>NW_009646928.1:577577-660390 GCF_000708025.1 Charadrius vociferus | reverse complement strand
CAAGTCACCATTTCTTTCTTTATTTTTAACCACGTGGGGTGAAAAGCAGTGACCTGCGTTTCAGGTGAGACTGATAAACATGTGAACTCTGCATGTGTATAGTTAAAAACTACTTTATTTCTGGCAAAAATAAATAGCTGGCGGTACCTGAACTCTCTCTTCATTGAAAGAGTGCTATAGGGCTGGATATAGCCACTGCAATAGAGCAATAAAATGAGATGAGCTTAACACTACCAGATGGTACCCTGTACAGTGCCTGAAATAAAATGGAGAATTAGGGTGCCCTAAGGTGTGCACAGGGAAGGCAATTACATGAAATAAATGGGCCTCAGGCCTAGATGATGCTCAAGTATGCTACACAGGAGACAGATAGTACATCTGGTGAACAGATTTTATCACACACTGGAAAGCTATAAAGCATGCCGTTGAATTTCAGATCTGGGTTTCACAATGACATTTTACCTGTGTTGGTATTCAGTGCTGTTTATTTTTAAAGGTGCTGTAATCTCAATGATGTGTTTTAAAAGCCTTCTTAACATTGTTTTCTGACGTGCCCCATTTTTTGGACAGATTGATGTAACACAATGCTTTTCCATGGACAAAATACAAACTACTTTGGCTGTAGACGATCATGTTTTTATTTAATATATCACGTTGCTGATGTGATTTTAGTAATATGGTTATACTTGTCAGCACTCACTGCTTGGGAGAAAGCCAGTATGTTTTTAAAGTTAACTCCCACTTCTCCATTTCTTTGCAAGGTCTCACTCTCTATAAACCAGCACAAATTCCTCGAGGTTTAAAGCAGATATATTAGATTATGTGAGGAAAACTACTAGAGTGAATCAAAGTGATATTTTACGTATCTCTTATCTCTAGAAGAATTTTCGCTTGTTTTTGCAAAATTCCTGCTCCGTTTGATATTAACATCTTTTAAAGTTTACATTTGTTGTAGCAGCATTCAAACTGTTAAAGGTGCTGAAGAGAGCAACATACAATCTGTGGGGCTGTGACTGTTTTTTAATGAGGAAATCATTTAGAGCTTTCCTCAGACTTCACTGTTTTTGTTATCTCTCTAATTCCTCTCCTTTCACCTCTCTCATATAAAGCTATCCAAGGGAGTTACAAATGCTACCAAACTTGCACAAAAGGAAAAATTTGAGAGACTGTAAGGTGAATATTCCTGACAGAAAGATCTATGGGCTGTGAAATAGTGTCTCTATGGAAATGGTGAAAGCTCCATTCCCTTGAGACATTTAAAATTAGAAGAAACAAAGCACTAATACACTCTAAGGATATAATTCTGTTCTGGCCCCCTGTGGACAGACTAACTATTTCTAATATCTGAAACTCTGTATACTATTATCGTTCATACTACAAAAATACAATTTAATAAATTTAAGGGTTTGACTTGAGGCTTGCTTAAACAAGAAATTTTACTTATATTACTATACTGGTATAATTATATCACTGTAGTTGTATCAGTATAAACAATACATCTCAGTGCTACCCCTCTAATAAGTGCCTTATTTGGGTTATTCTACACCAATTCTAAAAGCCACAGAAGTAAAATAACACGGGTACACTAAACTCACCTTCCCAGCTTCTTGTAATTATTAAATTCTAGATGGAGAAGAAATGCATAAATGCAGATATGACATGCCGAATTCCCACAGAAGTCTGGTGTCAGTTGTATATGCCATAGAAGATGGATATTGATGGCAAAAGCAAAGTGTCACTTAAAACTCACCACAGCAGCCTCACTCGCAAAATGCAGGGAAAACTAACTTGTGTTCAAGGCGAACTCACTCTCTGAGTTTTTTGCTTATGTCTAAATAGTCTCAAAATATGGCTGTTTCTAACCCCCTCCTCAACAGTTTTGAATTTTCTTGCTATTATCAAAAGCCAGGAAAATGATGGGAAAGTTTTATGCGATTCTCTCTGAAGTAAATAAGTTACTTCACCAGTGTCCTTCCCTTGAGAGTACGTCTACTGCATAAAATCATGCAAAACTTCTGGTTCATAATTTGAAGCAATATGCAGCAGCATTTTGAGAAGATCACTTGGGAGTTTTCTTAATTGCAGGGAATTTGCTGCAGTCACTACTGAGAGGAAGCAGGGGTTTGGAATATTTTCATACTTAAATTACAATTGTGGCACCAACTTTGAGTTTTGGGTATCAGCCTAAGCAAATTTTCAAGGCTAACAAAGGGTTATAAAATACATACAATGACAAGTCATTAAATAGAGCGGTGCAGTTGAGCAATACTCTGTGTACAATTAGCACTGCCAAATAGTGCCTTTCAATCATCAGTTATTCAAAAGCTCTGCTTGTCCTGCTATGTCTGCAGTTCTGTATTTCACTAAGTGACAGTCCTGAATGGATCTTGAATAGGCTGCTGAATAGGAACAGTTCTTTAGCTAAGCAAGAAAGGAAGAGACGAAGAAAATAAATGTGAGGAAGGGAGAAATAAAAAGAAAGGAAGAGAAAGATCCTTAGATTGCACAGATATTGTCCCTGGCCAGCTGCATAGCTTTGCAAACCTCTCCTCCCACACACACAGAGCCCTCAGCCCAGACAGAAGCCTCATCAGCCAGCATTTCTGTCGTGAAGCTTCAGTCTGAAAAGCTACCTTATTTTCTAAGTGGCATTGACCTCTGTTCCGCATTGGTCCAGCTGCAGAAAACATGGAAGAACAAGAGTAAGACCTCCCAGAGAGAGAAGGTGGCTGAATATGGCTCCTTCGTAATGAGCTGCCTCTAATACCCGCTACTCGCTGATTTGAGTACAGAAGACTCCAACTAAAGACAGAGCGCCAAGTCCTCTTGTAGTGTAAATTATGTGAACGTCAATAGATTTAGTGGTACTCTGCCAATTTACAACTATTAAGGATCTTGTCTTCAGGGCTTTTCTTATAGAAACAATGTTTCAACTTACTGAGGGCTAAGGATGGGATGCAAGTGAATACAGTATCCAGTTGCCATTGTAGGCATCCAAGTTCCAAATTTAGATCCTCCGTTGCCCACACCCACACACATCAAAACCTCGGGGTGCCTAAGCTTTCAGGCTTACCTGTGCCTAAAGTTCTGGCCATGCTCAGAAGAATTCAGCGTTGATGGTGCTCAGCACATTAAAACCAATCCTGTCCCAAAGCCCCGCAGGGTCTCCAGCACCAGGACTACCCCATTATTCTGCAGCTTTACCCAACATCCAGGTGATGTTACGGTGCGTGCGGCAGACACTGTACCAGCAGGAGGAAGAGGTGATGGGAATACCTCTGTTTTACGCACCCAGTGGCTGGCATACACATCCAGCCCTGAAAGCCTTTGTGTCTGCCTGACAACGCCCCATCAGTGACACGCAGCCATTCTTCGCCTGACATTAATTTTTACATCTGTTTAGGTAACACAAACTGCTCGGTGTTTAAGGGCTGAGCTGCACTGCCTAGACATGACAGAATCTGTTACACTTTTCCTGCTTCTTGAACGGCCAGCCCTCGTCAGCTGTGCATAGCAGTGCCAAATTGAGCCTAGGACAGAAGATTGCGCAGGTCATTCTACATTTATGTGTGGGCCTGTGAGATTCAACTGATTAGCGGCTGCTGATGACAGTGAGCACAAAAGGGATATAATGGTAACAGCAATTGATTCCTGTAGAAACTAATGCAACTATTCAAAAATTTTTTTCAGTCATTTTTCATTCACACCTTCTTCTCTGCCATGAATACCCTTTTTTCATTTACGTGATTCATATTTGTATGATTTAAATACAGTACAGTTCACTCAATAGAAAGGTTGGTGGTCTGAACATGTTCTTTGCCAAAAGAATAAATTCTAAAATGAGTTTACTGCTAAATAAACATCCCAAGTTGCCACAAGCAGAGTATTAACAAACTCGTAGATTAGTTGTTTTGCAGGAGGTGGCTTTTAAATATGATGGAATAGTGTAAATAAATGAAATATCAATACCGATCATTTATATGCATTCAAGAAAGCACTAATGATTATTACAAAGAATTGGCTAACTTTCAGTAATTTTATGGAAAAATGGAATCACTTCACCGTGGTACTGATGTTTAAAATGTATTCTCTGAGGAACTGCAGGTCTATCAGTTTGGTATCCACAACATGCAAGATAACAAAAATACCTAGAAACAAAGCAGAGGTAAATGGACATTGGATTGCCCTGCTCTATGAATGGGAGAGGGAACTGAACACACTCTTGTTTATTTGGACTCACAGTGCATTAAAAGAAAGTACTTCTTTGAAAATATGTTTACATATTACTTACAAATCATGATTAACCCGTGGAAATACAATGTGACAATATGGCAAAAAGAAATAAATGTGTATTGGTTGCTTTCTGCATGATTAATGCTTCTTTCCATAAGACACATACATTTCATTTTATTAAAGATCACATTTCTGATTGCAAGAACTTGATCATAAATAAAGCATGCAAGTGGAAGTTGGAAATCTTCTAATATTAATGACAAGAAAAATGGATTTATTGAATAGTCACCTGCAGTTCATACATACATAAATGATAACCCAACAGAAGGTATCATCTCAAACTTGGGACAAAAAATTCTGTTTTTTAAATAGCTTAATAATAATAGCACTGCATTTAGAGAAAATTATTTCTGTCTTCTGTGACTAAAAAGAGCCCAATAACAGCCATTTATCAGCTACTTTCTACCTTGTCGCTCTATCTAGGAATTATGAAGTCTGTCTTCACTTATTCAAATCTGAATCCAACACTGATGGACTTCAATGGGATACTTCTGAACCCATTTATTTTTCGCCAGTTTGGAAATCAGCAGAAAAAGAAGAGTGGCTGATGAATAAAGAAAACAATAAGGGCTAATCAAATGGGGTTCTTTGCCCAAAGAGCTGACACCTGGAAAATCTAGTGTATTATTGAAAGCACGTACAGTTCTGGAAAAAATAATCAACACGACAATAAACAAACAGAATTGAAACAGGGCTAAGAGATTTCACATAAGATAGTACAGTGTTGCTGAGACACGACTAAAGCATCCGGCAAAACTGCTGAGGAAATTTCTAGAGCAGTATAGGGCTGGTCAAGATGAAAAACAATTAGAAAATTCCTCACTAAGGCCAGTGGCCAGCACAAATGATACAGTTGCACTGTGGAAAGCATCTGTGAGAAAAGCTTATTTTGTGAATCCACCAATAGGTTTCACATCACCCGTATGAGGCTGCCTGCCTGTTTAGCCCACGTGGAAAGAAACGTCTGAGGACAAATAATCTACAGCTCCATCCCCTACACAGCACACCCAGGGCTGGATCACATATCCTCAAACAGCTGTTGCCTCACCAGTGATTTACTCCATCAAAGCTGCTTACTGTCACCCAGCTCTTCTGGCTAACCACCCTTTCACTGTTACCACCAGCTCAGCAGCTCACAGGAACAGTCCCTTGCTTGGTCAGTATCGAAAAGAACTGGGTTATTGCAGACGTCCATTACTCCTGGCACACATTTACAAAGCACAGAACAGACAGACAAAGCTGGGAGATTCAGAGGGGTAAGTAGCTGGTGGAGAAAACCTGAGCAAGCTTTGGGATCCCAGTGGGCATTGGGCCCTTTTGGAGAGAGAGTGGCCGTGGAAGATCTGCTGCTCTCCTGCCTCCACCAGGCAGGACAGCTGCATGGGCCAACATGGGACACATCCTCCAAAGGATATCTGGGGATGCTGGGAGCCAAGCTGAGAAGAGGTGTTTCTCACGTGAGCATTCTTGCAGGATCCAGCCAAGCCTATGACTTGACAAATAAATTCTTTTAAAAATAAATAATAGCATTTTTTAAAAGTACAGGTCGGATTTCTGTTCCCTACTATATTCACACAACCCCACACAGAAATTTAGATAAATGTACTGACACTAAAAAAGCGTCCTCCAGTCAAGGTTACAGTAATACCACATGCAGCTATAAGAGAAGGATAGGAGCTACCACAGAAAACAGACAATAATTTTTGTGCTCAAACAAAAATAATTAAATGGGAGATGATACATGCCTCATAACAATCGCAAATGAACTGAACAGCTCCTTGAAAACCAATTAAATCAACCTCTTACTTTCAAGACTTAGAAAGAAATGAATATAACCTTAAATAAATGACATAATTAAAACTTTAGGAAGCCATTCATGTAAAAATCATATCAGGTTGTCACATGAACACACAGAAAATAATTATAATCTAAATATTTCCAATTCCATTTTGGGAAATCTAGAGTGAGATCTTTGTGTTTCTTAGTGGCTGCTTGAGATACGCAGACCACAGAAGGAAAGGGGGTTAGGCCACTTTACAAGTTTACATCCCTGTTTAAAAACATTATCTCAAAAAATTATAGAGATAGAATCAAAGTCGACAGAACTTGTCACGCTTCCATTCCCCCAAATGAATACATTTTTCTCAGTTTAATTATCCAGATCCATATCTTAAATCAAAACCACACCCAAGCCCTTGTCTCTAGCAGTCTCCTTCTCTGGCTGCTGCTGCCAGGGGTTGCTGTTGATCCAGCAGCTGTTGATCCAGCAGCATCTTACACGTTAGCAGCCACCTCTGCTTCCTGCTTCCAGGCCTCTCTGCTCAGTTCCCATGCCAAGCACCGTAGCCAGGAGGGAAAAAAGAGACTTGCACATGTGCCTGCTTGCATATGTGTGTTCTCACACACACGCACCACCACATAATATATATATAGACAGAAATATTTAATCTTTTATGCTGTGCCAAAAAGTGGGGAACAGGTGCATTGATGTGAGCTGTTTTTACCTTACTGTACTTCTAGTGAATTAGTCATTGCTCTCTTCTTTTTCTTATCTTTTTAAACTAAGTTTCTGGTGCCAAGTCTTTTTTGTGATTTAGAGGGCTATATAGCTATAAGTGCTAATGATTTTTGGTGGCAATTCCAGTGTAAGGAACTTCCTCTCCCCCTGATGACATCCCTCATTCCTGCTCTGCCCCATCCTTCCCATTGTACTGACATGGTTGTTTGCAGGGGCACACAGGAACTGGTTCAAGGAACTGAGTTTCAATTTAAAATAGCACTAAAAAAGTAGACAAAAGCAGAGGAGTATTTTAATCTGAACCTGGTCCCGCACCGATTTTCCTACGCCTCTTTAAAAAGATTTGTATCAAAAGTAGAGGCAGGTGTGAGTCAGGAAAAACCAGCTGAGGACAGGAACTCTTTAAACATCGTTGCTGAAAAAGAAGAATGTGAAACTGCACAGTTAAACTGTACCAGGTATTTATTTAGCTAGTTAAAGAAGAAGTAAGATAGAGCTTGGGAGGCAAGGTTAAAGTCCTGTTTGCCATTAACTACAAAGCAACACAGAGATCAAGTCAATCTTAGAGTGTGCCACTGATGTTTGGAATGCATTCGTTAAAGAAAGGAACTGCAGGAACAGTGAGTACCTTTCAACTAATTACTATTTTTAATGTTATTTTCCTGGAGACTCTATTTGGTTTAAGGGCTGCAGGTGACTATTTCACTCTTGAATTTTATTGATTATAGGTTTTTGTTACAGTACAGTAACGTGATTTTTTGCTTATTTTGGTTTGAAGGATTTCCCTCCCCCCCAAAAATATTGTTGTATGACAGATTTACCCACTTGTAACTAAGTCATTTTTCTTGGAGAAAATTTGCATTAAATTGTACTTCAAGATAAGAACGCAATCTATCCTTTACAGAAGGATGAAAATAGTTGTATGGGAAACTTTTGGCAGAGAGCAAAGGTTTTCCTAGAAAATTCTGGTTATTGAGAAGATCTTTTGCTGCTTCCTCAGTTTTCCATCATTCTTCAAGATTAATTATCAGTAAGAAAATACAGTTCAAATGCTGACACATTTTATTTCACAGTTAATTCATGATTTACTCAAATAAAATTCTCAGAACTTGGCTCCTTCTAGAACAGTGTATTTAGGATTTTTAAACAGAATTGAATAATAATAATAAATTTTATATTCATCAATCATCACTTAGCTGTTTAGGCCTTATTTTCAAGGTTTAAATCTATATTTTGCCACATTTTAATATATCTAATGACCTCCTAGGAAACTTAATAGGAGTGTTAGAATCCAAGGTAGCAACAAAGAAGTGGCTTGTGGGTTTGGTGAATATTTTCATTACTTCAGAATACAGAAAAAAAACTTTTCCAGAACATGGAGAACGTCATTTTACCAGTTCCTGTACCAACTTCTTTCAATTGGAACACAAAATCACTAATATCAAATCCTAATGAAATTTTAAATTAATGGTGTTCAGACACTCAGTCTGGTTGAAATTCTCCCAATGAGTAAAACAGTAGGTAAAATTGTCTGACATTTAGGAACCTGTAGGGTTATTTCTGTCAAAGGGAGGAATTTATAATATTCAGAATATATTGTTCCAGACAGTCACGTTTATGAAGAGTTAATGCAAAATCAGCCAAATAAGAACAAATAGTCTCTTTGTGCACATTTTCCTAATCTGGCCTTCCACTCAGTTCTCTGCCCCAAGGCGTTCTGATTCTGAGATCTTTCTTAGTGTCTGCCTGCATCTTTCCTTGTCTGCTGGTTTTCCTTTGCTAACAGCTGATTATGAAACAATTTTCCTAGAATCTGTATTTGTGATTGGAGTCTATAGGGCTTAGTTTTTATGGACCATTGCAGTTTGGCTCAAATATCAGCTTCTCTCTCTTTTTAAATATGTCTGTCAATATCCATAGGTTGGGTTTGATGGTGTTAATGTCTTCCAACTTAACAAGAGAAGGGTGAAGGTTCATAAACTTTTCAGTTTGACTTTCAGCTCGTATTCAGCTGGTTCCAGCTCTCATAAAGGGCACTGCCCTGTCTTTACTCAGACAAGTAAGAAATCACACTTCCCTTCTCTGCTTATTAAATTTACAAGGATCTGAGATCGCGAGCCAAAGCTGTCTTAGAGTTTCATATTGCCATGTATCATAGGAGCTTCAAAGTACTTGGGTTTAGAAAGCAGCTTCTGTTCTCATCCAGGAGCAAATGGGCAGGAGGGAACCGATGCCTGGAGTCCGAATTATTTTTTTTTGCCATTGTCTTTTGGAGTTGGAAGACTTACGTTACACCTTTTGCTGCAATAAGGCTAAGAATAAAGGCTTAATGCAATATTACATCCCAAGTTATAGTCTAAATACTATTTTATTTGTTATTTTGGGGGACTGTATGATGACAGCATTGGTTTTCATTCCAGGTTACATCCAAAATAAGAAAAAGAAAAAGGAAGACAGATTTCCTAACAAGCAATATCTGTTTATCATCAGTTGCCAAGAAACTGTACAGTAGCTTAGAGAAATGGAGTGCTTTTGTCTATGGTTTGGGAGTCTGGACCATTGCGGGAACTTACGAAATTGTAAATCCACAGGTTTTGTAAAATTGATGTCTTGGAAATGAAAATTTGGTTTTAATCTATTTAATACTAAAGGTAACACAGAATAATTTTTCAGACTAAAATCGTCAAAGAGGCATGAATGGAATAACGTGACCAGAATTGTTTTTATATCTCTAACATTCCTTCTCCATTCATACAGCTCACAGTCTGTCAGCTACGAGCTCCTATGTGCTTCTATACCTCTTAAAGAGTGCAAGAGATGATAGCCCAAGAGATAGCCCTTCCAGTACTGTGATCAGCCGTGTATTATTAACTAACCGCAAATTAAAGTCATTACTGATGCTTATGTAATATATTGTATTATGTAATTATGTAATATTCCTGAACAATATCTACAAAACAATTGTTTCAATAGGAGTTTTGTAAATATGAGCCCAAATTAACTATAAAGTATAATCAGTTTATTGAACTCAATGCAATAATTGATTCAACAAAATCCTTCACGACAAAAATATGCAGGATAGAAGAGCAGAGACCTGAACATAGGTCAGCAGTTTTCCTGGTATTTTCAGTAATTGAACCATTTCTCTAACTCTGTAGAAATAAAGAGGAACCATACAAAGTCAAGAACTTTTCTTTCCGGCAGTATAATCAATCACACTTAAATGCCAGTCAGAACCAAAGCTAATCAAAGGAGCAGGCTTCATGACAAGTATTAACTGTGATTTTAAATACCTTGCAATGAAATCAAGAATTAACTTCCACAATCTTTCAAAACATGGCTATGCCATTGGAAAAAGTTATGTATCTGCAGATGCAATAGCTAAAACTATTTAAATAACTACACTTAAAGGCTTTCAGAAACTGTTCTGTGATATTTGATGAAAAATAACTAAAAATTATTTTCTCCATAATCAGTTGAGCCTAGTAGTATAACCATAAGATTAAAAAAAAAAGCATCAATTTTCCTACTAAGTTTATTCAAGTGCTGTCATAGATTATATACAAGAAACAAAATCAGATGCCTAAGCAATGTCTCCAGGAGCAAGTGGATTGCATGGGCAGATGTAAGTTTGGCAAAAGGATTGAGAAATTGTCCCTTGCCCTCTTCATGTCCTGAGGGTATTCATATCTACTCTAATTAAAGTGCTCACTGATTCTGCTCTTAGGTCAGATTCAGAGCTGCTCCTATTCACTCAGTCTGCTTCCACTTTAACTTACCAACACAGCTTTCATGATCAATAAAAAAATGATGTTGATTTTACATTGAGAACACTTTGCACCCCTGAAAACATTCATATGCTGAACCATAGTTTTATTTGTTCAAAATTTTGCCTCTGGATGCTGTTAAGTTCTACAATTAAGAACCACAGGATAAAGGAAAAGATCTGCAAGTCAATATTCCAGATTCAGAACTGGCTAACTTGCTAGCGATATCTTATTTTAAAATAATGTTTCATTTACAATAGTTACCATTTATAAAATAGGATAGCAACCTCTGCCCCAAGATTCATAATGGGAACATTTCAGTGTTTTTCCTGTAGCTGATTCACAATAGTCACCCCACACAGACGCAGAAAAATCCCTTCTTAGTGAGGGATTCTTTCAGGTTGGGTATGCTCAGACCTGCTGCATAACAACAGGTAGGTGAAGCATGTAAAATATCACGGAAGAGGTAGCTCAAAGCAACACTTTTTGTGTGTCTCCAGTCTTTGTGTGTGTCCAACTTTTTGCGTGTGACAATCACCGATGCCATGCACATGCTGCTGATGTTCCCAAACTGCACTCTCTGTTGTCAAGAACCTAGTGAGACACAAATGATGGATCTCTAGACAGAGCTAATGTAACAAATGAAACAAACTTTGTATTATCTGATTAGGATTCTGGTGCCCAAATTTTCAAGCTTTTCACAAAAATTGTAATTAAGACTAGAATTCCCAAAGTATATGCCAGTTTTTTTAAGAAAGCTCAGTTCTTAGCTTGCCAAGCATACCTGAAAATATGTCCATTTATGTCCACAGGTGTGATGCAATTAGTCCAGAAAAACTTCCTCTGGTAACAGGTATTTGGAAATGGTTCTAATAGGTCTAATAATGGCCTGATGAAGTCATCTGTCAACTGAGGCTCAGAATAAATTCACCACTTTCCTTGTGCAATATGCAGGTGCAAACAGATAAGGATGTCTCCTAATCTGCCCTTCTGGGAGACTTTTAAGATGCAAAAATTACTGTCCAACTTGTTTAAAAATAACAGACAACAGCTAAGGAACAGATATCATACAAGAGGTATACTGGTCATTTTGAGCAAATCAGCCATCTCTACAAACTTAGGGGAGAAAGCCAAAAGGCACATAGAATCACAGAATCACAGAATGGTAGCACTTGGAAGGGACCTCTGGAGATCACCTAGTCCAACCCCCCTGCCAGAGCAGGTTCATCTAGAGTAGGTTGCACAGGATGGCATCCAGGTGGGTTTTGAATGTCTCCAGAGTTGGAGATTCCACCATATCCAAACATGAAATTATAATCGCAGATAGAAATACAGCATAAATCCTCAGGTACACAAACTGTTCTAGACTGAAGAGGCCTATATTTACTCCTTCTTTAATATCGATCATTTTGACACCTGAAGACTGTATCTAAAAATACCGTCTTTAGCCTTTTTTACCAACATGTCACCATAGGCTGTTTGCTGCTCTTCTCACAGTATGTTTTTAAGGGTTTGAGTCTATTGGTTTCACTTCTGAAAGGAACAGAGGAGAGAAAGCCAACCCCACAAGACAGATTTTCGCTTTGCTCTGTTTATTTCTAATTAAAAAAAAATGGCACAAATAAAATGTTCCCTTTGAACTTCTTAGAGGAAGCTGATATACATCTTCACAAACTCTCACATCTCCAACAAAACAGGGATAACAAGCGAATAACGGGAGCTATGGGCTGGGCAGCTTAATACCACACCTGTCCTTAGCTGCTAAAATATCCCCATGAGGTTATAGATGGTCAAGGAGTCTGAAGCTGCTCTGACTTATGCCTTGGATTCATTCCAGAAAAGGAACTGCCCAAGTGACATAAACTGTCTCTCTCCTATGCCAATGATTTCTCTGTTGCAGGCTTATTCATATTGGGACTACCTGAAGAATCCCAGGCACACGAACAGATCATATTCTAAAGGAGGGACGTTGTTATCCCTTGTAGAAGCATCAGGCCACATCAGCTTTGCCTTTAAGAGTCCATGTAGACTGACCCCATGGCTTTCTGGAGTGACACAGAAGGAGGCATACACTTAAGAAGACTACTTCTGAAATGCAAATTGCACACTTGCAAATAAGACCAGTAGAAAATAGAACTAATGAGAGAAAATTCAGCATTTAGCCTAATTTTTGTCAGTGGAAACTATTGTTGCAAGGCTAAACAGGAATATTCTCAAATCACAAAAATGAAGATGAAAAAGCAGTACTGTTGACACCACGCCTCTGAACACTGAAGATGTGAAGATTAACTTTGTATTAAATTTTACTCAGTGGAGTCAGTATAAAGGGTGGAGAACTTCTGCAGAATGTTCCCATCTCTCTTTTTTCCTCAGCAAACAGTCAACTGTGCTTGAGCTACCAATACTGCTGTAGGTTCTAGCAAGAGACTAAAGCTGTAAACCAGCTTTGAAGAAAAAATAATCTGGAAAAGGAAATTCTCCTCCATATTGTCAAACTCATTCTTTTAATAGATACATTGGCAGGCGTTTGTCTTACTACTAGTTATTTATCATCACCTACATCCATGTTCTATAGCCTTTCTCTAAATTCCTCTAATATCCATCTTAAATTATGAGGAGACATCCTCTCTGCTTCTGTATTGACCACCAAGAATCTCAAAGTATTTATTTTCCTTTATATTTTTGTAAACCAGTTGCAGCAACAGAAATGGAAGCCTGATCAGTATATTTTGTTTAGCAGGTATGAAGTCCTTCATTTAGGCAATATTATTGAAGTGCCTACCATGAACTCTAAAGCAGCTGGGAGTTTAATTGATTCCTAGAAGTGTAATGAAAGTAGAGCAGATAAAAAATGACAGAGTTGTTGCTGATGCAAATGAAAATGTTATAGCAAAGCAGCTGGGGAGAATACTGTAGATGTTTACATATTCCCAACATGCTTACATTGTTTCTTCCACATTTTCCAGGCAAAGCTCACCTGGTTTTGCTCAAGGCCTGGAATGCAGCGAATTGTGTACAGCACCTAATATTTATTCATGCCATTGTCAAGAACATCTTTGCAGCTCCTGCCAAAGTCTGTCATTGAATGTGTTTGTTCAGCTGCATGGCAAAAACATAATACACAGTCATCATTTTTACTTCGTCACCTACTCAATATTTTTCTTCTCCGATTAAATTAACTCATAAATACTGTGCTTTTCATGACAGAAAAATCTTACTACATCCATTCACCTAACACCCATTTGTACATTTTTATATTCTTGAACATTTAGATACTTCAATAATAAGTTCTGAAACAGCGGAAAAGCCAAATGGTCTAATTTACCTGGGACTCTGGAAACACTAATTACAATTCAAAAAGATTATATATTCAGGCAAAACTTTCTGCTAAGCTAAACTTCATCATTACTCGCTATCAACCTTAGAAAGCTGCATATGAATGGAGAAAACACAAGGATAGTAAAGGACTTGGTAGGAAAAAAGTTTTAATGCCAATCTGCATTTCCACAGGAGGATACTGACTGCAGCACAGGTGACAAAGAATAATGTTAGTTAGCGTGAGTAAAAATAGAGCGTATCGGGGATCCCGGCTAGACACTTCAGCTTCTAACCCAACGGTGTACCATGTCATTGCTGCTGCTACACATGGTAGGTAAAGCATGGATACTCTCTTGTGCAGTAAATACACTTCCTACCTTGGATGGTGCAGAAACTGCAGCTTACAGACATTTGACTTCGTGTCTGGGAATCACTGGAAAATAAGATCCCCCTGGGAGGTTTCTGCCATCTCTCTAGGCAGGTTTAATTTATGAGCCATGTTCCTCTTAAACCCATTCTTAAACATTTTCAGTGATGAGGACTCCATAGCCCTCTCAAAAAACTCAGTTTTGCCGTCTCTAGAGTCAGAAAGCTTTTTCCTAAGGCCTAATTTGAATTTGCCAGAGCAAATTTGTTCTATGTACCAGAAAGAACAAATAATTCCCGTAAAAGGCTGTTGTAAATAAAATCAAAGGCTGTTCTCATAGCCCATCAGTCTTCTTTATTTTAGAGAAAGAAATACAATACACCTCTTCCAATTTTTCATATATGTCATGTTGTTGTGACCTGGTTACTCTCCCTTGGACTCTAAATACTTTGTGTCTTTCTAGGAGTTTGGTGCCCCAAAACCTGACATAATATACCAGCTCAGGCCTTAAACAGTGCTGAGATGGTTGTTCCAGACAATGTATACATGGTGCCAGTCAGAATATCTGTGACCTATCACTTTTCCACTTTACTTGTGGCCAGTTACTCTGTTTTAAGAGGAAGGGAAACTGATTTGACATGGTTAGTTACAGACAAATTCCTATTCATCAAGTAGATAAATTTCACAAATTCATATTGGCTGCTACTTATTTCCTTCTCATCTTTTGGGGCTTAAAAATTCATTATGAATTATGGAAAAAAAATCTTTGGTTAAATATGCATGTGGCTAGCCAGAATTCCTTTGCTCTTCCTCTCCCTTTCTGAAAGAACTGGTACTACATTTGACTTTTTACAAATTTTCTCATTGGTCTTCCCTGTGTCCTCCAAAACAATTGCTAGTAAATTTGATGTGGCCATGATGAACTTCATTCTGGGATAATTAACAAGTGTGTCAAAAAATTAAAAACATTTGTCCTGCCCTATTATTCTAGGTGGAGGTTTTACCCTTTTTAGCTGGTGTTAATTACACTAGCCAGCTGCTACAGTTGATGCATTTAGTAGAGTCTGATCCAATAAAAGGTACAAAATATTTCAGCTGTCACAGCACCATATAACCTTTTCTCTTGAGCTTACTTCCCAGTTGTCTAACTTCAGAAAAGTCTGTCTTCTTGAAGGCTATTGTTTTACTTTTGCTGCTTTACCTTCCTATGCATTTTGAGTCCTGTCTATCACAATCGCATCATCCAAGTGATGTTGCCCTTGGTGCTCTGCAATGGAATGGTGTCACATTGTATGTACATTCTTCAGACCTCAGTTTCTTACCATTCACACAGAGGAAAGTATGGAACATTTGCTCAGGTCCTTTCCATGTCCATAAAAATCAGAAACCAAACACTACTGGAATGAGTGAAACAGGAACTTAAAAGGACTCAGAATTAACTGCTTCACAATGAAGTCCATTCTTTGTCTCCCTTTCAGGATTTTAAAGAGTCAAGGCACCATCACATTGTGCACCCCTGATCACAGTGTCCAGTATTTATGAAGGCAGCCTGTAAATGTGAGCAGAAATAAGGAAGCAACGTGGGATAGACCCCCAACCAGCAAATTGAGAAAGATGAGTTGTGACTTACCTAGTCCTGGCTATGAGTCATGGGCCTGAAAAGATGTCTGACAATCATAATTTCTCCAATGAAGTAAAAAACTAAAAGAAATTGGGTTTTGAACTCAAAACCCAAACAGAAGGACTCTGCAGCTAAGCTGAATCCAGGTTAAAATGAGCCTGTTCTTCATTGAGCTTTAAACATGGTCCCTACATTTTCATTATTCAGTACAACAGTGCTAGGGAAGGTGAATTCCCTGCTGTCTTTGTTGGTCTTGCTTCAAGCAAAGGACAGATATCACCAGATCTGAGAGGATGCCTGAGACCTGTTCAGCAAGTCCAAAAGATCCTGAAGTTAACCTTTTGCCAAGGGGAAGCCAGTAAGTGAATATCTGAGGAAGTCTCTTAAAAATCGGAAAACAGCCTCTAGGGAAAGAAACCTCAACTCTTTTGAAGACTGATTCACCTTCAGTTCTTCCCTTTCAACTAGCATCAACCAGGAATTTGCTGACCAACATCTTCCACAGTATGCCCTCGCCCACAGTTTGATAGTTAAAAGCACATAGAGTACAGGCCCTTAGAAGATTCTGCTGCTTTATTATAAAAAAATATTCTTCACTTGATCTTCCAGATTTAATGCTTTGTAGTAGACCCTAACTGTGAGATTGCCTATGTCGGTTTCTTCTTTATCATCATGCATATGCTTTGAGCTCCATTTTAGACATCAGAGCACATGATATCCTTCTTTGCTTTTAACCTGCTTCTACTTCCTGAACAATCTATATCCTTTATATTAATATTCCAGCCATATGAATTCTCTCACCAAGTCTCTGTTATACCAGTTCAGCTGTAATCATGATCAATTACTAAGACTTACAGGTTTTCTTATTTATTCTTTATGTATTTTCCATTAGTATGATCGTTCAATGTACTCATGACTGACTAGCTGTTTTGTTTCTTGTCCTTGTGACTTTATTATGAATAAACATCTCTCTGTTACTTGTAGCTTTTTGACCCTTGTGCATGTTGCTGGTGTTTATTTTAGTATATGGGGTTTTGCCAGCTCTCCCCTTAACTCTTAGATTAAAGCCATTCTTTCCAGGTTACCAAATGACTGTTCAAAGATGTTTTCCTCCTTTTACCGTGGGGTCAATATTTGCCCAGCAACTTACAGAATATCATTAATAATCAAGGTAAACTAACATCCTTCCAGTGTTTTATAGGCATAGCTATGCATTCATCTTCAGGCTGCGGCTTCACTGTCAAATGGGAGCTTTCACAGGAGTCCCACCTGAGTTTCTGATCTCCATATCTCTGCCCCCTTTCTGCAGATCTTTTGATCTGCCCAGCATCGCTTCCAGCAGTATCTCTGTGACAGGAGAGGAAGATGCAATAGAGATCAACGAGGCAGATGAGTTGCAGAAACACTAACGCTTTGACCCAGATTTCTGGGAAGCAGTATGTCTTTAGGGACAGTCAGGAGATGTTAACGCTGTTCTGAAGGTGATGGGACTTATTTGCCACCAACCTTTTTTCCCTTTTGGGAAAGTGGCTGCCTGTTCCTGAACCTCACAGTTCTTCGTGGTTTCAGCTTTTCCCTTCTTATCACCAAGGCACTCAATCTTACTGTGCTCAGAACAGGTCTCTTCTCAATGTTAGCAGGTGGCTGACAAGGGCTCAGACACTTTGCCTACAAAATGCAATAGACTAGACGTTCCCTCCTTCATTACTGGACATCACCTAATCTCGTTTACATTATCTATTTGTCTATTTTCTTCAGCAGTGATGGTATGTATCCTGTTTTATGATAACAGCTGCATCCCTCCCTGACCACTTGCAGCTCCCTTCCCTGCTTCATAAGAGATTTTACTAGCAACCACAATCCAAACCAGATGTCCTTTCCAACCCGGCCTTCTTTGGAAGAGAATGTAGGTCACACTCCCTACAAATCTAATGCAGGACTGGAGCCAAGGCATACAGGATCAGGTCCCCATCTGGGCACGGCATTCAGTTTCCTAATTGCTTGCACAAACCAGGATGTTATATGTATAAAGAATTACATTATTTGCTGCACTTCACCAAAGCATAGTAGAAAACCTGTAGTTTCAGGGTGGAAGGGAAAAGGGGGAGGAAGAGCAAGACAGAGGCAGCTTTAAACCATATATGTGCCTCTGGGGGATGCTTCAAGAGCCCAAGTAACTAAGTTATGGTGCACCCTGAGGTGTTAATGGGCTGCCCCAAAGCCAACAGCAACTGAAAATCCACGTAATTAGGCAATGGAAACACTCCCTCCAGTCTCAACATAGCCCCATGCTAGTCAGAAGCTTTTTCTTCAGTTACTGAGCAGGAGGAATGTTACCCTGCCTAGATCTATTAAACTGCTCCTTAGACCTCTGCAGCTGGAGTACAGGAACCACAGCCCAGGTAAGAATATGTCGCTTTTTCCTGAAGAAGGCTGACACTCTCTTTGTCAAAGATGAAATAGTCTTTTTTATCATATGACCAGAATATGGCCATCACATGGCCAAGCTGCAGGCTGGCAGGATACATACCTACCACCTGAGCAGCATTCTTGACATGTGGCGGTCACCTAATGGGAGGAGTCAAGAGAGGCAGTTTTCTTGCCCTGTGTAAGCTGGAGGTGACTATTCAGCTGCCAGAGATAACGGCAGAAAACTAATGGGGGAAAAGCGGGTCCTCGATCGCTCTCTCTTTGAAGTTTTATTACAGCAGAACTTCCTTCTGAATCTTCCAGTGGCTGCAGCAGGAGTGCTGCACTTCAGCGGGCCTCTGTCAAACTCCCTCTGATGAACACTAACATATAGGCTTGGAAAATCCTCTGTACTCCAGAACACATTAGGACCTGCTAAATAACCTGAGACTAGCCTCTGCTAAGTGTTGTACATATTGGGAAAGGAAGCTTTTTGTTAAAGGTTTTACAGCTATTATTTGCTTTGGGTTTTGTTTTGTTTTCAAGGAAAGGAAAATAAAATTAATTTAACAAGTAGGTTTCAGATTTTTACAAGATAAATCGATAGGTTTTTGCAGTGATTCTCATGTTTTTACACTACAGCACCCATTTAAATTACCCTGTTAGTCCACAGTGGTGGAAAACCTGGTGAATACATATGGAACCCTTAACTTGCCTTTGCAACTATTTGAAGCATTTAGGAATTCATCAACCAGGAAAGAGAGCAGCATATTGCAAGTACCATATGGGCATTAAATGTGAACTTGTCAAAGGAAGAAAGAATAAACCATTTTTTACATTCCTCATGGCCTGTATTTTTTTTTTTCAGAATATGAATTGTTTCTAACCACATTTTGTTTTGAAATACTCATTACAAGCCAAGGAAGTATTCAGATTAGTAGAAGATCTTAGTAGGTTTATGGTCTTCTCCAATGATTACCTAATACATTTGTCTCATCTGCTTTCCTTGTTGTGTGAAAACACGCTGAGGAAACGTGTAAATGCAGTGAATTGTTCCCAACTCTTTTATTCACCTTTCAGCATGCTAGTTCCTTCCCTTGGCATTGATATCATTATGCATTTGTCAAAGATAGACTGTCACTTTAGAGCTTCTATTATGTGCAAGATTTGGCAGCACATTTTACCTTTGGGATTTGCTTATATCCTTTGCATGTTATTGTACTGCTTTGGCATTCAGTAAATTCAGTACACCCATTTCTTTGATGTTCATTCCAGCCCCTAAATGTGGAAACAATGACAGAAATTTTGGATCAAAGCATCCCATAGATGGCAGGCAACATAATTTTGTGATAATTTACATGAACAGAAAGAAATCCCATAGCTAGACTCTAGGCCTGTAACTGTTCTACAATTTATGTACTCTAACATTCAAGAAAAAGAAGGGAATAAAGGACACAGAGGTCCAGCTGAATTCATACCAATGCCCAATTTCTCAATATAATTATGACTCTTTTTTTTTTCCCTAACATCAAATGCACATTCTCTTAGAAGTATAAGAATTCAGAGGTTAAGGACTGAACTGAACAAGGACAGACAATATCTACCTCATATTTGGTTTAGAATTGAGGAAAAAACCAACCTTCCCTTCTCTATTGTTTCCTAAAATACAGTAGCCAATACAAATACAGTAGCCAATCAAGTTAAATGCAAACTTTCATCCATGATTTAAAACGAAAGAAGTAAAAAGATTTAAAGGAGCAAATTACTGTCAAAATTTGCAGTCCCAGTTATATTTGTAGTGAAAATGAAAACGGTTTGGTCTAGTTGATTTTAAATTAGGCCCCACTGACAATGAGTCAATCTAAAGTCAACATCCTCATCATTCTTGAGGGCAGAAAAAAGTGTAGAGGAACTAAAATATTTGGGTTTGCTGGTATTTCATTTTGCATAAAAAATTAAATTAAATTAGAGTAAATTAATTAAATAACCCAAAATCTATTATAAAATATGAGCTGGTTTTTTTGTAGCAAGGGAACATGCAAGTGCTAGAACAGCTACTAGGGAGTATTACAATATTAGAGTCATTTTTTAATACACATGTTTTGATATCTCCTGTCTCTCTATGTGACTGTAGCATTATGGTACAGTTTGCTTGGCCGGTAATCCCGTACCCACAGATATATGTAACTGCCCCAAACCTCATTTTCAAACTGTGGGCTTTAAAAACCAATTTTTTTCCTGCCAGCTATATGCAACAGTGCCATCCAGTGGCAGCTCAGCCCACTCACACTTGTATAATCCCTAGGAATCCAACAAAATTATTATTTAAAATAAAATAAATAAACACTTTGTTTTTTCTCGAAGGTAGCAAGCTGGGTTCAGATTAAATGTTAACTACAGAGCATCAGAGCAATACATCTTCAGTTGCTATAAAATCCTCTTACTGTATCCGTGGGCAGATTTTAACAGTACAAACCAGAGTGAGCTCTTCTGTGTGTGATGGGTGTGTGTGTGCAGGGGTTGGGGCAGCTCCCCGTGTGGAGGAGACCACTGAGCTCCGGGCTTAGAAGCTTTTAGAGTATAATGGTACTAGGTTATGTCTTACCTGAAGTGTGAATTCACCTCTGAAGCAAGACTCTGTGACTAATCTTGGCAGCGATTGGCATTTAGGGCTGCTGGTTTAGGACCTTAAAATCCCAACCCCTCTTTCTCCTGTATGGCACTGAGTGTCTTTCAAGTGTTAGCGACAGCTGTATTTTGTGTCAAGGTAACGCTCTTGATTGCCGCATTTAAAACTCTTCTGTCTAATATTCATAAGCAAATAAACACCCCCCAAACCAATATTTGTGTATGCATTGTATAGAGAACTATACAGAACAAAGTATTGCCACAGCAATTAACTGACAAAGAACATTAAATATCCCTTATTTCTTTAAAAAAAGATATATGAAGGTGCACAAGAGAATTTGTGCATTTGATAATTCTCAGCCTTGCACAATTTCCTTGTTTTGACACAACCTTGCCAAAGGCCCTTAACTATTTATGTCCTATGTGATAACTGCTGGCAGATGTGCCTATTATTTTAATCACCTTAAGGATGGATAGACTAAACCACAGAAAATTTAAATTACTTGCCCAAGATTATGTTACAAAGCACTGATATAGGCAAGGACAGATCATGCAGGACTGACCTTTAGTCTCTAACCCAAGCTACCAGCCCATGATAGATAAAGGCAGGCTGGTTGTCTTTTTTTATTCAAAGCAAGAAAAAAAATCTGTTATTTTAAGTGTAAGAAAAACCATACAGTGTGTTTTGGGGGGGGGGGTGGGGGGAAACCACCCCAAACCAAACCGGTTAAAGTTTCAAGGTTGAAGGAGCATCTGCTCAGGGGAACATTCACATTAAACTCTTTGCCTGTCTATCAAAGAAACAAAATCAACCCCTGTCTTCAGCGACCAGACGCTCTGCAGGGCTCAAGACAATGATCAGCAGAGAAAACTTGCTCGTTTAGGCCCTGGCCCAGCAAACCGTGTTGCAGGAGCGCTGCTTCAGGCTTGTGAGCAATACTTTAGAAGTATGTAGGCATAGTTACTCGCTTAAAGTTATAACCTTGTTCAACCATTCTTTGGAAAAGGAGCCTAATGATAAATGAACATGAATATTTTAGCACCTTCTCGAGAGAGAACAGGGTATTTCAGAGACCAGAAGCCAGCAGCACACAATTTGGCACACAAGCCCTCCACATGTCACGTTCAACCTCTCCTTCACCACCAGCTCAGAGGAAGGGCCATCTCCGCCTCCATGGCAGAACATTTTGGTACCCTCCACTTCCCTCAGCTCAACCTCTGCTCTCCTTCCTTCAGCTCAGGCGCTGGTGTGTTGTCCCTGGAGCAGGGCAGGGCTGGGCTGGCCTCCCCCAGCCCCCGCCTGCCCCCGTCCCGCCGGCAGTGCCGGGTGGTCCCCTCCCGCGGGGCTGGACCGCGCCGCTCCCCAGCACTACCGGGTCCTGCCACCTTGAGGAGCAAGAGACCGGCGCTAGGAATCAATAATGTCCTCCTCGTGACATCCCAAAGCCCCGACATGTTTTGGTGGCTTACGGTGGGTTTTTCAGTACGGTAAAGAAGTCCATGGCGGTCCATGTATGTTTGCTTATAACCTTCAGATAACGGCGTACTTTATTCTATTGCCTATTCTAACATTGCATTAAATTTCTTCAGGATACTTTATACTTACAGGCAATGGTTTGATGGGGTCATGCACAATAAACCTGCCTGACCAAATCCAGATTTTAGAACACAGCAGGAAAATTTGTTTTACGTGGTCAGTTGGTCATTTTGTGTATCTCAGAACATATCAGAGTGTCCATAGGAAAAACATAAATCCTATAAAATGGTGGCAGGGTTTCTGATTTACTGACAGTTGCTTGTTTGAGTTTTCACAAAAATATTTAGCTATAGGACAGTGTATTAGGCGTATTCTTAAAGGTAAATAACTGCAGCCAATAAAAGTTCAGCCTATAAAGGGTCCCATCTTCTAGGAGTTTTCTGCACCGAGAATTACTACCAGCATAATCATGGCTCCCTGCACACTAATATTTCCTCTGATACAGTATGATCAATGTTGTGGAAAAACATTTATTATATTTCTTCTAGCTACTTAAAGGCATTACTGAATTATGAGCATCGCAAAACGAATCCACTGTGCATTTTTTCTTTATGTGACGTTTTTACAATCTTCATTTTCTGGTTTGCAGCCACTGAGCTATAGTGATCGCACTATGCACCCTCTTACAACTGACACAGGGGCCAGGAACTCCTTTCTGCTTTATTACATTTGAAATGCACTTCATATGACAACATTCATTCTCATTCTGCATTGGACCCTTATTTAAAGGGAGAAGCCATTTTTTACTGGACCTGTACTTAAAGGCAGAAGTTATGAAAGAAATTAAAATGAGGGAAGAGGGTTTAAACAGCTGTTTCAGATATGCCTAGTTAACAAAGGTGACAAAGTTTTGACTCAAAAGGGAGAAAAATGGATGAGGAGGTATCAATGCACTGAGCTGTTCTTAAAATGCTAATAATTGCAAAGATGCTAGTTTATTTTATTTTCTATTACATGGTTTTGAGACATGGAGCATTACTGGGGACACTTTAGCTTCCCTGGAACAAGGAATAAATAAGTAAGGAAGGAATAAGCGAAAGCTGAGTCAGGAGTAAGATTCAGCTACACAGGATACAAACTTGCAGAGGGCGGTCCCCCTAATGGCTACTACTCACAACAGCTGTAGACTCATTAAAACCTTGTGGTAGGAAGTCAGTTAAAGTAAGATGGAAATAGCAGCAGGTTCATTGAAATTATATTTTCCTTTGGTAGAAGAAAACAGAATGTTACTTTTCAGAAAATAATTCTAATAAGTCATATGTAAACATATTGTTCTCTATAGGGATGAAATAATTATTCGCTCTTCCTGCGTTCGTATTCAGTGAAAATTTTCATCCAAATCAGAGTATTAATAGAAAGAGAGTGTGAGGCAAGAGAAAAATGTATAATAAGTTTGAGCACTTGAACCTGTGATTTATGGCCTAGAGCTATAGGCAACTTTATTACAAAAACAACTTCACCTATTATAACCTCACCCAGGGCTCTCCGGAGATGGTAGGGGGCTGAGTAGCATTAGAATATCAGTGGTGTTCACAAACAATTCCAGTCTCATTCTCACTTCCCTTTCCGCTCTTGCCCTTAATGCATACATATCATCTGTTGCCTCTTTTCCTGCTCCTTGATGTAGGCAGATCATGGTACTTCTCTCTGTCTTCCTGTGGGAACCCGCCACAGCCTCCCATTTGTCACGAGCTCCGACTGAAAGGTTCCTCTCATATTTTTCTCTCCTCTTGCCTGAAGGACTGCCCAATTCCGAGAGGTAACCCTTCAAATTTGCTAATGATGGTTGTCTGCTGATGATATTGAACATTTAACCACCATCTTTGAAGCACTGCGCAATATACCAACTAGCCTTTCATTTTGTGAAACTATTTCATCAATTTCCAGCAACCATTTTATTAAATATAGATCTATGCATGTTTTATGGAGATTGCATGTCCATTGGCATTATTCCAGGGCTCTGTCTTTAAACTGTCTAGTGATAATCCTACTTAAGACAAATGAAAAATCTCTAAATGGCATTAGAAACAGAATTTCATTTCACAAATGCAGCCAAAATACTGGCGCCCACAATAGGTGGTTGGCAAGGGCAGTCGCACTACTGGTTATGGCCTATCCTACAGGAAACCAGAAGTCATCAAGAGAGATGACATTTCTTCAGGTGCACAGGGATGTTGCAAGCATTATTCTAAAGATCTTCTTTGTCAGTCATGACAACGCTTCCTCTGGCATGAATGGAAGTGACACAAACTGCCATGATGGCATCTCTGTAAGTCTGTATATTATACAGGAGCTGTGTATTTAGCATGGGGTGATCGTCATCGCAGTTACAGGGCACGGCCTCTTCAAGTAGTGCAGGTTGTTTCTCTCCAAAATAATAGTTATTTTGGTGCTATACAAGAGATACAAGACTGGCTGTCAGCCAGATTTCAAAGCATAAATAAGCCATGGCCTCATTTATGTACAGTCTTTACAGGCGACAGTAATATGTATGAGTGACTGCTATATTTAGGAATGACAAGATGGGCATTATTAATAGCTTAATTGACATTAATGCAATTACCCCTATCCTTATTACAGTTTGTAGAATTACACAGAAAGCACTGGCTGAGGCCTTATTTTCCCTAGAGCTACCCAAGGATACGACATTTTCCACCATGCCAAATCTAGTCTTTGACATTAGATACTTAGCTACAGAATCATCCCAGTAAATCATTATAAATGCATTATAATAAAGATGTTATGAGCTATTGGATATTAACCCCCAGCCCCTGAAGAGAGATAAATACACTGCTTTCAAGATTTCTGCTTTTGTTTTGCAATGGAAAAAAGGATTTTGCTTACAACTAAAGAATTATAAAATGTTATGCTGATAATTAAAAAATGGACTTCGCCCTCTCTGGTCAGATTAAAGCTAAACACACCCTCAACATAAAAAAGAATACATCCATTGAATACGAAGAACCACATTTTTGGTCCATCACAACCAAGCTTCTCATTTACAGATGCACATTTTTGTGCATACTGTTTGGAGACACAGCTATTATATTTCATATGCAAACATCTCCATTTAAACATCTGATTGCTGTGCCTCATCTCCAGAAAACTTGCTTCTTTTTTTTTTTTTTCCATTTGTTTGGGGTTTTGTTCGTTTATTTGTTTGTTTTCTTAGTCTTGGTCTCCCTTCGATATAGAAAGGCAAGATTTTCTATAACTCTCTGATAAAGTAGTACATCACCTACATCTTCCAAGCCGAGGAAGTAAAAATAAACATAAATTTCAGGCTCAGGACTGCCTAATAATAAATTTTCATCAGCTTTACAGAAGACATGGATTAATTCAGTTTCCAGCACAAACAGAAACAGAGAAGTAGAAACATCATGACCATACATTAATTATACTGAAGTAAGATACAGGAGCATTTGGGACCACCATGCTAGGTACTGGGCAAAGACATAACGATGCAATGGTGCATTGTTTCCCTCCCAAAGAAACTGCATTGCAATACAAGCAAAGTAAACACAAAACACTAATGAGTACATGTCGGTCATTATGAAAACCAAGAGAACAATTATCACAGTACAGCGTATAAATACCAAAACTGGGATTGCAAAATTAATTTTCAAACCAAATATGAAGTTTTTCCACCAAAACATGTTAAAGTGAATGCCCATGAAGTTTCATGGCTTTGCCGGGTTTCATTTTTGCCAATTCATTAAACCCAGTTGACTTGAGATTTTGCTTAAGTCTAAAATCTGCTGTATTATGTAACTAACATTATATACACACATACGAGTTTTTATGTCTGTATTAGCATGTGTACATGTTGGTATGCACATGCGCAGAGGCAGGCTTTGTTGTTTCCCCTTTTCTTACTACCTCCTGACAGTAACCGGTAGGCACATATATTACAAACTTTTAGAAGTCATGTATCATTGTGGTGCATTCCATTTTTAGCGAGTCTTTCTTGGAGGTGACTGGGAATAAATTCAGCTTGAACTACTGCCTGAAAGAGATCTGTCCCCAGTCTAAGCTACTGCTCAACTATGCTAGTTTGTCAGCTTACAGGGCAGGGTTGATGTGCCTCAAACTGGGACACTGTCCTGGCTGTGCTCCTGATCACAGCTAAAACTCCCAGAAAGAACAACTCCCATAACAAAGAGTGAATTAAAATTGAAGCTTTAGCATCCACCAGGCACTTCTTATTTTGTAAAGTCTTAAGTCAGGTACTTCATTATACTTCAACTCTTCTAAAACAAATACAGATCTAGCATCTGGTGAAAATACTTCCTGGGAAGGTTTCACCTGTTCTTGAGTGAAACTTGAGACAAGACTATAGCATATAATCCAGTGTTTTAATCTAACTCTGAGTTTGCAATATATGTTGCGTATTTTTCAGGATAACATTTAATTGTTTGCAAAACCAGTGTATTTTTTTACATAGAACATTTATTTT
Organism: Charadrius vociferus; assembly: GCF_000708025.1. NCBI lineage: Eukaryota > Metazoa > Chordata > Aves > Charadriiformes > Charadriidae > Charadrius > Charadrius vociferus. The sequence goes on along the minus strand of NW_009646928.1, from coordinate 633,476 downwards.
TGACTACTGAATGGTTAATCACTGAGGCTTATCAGCTATAGGGGCAAAGTAATCAGGATAATGATGGATGTTTTGCCTTTCGGTCTCTCCAAAGCAAGGCTGGAGGCCTATGGAGAAGATCCCATGGTCCAGTAAAAAGTGTGAGACAATGTCAGGAGAGCCGAAATTTTACAATCTATAGAAATAAACAAATGATCTGATGGCCATTTTCAGCCTTCAAGGCTAACACCATTTAGATATCTAATACGCACAGAAGGTTTTAGAGAAGAAAAGATTTGTCTGCGTTATTTTCTTCATTATTTCACATCATGGAGCAAAGAAAAAAAGACAAAAGCAGTGTTACTTAGGTACTACCCTAATTAGCTGAGATCCAACAACATTATGAATGCCCGTCCTCCTCTAAGAGAAGAGAACAGGAGCTGCTGCAGCATCAGGGGGACTGCAGTAACACCTATGGAGTAGTCCCAACTGCCCTACATTGACTAGTCTGTAAGCTGGATGTCAGAGAATTTTAAATTCTGGCTCAACTCACTGAATTGAAGTCTGGCTTTGGAAGATAGCTCTGGTATTAAAAAGGTGTAACATAGCTCAGAAGACACGGATACATTTCCTGGCTCTGCTTCAGATTTCCCGTGCAACGGATAATATATGGGACTATGTCTATAAGTAACTTGGCTTAAGAGAACAGGATTCTTCAGTCTTTGCCCAGATGACCTGTTGGCTCTGCTTCACAGTCCCTTTTGGAATACACTGCAGCAGCTAAAGAAATTAAAACTCTGTAGAAAATATTGAAACTACAACCCACCCACTCCCTGAAGAATGTGTGGAGCCTATAACAGAGGCACAGAGGGGTGGTGTGCAAACTTCCCAGCTGCTGCAGTTCATGGCCTTGCATATGAATATCAATTTTTTTTTTTTTTAAGTTAATTGAAGTGAATATACCAGGCTGTGAACAATGGCAAATGAAGGCTTTGATTCACAACCCTACTTGGACTTGGCTGCAGCAGCAGAAGAAGTTACTGCCCCTCTTTGGCAGTTACTCAGTCCCTGCAGCTAAAGCGGTGAAAGATGACCAGCCTATAATCTAATTCTGGTTTCCAGGCTATTGCCTAAACCTGATTTTCAGCCAGCCATGGAGCTGTCGTTACCAAATGTCTGTGCAGTGAGTGACCGAACATTCCAGATAAAAGTGAAAGCTGACAGAAGTAAAAAGAGAAAGAGAAGCCACAGAATGGCATATTGTAAGATTAACTTGATAGCACCTTTTCCAGAACAGAGAAAGGAGGGAAAGAACAGCCTTAAAGTTTGCCACTTTACCCGAGTATCAGGCACCAACAGCCAAAGACAAGCAAGTCCCAGAAATTCTGTCTGATGGATTTCTGATAACAGCTGTACGGCTATGGTAAAGCAGACCCACAAGTCAAAGCCAACAGTAAAGAGGTTATTGGGCATTACATGTATATTTAGTCAAAATTTTGTCTAAGAAGTTCTCTAAAATGGAGAAATGTGGATTTGATGGACAGACCACTGGGTGGATAAGGAATTGTCTGGATGGTCACACTCAAAGAGTTGTCAACGGCTCGATGTCCAAGTGGAGACTAGTGATGAGTGGCGTTCCTTAGGGGTCGGTATTTGGGCCAGCGCCGTTTAACATCTCTGTCAATGACATGGACCATGGGATTGAGTGCACCCTCAGCAAGTTTCCCAACACCAAGCTGTGTGGAGCATTCGATATGCTGGAAGGAAGGGATGCCTTCCAGAGGGACCTGGACAGGGTTGAGAGGTGGGCCCATGTGAACCTCATGAAGTTCAACAAGGCCAAGTGCAAGATCTTGTATGTGGGTCAGGGCAATCTCAAGCACAAATATAGGCTGGGTGGAGAATGGATTGAGAACAGCCCTCAGGAGAAGGACTTGGGGGTGTTGGTGGATGAGAAGCTCAACATGAGCCACCAATGTGCATTTGCAGCCCACAAAGCCAACCATATCCTGGGCTGCATCAAAAGAAGCATGGCCAGCAGGTCGAGGGAGGTCATTCTGCCCCTCTACTTCACTCTGGTGAAACCCCATCTGAAGTACTGTGTCCAGCTCTGGGGTCCCCAACAGAAGAAGGACATGGGCCTTTTGGAGCGAGTGCAGAGGAAGGCCACAAAGATGATCAGAGGGCTGGAGCACCTCTCCTATGAATACAGGCTGAGAGAGTTGGGGTTGTTCAGCCTGGAGAAGAGAAGGCTCCGTGGAGACCTTATAGCCACCTTCCAGTGCTTAAAGGGGGCCTACAGGAAAGATGGGGAGGGACTCTTTAGCAGGGAGTGTAGAAATAGGATGAGAGGTAATGGTTTTAAACTGAAAGAGGTTAGTTTAGATTAAATATTAGGAAGAAATTCTTTACTGTGAGGGGGGGGAAACACTGGAACAGGTTGCCCAGAGAAGTTGTGGACACCCCATCCCTGGAAGTGTTCAAGGCCAGGCTGGATGGGGCTTTGAGTAACCTGGTCTACTGGAAGCTGTCCTTGCCCATGTCAGGGGGCTTGGAACTAGATGATCTTTAAAGTCCTTTCCAACCAAAACGGTTCCACGATTCTATGATTCTATGAAACCTTGCTTTTGTGGAACCCATTCGGACAGGCTCAGCTTTGAAAACAAGCTGGGAAGGGGCAGAAGAAATTAATTTTCTGTTATGCTTCTGTCATGAAAATGATGAGCATCCTTACCCAGCTCCTAGGATACAGAACAATTCGTGACCATCACCTTAGGAAACACATTCGTACGTCTGAGGAATGTTCAAGTTCCCTTCATCCACTTGTCTGTCTAAGCCATGCGTTCCTTGATTGGAGGCTGTGTCATACTACTACTTTTGTTAATATTATGTAGTGTTGACTGAGGCTTCTCAGACTTAACATAATAAGAATTCTAGCTTTAATTTAAAACTTTAATATATGGCAAGTATAATCAGAATGTACTGCATGAAAATTATAATTTTTTAAAACAAGTTAAATAAGTAGTGTGGAGGGGAGAGGGGTGCTTCTAACCACTATATTCTGTCCATTACATCAACTCCACTCTTACCACTGTTCCCTGTTTTGTTTCTTATGCATGTTAAGATATTCTTCATATGCAGCTCTTTATGAAATGACACCCTGATGCTGCATGAGGCTTTTCTTGCAAACAAAGTGACTTTCATACAAGCTCCCTTTCAACTTCAAAAGTAAAACATTTTTGTAGTTATTAATGGTCCATTCTTGTGACTATCCATGGGTGAAGGGCATTTGCCTCTCTCACATCTTTAATAGCAAATAATTAATGAGGTGTTGGAAATTAACAACAATTAACAATGCCTGGGAACAACAGCAGAAGGTGTTTGATCCTCTGTAGATGAAGTTGAGAGAATTTGTTTCTCAGGCAAGGGCTTGTGCCTGCAGGGAGGGAGAGATGGAGGGGGATTTCTAATGCAATCCTCCTTCTTCTGCATTACCTTATTGAAAGTCACTGAAGTGACTTGTCAAGTTGAAAAGAGAACAGTAAGGCCTGTGTCTCTGTGATGCAGGTACATCAATTCTAACTTCCACAGGGACTTTGAACCTTAAGTACAGAGCCTCCAAGAAGACAAATCAGAACTTTCTAAGTGAGATAAAAATTCAGAACTGTATTGCTTTGAAAGCCCAGACTTTCGACAGTAGCTAAGTAATTCCTGTAGTTAACATTCTGGTCTTTATATGCAGTTATTCCTGATGACATCACAGTTGCAGAATGTTTGAATGTGTTCAGAAAGAACAGATATGCTCACGGAAGAGGTTGAGCCACAGCTCAACAGGCAAGAATGTTCTGGGAATATTCACTGCATACTTGATTTGCCCTTTTGGTCTTTCCCAGACACAGATAAGATCCTGGGCAAAACAGACCCTTGATCTAATGTAGTACAGACAATCCTTTTCTTCTTTTGTTATATGTAAATAAATCACACTAATAGACATGCAAAATAGTCATAAAAATGTGCGAGACAGTCATAAACACACATAGGAAGAAGAACAGGACTGTTCCCCTGCAAGTGATATCTTTTCCATGTTCCACAGAAATGAAAAGCTGCTGAAGAAATTCAGGTATGCTTTTCCCTAGCTGCCCGTGCTCCACTCAGTGCAGCATACAGGAGCAAAGGAACTTTAAGATAAGCAGTCAAGTCCCCATTCCAACTCCTCATCACGATCATGCAGAAAGATCTACTACAATTGACCTGAAGAACATAACTGTGCCTGTTTACTCTCTCTGTAAATTTGAACAAGCAGCTGTGGAAACAGCTAGGGTTGACCTTTTCCCTTTCTGGAAAGCAATGGAAGTATAGAAATCTGTCAGGAACTTGCCCAAAACAAGCAAAGTTTCTTCAGCCTTCTAGCTTGGAATCCTTTTCTTTTAGCTTGTGGGATGTAGTTTAAAGTGTTGCCCAATGCCCAAGAAAGATCTACAGGATACAGCAAGAAAAGAGATAGAGGAAAAATACTTTCTCCTAAGAAAGGCAATAACATTCTAATCTCTTGATTTAAGTATGAAATTGGGAATGTCTCATTTCAAAGAATGAAATTATAAAGTAGAACGGAATGATAACATTATATTACACCCCTCCCCTCTCCTTGACCCAAGTGAACAGAAAATATTTGGATAAACAGTGTTCTAGATGAAAAATATCACTTTTCTCCCAGCATGAGTTCCATCATTGATCCCAATTTACAAAAGAATTAACTGTGTATTGCCCCTGAATTTCCACATCCTTGGAACATGGTGTTACAATTGGCATTTCTATACACAATGGGAAGTTTTAGAAAGCATAAGGAGAAATAATATCTCTTTTTGCAAATGTTTAAGGTTTGAGGTTTAAGAAATTGACTCCAGAAGTTGTTTTTCTATTCTCCTTCTGTTCAGTATGATGCAAAGACTAGAGTTGGTAACCTGCTAATTCCATATGCAGGGAATTTAATAGAATCCCCATCAACTGTTTTTCACTTTTGGATTCACACTGTGGAGGTGATTTCTTATACCTTTCTATGGATCTCATGATCAGTAAAAGATAATGTGTGTACATACCACTTCTAAATATTATTCTCACAACTTTGTATTTCAATCAGGCACTACCAGATAATACAATTTATTACCTATATCACCCAGATTTGTGACGGGAAAATCTTAAAAAACTGTAACAATGCAAATACTGCGGCATGATAAAAAAATATGCATAGAATGCGTATCCTGAAATACATTAGATTACATTCTTTAAAAAATGGTTTGTTTGACTCAAGAAAAGAGTAGCACAAACCTAGGCAAAGTACAGTGGATGTTATGTCATCCTTTTTCTCCAGAGCCACATAATGCAAAAAACACAAAATCAAGAATGTGTAACAGAATATAAAATTCCAAGAACAGGTCTGCAACCATAGAGTCCCAGGAGCCTTGTCTGTAATGAATAAGATGGGGAAGGATTGGAGAATGTTTACAGAGAGAAAGCAGATGCAAGGAAACTTCAGAGGCTTCCATGTAAGGTTAAGCCTCCACTTTTCAGGTCAACTGCGGTGGACAAATTTGTCATTCAGTGCATTGCGACTAAGTGATAGGAGCTCTATTTCATTTATATCTACAAGCAAGGGTCAAACACCGTACGCCCAAACTGATAGCAGACAGTTCCATCTGCGTGAACCAAGTAGAGAAAGAATGCACTTCAACTGTTTTTAACATCCCATTGGCTTTATCTGTACTTCTAGTCATGACAGCATGCATGGTATTTATGGCTTAAAAGAATTTCCGCCTGTAAGTTCATCATCTTGTAAAAATCAGTGAGAAAATGACTTAAATGTACCAAACCCAGTTTAGAACAGGGCAGGATAGATTTTGTTCTCACTTTGTACAGCAGAAAACCTATTAGCATGTTGCTATTTAAAGGTTTAATTATTAGAGCTCCACTGTGTTTCAGAACAGCCATACTGCTTTGCCTCAGCAGGTCCAGATAGTGTTTTACTCTGCCTCCGAGGTCATAAACAGATGCCTACAGAAGAACAAGAAGAGGACAAACGTACTTCCCCCTTGCATTCTCCAGCCTCCTCCTATTTTCAGACTGGAGACATTCTGAAGCAGAGATGGTTCTTACACATTTACTAACCATCAATGAATGTCTCTCCCATGGACATCTCCACCCTCTTTTTTAGCCACTGTAAACTGTAAGTAACTACAAGATGCTCTGGCAACAATTTCCTAAGATCTGATATCTAGGGCATAAGGGACCCCCCAACCTTTGGTTTCTACTACAGCATACAATTAGTAATCTATTATCCTACTAATCTTATCATAGTGTTCTTAGTTGTTTCATACAAAGCCCAAGCGTGCAGTCCTCCTTCAAGCAGCATTTGCACTGATTCCAAGTACTGCAGGTTTGGGAGCTGAGTGTGCCACTAAAGAGCATACTCCTCTGAGGGCTTTTTTTGTGCAGGTGACCAAGTATATGAAGCTGTTAGTGTAAGATATATTATTGGGCTGGATAGAATGGTCGGAAGCTGCGGGCACCATAGGTCTAGTTTTGTCATCAACCGATGAGCCTTTACTCAAAGTCAGGTGCATTGCGAGGTTTTACATAGAGCACAAAAACCCATGTGATAGATCTAGATATACAGAAGAGAAGACTATCTATAAGGAGAGTACATTAATTTAGACATAAAAATACTGCAACACTCTGAAAGTAAATGCAAAGATTATGAATATAGACATTAAATTTACAAAATCTCTTCCTCCTGTCCATGGGCATCCAAAGCATCTATTTCCAGAGGAACCATCCACAGCAACCTCTGCCAGAACCACTAGAGAGAATTATACCTCAGCATACCATCGGGCCTTAAAACCTTAGTGATGGACAGATCTCAGGCATAGATTCTTCACAGGAAAAGTTCCAGCACTACTTGCACAGTGAGACCATACGGGTAGCAGAGTGTTTTCTAAGTGTCAAAATTACCTATAAATTATAAGGTAAGTTTAAAATTATTTAAACATTAAACTGGCAAAAGAATAGAAAACAAAATACCTTCCTGTCCTAGTTGTCCTAGTTGTAAAGAGTGGAAATGAGGGAAATCAGCAAGTAATAGCACAGTCATAGGCACAGTCATAATGATGACTTTATAAAGCATTATTAATTACTTTGTAAAGTCATTAACAGAAGGATGAGTCAAATAGTAATAAAATAATAGGTCTAGAAGTCTGCTTTTTAAGATTATTCAAGTTAGTATCCTAAGCCTATATTAAGTGCCTAAGTGGTTTTATTTTCAGATCCCCATACTAAAAAAGACAGAGCTTGCCATAAACTTTTATTTTAAGAAGAATTGTATTCTCAGATATGTATTTGGCAAGTGGAGTGGATGATGACTATACATCTTCTACCTTCTTCAAGAGGTTCAGCAACCTTTTAACCTTCCAGTTGGATACTAATCAGCACTAGCTAAGGAAGAAAGACACTAACAGAGCTTATAGGCTTCGTGACTTACTGCAAGTCTAAACATCTGGCAGGGAAAACAAAACAAAACAAAATTTAAAACAAGCAAAAAAGAAAACCTGAGTAGGAACTAGATTGAAACATGACCAAAAAATCAAAAGCACTAGGGGTGCTTCTTAGAATTCTGATACATGCGCCATTAATCTGCTCTTCTCCATAAAGCTCCTCAGGGCTGACATTCCAGCTTCTTTGGCTTCTATTAAAGTGGCTTTTTTCCGAACTTAACAACATGTATTTCTCTCAATCAATTTAAAATTTACAAGGGAAATGCAGTCATCTGAGTACTGAAAAAATCTTGCTCTGTTAACTCCAGATATTTTCTTACTTAGGAGTGCATACCGTTAAATCCAGCAACATGTCAATAAGTTCTGACAAATATATTGGTTTAGTTTTTGCATGATGTCAGCAAAAATATACCACATTTCATTCACTGGAATATCTAGAGATTGTAGTAAAGAAAATAAGGCATTATTCTTAATTATAGTTCACAATTTGTAATTTAGGGATTCTGTACATTTTCTGTAACTCAATGGATACCTAAATTTCCCTTTAAACATTCTATCTGGGTTTCCACCACTTTTATGTCCTCTGCTCCCAGATTATGCACTCTGACCTTGTTTCCAGCATCCCACATATTACCAAGGATTCTGTGGCCATGAGGGTAGTATAGTACTATTCAGATCACTAAACAAGTGTCCCATTTATAGCCATAACCCACAGGTCCTTGTTAACTAGGCTGATGAATTTGTACCTAGGCTGTTTGTGTGTATACAGCCTTCAGTCATTCACCAATTTAAATGACTAGAGGACTCTCCATAACTGTACTTGAAACACAGGAGCTTCACGATCCTATTTGAGCTCCACCAACACCTTGGCAAAGCTGCATGCCCTGAAATCACATCACCCTTAGCTGCTCCACCATTAGCGGCCTGGGCAGCTTTACAAGGGAGGGAGAAAGAAAGGACTTAGGAGGGCTTTAGCTTACTCTTTAGTGCACCATGCAGTGCCATGGTCTTCCTTTTCCCCATTTCAATTGGAACTGCGTTCCAATCAAGAGACATAATTTCCTTTCTAGGAAATTGAACAAGTAAATGAAAAGTAAATAAACAAGTACATTTGAAAGATGTTAATTTACTTTCTTCATTAAGTAGTTCGCAAAATGTTATCCAAGCTTTGTTCATTGCCTTATAGCCCACTGATAGCTACATAGGATCCCCAGTTAAATGCATTCTTACACAACTTCCTCCAGCTAAAATACACTACAGAAAGCAGGTAAATGTAACATGATATGCTGGGTACCATACTGGAAATGGTACAAAGCCATCTGTTAGTGAACTGTTCTTCCATCTGATAGTATTGATGATGTCATTCACAGTAAAATAGAAATGAGAGGATTGTCAACAAAGCCATAAACTGAAATGATAGTCCCCTAATGTGAAGCAGAATCTAATTGAACACATTCCCCACTTGTCCCCCCGCCCCACAGCTGTTTGCTTACCTTTACTTGCAGATGTTTCAGATCATCTTGTCTCCACCAAAGCCTCTCCTATTCCTACCCATTATGCATCACCCCTTTTCATTTCAGACTCTTATTTTAAGGGTACTGAAGCTGTTGCACACTCTTTGCATGAAGAGTCATGCAAAGACTCTTCATCTTTGCATGTTGTCAAAGCTCAAAGTTGATACATGGCACAAAAACTAGTTTTCATGAGCCGAACTGTGGGATAGAAGTACTACCTCATGCTGAAGTATTAGACCTAACTGACAAGAGCAGTAATGTAACGCCAAGGCTCGAGGACCAAGGCTCTCTTATTTCAACCTTCTTTCTCCTCATCAAGCCCAGTGCTGTCACAGTCCAGAACATTTATTCAGGGATACAGAAGACAGGTGCCCCAAATACATACCCTTGTATAAACATGGGCAGTCAGTCAATGTTTCATGTGTAACTCCACATGAATGTCAGAAAAGGTCCACGAGTTCAATCAGAAATGTAGAACTGGAGTTCTGCTTTTTCCCACAAAGAAGCATTATCTGATGAAAAATTTACAGTAAATTAAATCTCATCTTTGGCATAATATTTAAACCATCAATGATATGTCTCTGGGTTTCCTACTACAAATGCTTTTCTTTTTACTATTAGTTGGAAGAATCTGAAGGAAAAAGAGGAGTGATAAGGACTTCATGGGGAAAAGGGGAGGGTTTTTTTTTATATATTTATGAGGAAAAAACTACAGTGGCTTGCAAATTGTAACACACATACTTATTCCCCAAAGGCACATTCGTCAAAAAGGAAGGCAAACCACCACCTTGCATTGATTTAAGCCCTTTGGTATATCACCTTTCCAACTGTCCCATTCAATAGGAGTCATAGCTTGCTTTCTGAATGTAATCTTATATTAGAAATATTGTCTGAACCCTTCCAAGAGAAACCCATTTTACTATCGTTTCATGACAGAGTGACACTGGACAGGTTTGTAAAATGGACAGTTTCTACATAGTAACTTCAAGTTCTACTAAGCAAAGATAGAAACAACCGTGGGCTCAATGGGTCTAACAGTTATATCTACAAATTTAAGTTCAAAAAGCATGCAAATCCAATGTCAAAATTGCTATTGAAATTTTGTTACTGAAAAGGTCAACCCCAAATGGTCAAACCAAAAATCAATAATAATATCAACCAAATACGTAAAATTAGCTTGATGGTCAAATTTTGAGCTAGATTCAGTCTCCAACTCATATTGATATCATTATAATTTATCCAACTTTACACTGAAGTCTGTGAAAAAGTAGGCCACATAGAGCTGTAATGTGGTAAGGTACTTAAACACCATGTACATTTTTATAGTTCTCTGCTTCTTGATCAGGAAATACTGTATCCATTATTAAAGATTTGAGTAAATACTAGACTTAAGATATCCTAGCAGTGCATACAGATGCACACCATGTTCTCATCCCTTTCCTACCTCTACTACTGACTTTTTCCTGTGTTAAGCAAGAGATGGTAACAGGAAAAAATACCTGTGCTCTAAAATATATTGTGGACACACCACAAGATGCAGATTTAACTTCTAGTCGTGATCCCTATAACAGATCAGAAAAGATTTTCACTACAGTTAGTAGCATCTTATTTACAGTGGACTAAACACTAGATAGGAGCTTGCATTCTGAGCAAGTCTGAGCAGTTAATTGACTTAACGCTTTCGAAAGGGTTGACAACAAGGAATCTGTGTGCCATGACCCTCATAGCATCTATATATGGGGTGCTAAAGAATTTTGAATTATCTTGAATACTGTAAGTAACACAGAGGATGTTTTCAAGGGAGGGAGAGGAAAGTACATTCATTCTCTGTGAATGGGAGTTCTCCATGACTAAGGAACTGATTAGACAACAAACAGAAATCAGATGGTATCCTTCCACTATCAATCAGAAATCACCAACTCACCAATCACCTATCTGCTTCCCATTATCTACAAGTAAAGCTACTTACTGTAACTGCAATGTAGTCTTCCTTCTGAGTTACTTCTATTGCATCCTGCATTATGCAATGTGATTTGGTATATATTACAGAAAGGCAGGTGAGCAAAGGATCAGTCTACACTGGGAAACATAGCTGGGGGAAATAGCATTTTCCAATCTTCTCCTTTTTAAATGGAAAAAGGAGGGAGAGGGACAAGTTAGATGTCTCTCTTCAGTGTAATTCAAAACATTTTCTTGTTGCTAATATCAATTATAAATGTTTATTCTAATGTATGAACACCTGCTTGACATCAACAGAACTGACACACCCCTCCGATTACTTTTCTTATACCACGGCATATTTATTTCACTCTGATGAGATGAGGCTTTTCTAATTTCCTGTATAACCACCCCCAGCTCTCCGTATATCTCCCATTAAATTGTGAACAGGCTTCACACATATTTTTAGATGTTTGAAAACGGCAGGAAGAGCTTTTTGATGTTTCAGAACATGTTCAGTCCCAGTGTCTCAATATTGTTTGCTTGCTAAGTCCTCAAGCTTATGTCATCCATATGAATGGACTTCAGGCTTTTGAGAAAGTTTACCATATCATTAACATCTGCCTAAACTGCTGCAGTCAGAGGTCTTTCCTTCTAATGTGAATGCCACTTTGAAAATAAAGTTGCATGTCTTAGAAAATACTTAGAAGTCAATGTCTTATTTTCTATGATTAGTCTGTAACAATGTCAAGTGTGAAATTTAAATTAATGAGCACTTCACTTATTGAAATTACTTCAGCACTTTTGCTGCTTTCATTGATTTCTATTTACTTTGGCAACCACAAATATGAAGAACATATTTCTAGATGTGACTAAACAGACTAATAATATGCTAGTATGGATGCACCTAGTGATCGAACATTACACTTAACTCTAAGCTTATTTTGAAAAATTAACATAACAGGAGAAATATATTATTTATAAAGCACTGTTCGTTTCCTGCATTTCAGACAGTGTCACCTTTAAGTTATTTTCTTCCCACTCTCTCCTCACTAATGATTGGTCTACACTACTGAAACATAGCGGTAAATATGGTATCAACATTACCCCTCCACAGAATCAATTTAAATTTGAACTAATATATTCATCATCCAGTAAATACCATCTCAGCAGCAGATAGTGCTGTAGCTAACCTTCAGGGTATTTTAGCCTCCTGACAGAGGAATTTGAAGGAAGAAACCGTATTTAATTCATAAAAGGTAGTCACATGAAAATCTGCCCTTCCCCTCTGCCCTTCCCCACACATCAAACAGTCATTTCTTTTATTTGTTAAAAATCTTGAAACACTTGCATTTCTTGCTAGTATCTAGCGGAGTGCTAATCAGTGGCAAAAGCTAAAGGGATATGTGTTCAGAAGAGAAAACCAAGGTCATGGTTCTCTGCCGATAGGTTGGTTTGGCTACTCAGTGAGTTTGGAATGCAGCAGGCTGATCAGAGACAGCATTGTGCCTGCTGGAACTTTGCACAACCTCCACAACATAGGGTTACGGTTGCCCTTCTCAAAAACATGTGTTTTTATATAGCACAGCCAAACCCACAGCTATTAAAGTTACATTCTCACGTCAAACAAACCAAAAAAGTAACTAAGAATGGAATCTGGCCTTCAAACAACAGAATAATCACCAAAGCAAATCCCCACTCTGTGAAATGGATGTTATATGCAAACGGGGTGGGAGGTGGGGGGGGGAGATTAATATAGTAAAAGACTATTGAGGCGTTGAACTTTTTTCCTCTTTTTTTTAAAAGCCAGATTCTGCAAGCCCTTACATTTCCCTAAGCAGCTATAGTTACACAGATCCTTGCAAAACCTGTTATTCAGTCTCTCAAAACATTTGTCTGCTAATACAGAAACTTGGCTAATGACCAGTGTGCCTGTGATTCTAAACTTGAAGCCGCTTGCTCCTGTAGATTTTCATGTGCAAATGCTGTGGGCATCACTGGAAGATGAAGAGTGCAGCATCACATACAGCCTAGAAACTTAATCATGGCAGACAGCTGATGCAGGAGATTTAGGAAGTCTTTCATATATGGAAGATTGCACCAGCATGGCACTACTCGCTCCATTTTAAGGTTGAAGATTAACTGATCTCTCTTCTTTCTTCTGTTTCAATTTTGCAGCAGAACTGGTTGCCCCTGGAGAATTGCCTCTGGGGATGCTTGACCAGTAAATGTGACAGTTGTGGAAACAGAAAGGTCTCAACCTTTATAATTTCTGTATCTCAGCTTCTCTTTTGTGTTTCATTAATTTCTATCAGTTTAGTAGACAAAAGCCTTCATTTTTCTAAAGGACCAAAGCTGAATTTAAATTCCCAAATGAGCCTCCTTCCCTCAGACCCTACCTGTGATCCAAATCCCTCAGTTATTTGCAGGTAGAGCGCTGCAGCATGATACCAGTGTTTGAGGGGCTATAACACAGTAAGGGACTTTTAAAAATAGTGTATTTAAGAGCAAAAGGCCATTTATTACTTCAGAAAAGATTGTCCATATAGCTATGATTGCACAGGAAGAACGATGTGTTCTTATCAGAATAGGTGACAGTACTTTTCCGTGTAGAAAAGGCTTCTTAGAGCATGTGACAGAGACAAAATTAGAATTTTTCTAGCAAGCATCCTATACATACACATCTGTAAGTGTTCCTGTTTTCTTCTTTCCAACCTCTACTATACATAACTGTTTCTGCTGACATTAGAAAAGCATGTGAATCAATTTTGGCTTCGTGGTCGCACCTTAGTCTGACTAAGCAATTACAGACGAACATTAGAAGACTCACAGAGCCTTTTATTTGTTCAAAGATCCCCAAAGTTCCAAGTAAAATGCGAAACTTTTCTTGATGTTTGGATCCAGACTGGAATTTATTTCTTGGTTTTCACTCATTTATGAAGACATTCTGAGGCTCTACAGAAATTCTGAATTAATATGCCTACCTTTTTAGCTTAGGGAAGAGAAGGACATGTCTGAGCCTATTAAGAGGGGCAAGAGGTTTGTACACTGAAGCCCATCATTAAAGCTGAGACTTGAGAAGGGTGTAAAAAAGGAGTTTTGTGAAGGATGACACAGGCTTTTTAATGACCTTATAAAGAATTCTAGAATCACTATTTGTGGACAGTGTGACCAAGACAAAGGTAGATTCAGGTCTGATTTTTAATTAATTTCAGCTATAAAGGTAACACTATTTTTCTGTCATTGATGTCCTAGGTCAATATTAGAAAAACAGTTAAAAGAACTCATTCGCTTGATCAAGTAAAGGCAAGTAAAACCAACCATGCGGTTTAATGGAAGAATGCTGCTCTCCGTGTGATACACACACTCCCACATGAACAACCCACGTCATCAGGAACAGGTGGCGTGACAAGACTAGAGGCAGTTTCTGCAAACAGCAGAATGTTCAACGGTGTAACTACCAGCATAGCGTTTGGGCAAGCACGAATTTTCACGCAATGAGAAAGCGATTTCTTTGGTTATTTCATATGTGGGGATGTGGAGAACAGAACTGCTGTACAGAAAACAGGCAAACTGGCTGTAATGTCTTATTAGCCTTGTATGTAAAGGCATACAAGGATAAAAATCAGTCCTCAGTTACAGAAGTCTGAAGTAACGAAAACCCAAATAAAACATAGCTCTAGCTTCCTAGGTCTTGCACTTCATTACAAAAGTCTGACAAAGTTGCCAGAAGAGCCGTATACTTTAATGAGAAGAGCGAGTGAGACGGATTTTCCCAAATTTGATTCTCCTGTTATGTTTGATAACAAAGCCAGGTATGTTGTCCAATATACCATGCTGTCACCTTCACCCCTACTGCTCTCTCCAGTGCCCAACTTTTGAGTTTTATGACAAGATTACAGTGAGATTCTTGCATATTGAGGAGAATATCTAGGAGGGCAAGGGCTCTTCTGATGAATTATGAAGAAACTCGTCTAGCTCATGCGGAAAACAGAGAAGAAATACAGCAAAGGCTGATGCAGGTGCAAAATTAAGCTTATAACTGTTGTGCAGGAGTGCTCTACAGATAGCAATACAGCTGTACTGGGAGGAACTGGTAGTTCTTGGCAAAGAGCTCTGTTGTGAGGAGTTGTGTGAGCTAACCTGGCACAATGAAAACATGGCTAAAACAGAAGCCAGGGCTCTTTGGGGTCTCAGGACATCTTACTGCTGGTTTTAATGAGCTGTCCCGTGAATTCAATCCGTCAGCGTCCCAGTGACCCAAGAACAGTCTTCCCTAGGTCCTTTCTGTGCTTTCTGACCCTGTCAGAGTCCTAACACCAAGCACATGAGAGTTTTGAGAGCACTAAGACAGATAGCATTGAAGTACAGACACTTGGCATTTTCCACCTTACACCATCAAACATAAGAACATGTAATTCATAGAAATACAGAGAGTAGTTACTGCAACCGCTGAAAGTTTAAAGGACAATTTGGTACTAAAATGGTATTAGTCCTCCATTATTTTTACCTCTTTCACTGTGCTACTTATTTGAAAATATATACATTGATTGCTGTCATTAAATAATTGTTTTGCCCCACACAATGCAGTGTTTTGCATATTTGCTGATGTTTCCCCAAAAGCACTGGGGGAATGAATCATTACTGAAACAATTTACTTTCAGTTAGTGCATGAATGCCTTCCCATGATGCTTTGATGCTTTGTTTGTCCTCCTATAAAAATTATTTATGACCCAAGTGTGATCTTTTAAATCAGAATACTTATTCAGAAATCAAAGCACCAGCATGTTAATGCAAGAAGAAGCCCTGACTAATTTTTCAAAGCCACGTTGAATATTCAAAAGCTAGAACTGAAGGAAAGGAGTTAACATTAATTAATATTTGAAGCAGTAAAATAAAAGCAACAGTGAAGCTAATTTTGCAGGACAATTAATCATGAGTCTTGCTAATTACACATGGGATTTTGCAAATGATTTTTTTCTCAGGTAGCAGAGTAAAAATGATAATCCACTACCCATCAAAATCATTGGCTCCTCACCAATGTCCCCAGCAAGAGCAATTAGTGGGAACAGCAGAGCCCTAGTAATTGCATGTCAAGAGAAGAGAATGTTAGAATTTTAATTGCTCCAAATAAAGACCACTTGCTCATATATACACCTGACTGTCCAAAACTAGTCTGCAAGCCGGAGCAAGTATGTAACCACTTCCAGGTGTCTGCACAAAAATAACTCTGTGGGAGAAGCACTCTCTAAGCAACACATGCAGTTTCTGGAAGAAAATATCAATATGCACTTATATTCTGAACTGCAGTGTCATCACTTGACTATAAGAACTGGGAAAAAAATATATCACCCACTTGGGAAAAATGTGCATATTCTTTATATTTGCCAAATATTTATTGCTGACATTTTTTGAAGAACTTTAACTATCTTCAGGGTGCCAAGGGCTTCAAATTTACTGAATTTTAGGATCACCAATAAAATGTTTTTAACAAGACATCTCAAGAGGACATAAAATAAAAAATTACCATATTCATGAGAGCAAGCCTGTAAGATTGCAATGCTATAAACTGGGTGTCTATAATTTGCTTGCGGCTTTCTTAATTAAAAAAAAAAAACAACCACACAGAACTAGTAATTAGACACTCCAGTTCCACTTTTGCACTTTATCCCAATCACTGACATGCTACCATTACTTTTTTTTTGTTTAATATATCTACACATGGATGCACACAATTGCAAATAATCAATAATATTTAAGTATGTGTCCAAGATCCAAATGATGATGGATATATTTAAATATTGCTTCCCAGGAAATTATTACTTTACTGGTCAGGTAGTAACTTTTAAAATGTATAGGTTAAAAGAAAGCCCTGCTTCTTCCCTATTTCTCTTTAAGGTTTTTACCACTTACTCTCATTTTTAAACCAAATGACTGAATTGCCTTCCAAGTACCACTAGCTCCTATTGTCTTTTGCTCTCTCCTTCCATTTCTGTGTATACCATATTGAGGTGCTAAACCATTTACTTTCTGCTGTTAGCTTTGTTAAGCATTGGACCAAGAATAGTAGCTTTAACTTGTCTAAATATATTCTTTGCATGTTCAGAATCACTGTACACTGTTTATTACAGCATGACTGCTTGAGAGAAAAAAAGCAGGTCATGCAGAGTGCTGCTTCCTTTCCTGAATTACCAGCAGATCACAGGTGTTTATCAGACTCCCGGAGGTGATTCAGGTAATAAACACCAGGATGGCAGTTTAAATGGTTAGAAGCTTTTCCATCAAATACAGTCCTTGCAGTCCTATCATTTTGCATATATTGCTCACAAATGGCAAATTATTTATGCAGCCTCCTTAAGTGGTTCCTTATGGTTTTTACTTTATTTTTCCAAAGCATGAACCTTTTGAAGATGTGTGTTCTCATGACAAGGCAAACTATCATTCCATCTGTAAGTCTGACTCATTTCTTAAAGCTCACTGTAGATATATAATGCCGGTGACCTTGGTTTGCCCTTCTGTTTAACTCAGATGTCTTTTCTAAGAAAGCACCAGTGTTGTGGCAGAAGTTACTATTCTGTGCTTGTACAAGGAGACCAAGAATAAACTGTATGGAGTAGAAACTGGCTTTTAAATAGGAAAAGCTTTTTCAGAGATTTTCTTGTGAAAATAAAATGACAATAGGTACTGACTAATGATTGCTACTTCTAACGCAAGTTTTAGAAGGATTTGCTGTAAATTATAATAGGATGAGTTTTTTGAAACAAAATGTTTAAATGGAGTTTATTTTTGCCTAAGCTGAGCAACTTCAGAGATGAAGTTTATGCTACTACAGAAAGATACTGACTGAGACACGCCTCCAGCAATTGCCCATTACCTATTAATAACTGGGATTTGTTTAATGGTGCTGAATCACCAAGCTCATATTTAATGCCAGTGTTGTCACATGAACCAACTTACTACTATGCAGATCACCTGCTTCTTCCCTTCTTGACAAACATCTCTGCAATAATCACTTAGAAATTCCTTATATGCAAAGCAGATTTCAGGAAAGGATTTATGGTTGTTCAGCATAATTTAGCACCCGGAAAGAAAGAGGAAAAGCCAGCATGATATGAAGTTTCTAAGAATCACCAGATCATAATTACTGCACCAGTAGTATAATTTCTGTGAATCTCTTAAAATTTTATCAGTTATGTTCTCATCTTGTGAGATAACCTGATTTCCACAGTAGTGATATGGAATTGAAGGTGTTAGGAAACACTCGGAATCTCCAAGATTAGTTTCTGCTATTTTTCTACAGTTTAACAGATAACCTCACGCCATAGACTAAAGATTACAGCTGCATCGTACATAGAGGGTAAGTAATAGAGTATCACCAGTTTGGTTGTGGTGGGTGAGCATAAAGAGAAAACAAGTATTCCTGTTTCTACTTTTTTACAGTATGAAAATTAGCCACACAGAAAATAAGCAACTTGCCCAAGAATACAGAGTAAAGCTAGAGCAGAAACAAAACCTGAATCGAAGTCTACCAAACACTAAAATCCTACCAACCTCACAGTTCACTCTTCCTTTGTGATTGTATCTCACAAATAAATGTACTATTTTATAATCAGTACTTTTTACAGCTTAATGAAAACTTTGCTGAAGATAATATTAGATACAATGAGAAATGTCAAGTATTGTGCTATCCAGTATGAAATTCAGATTGAACTCCACTCCTTTCCTGTTGTCTACTAGAGGCCTAGGATGTAACTTCTCTAGCACTGTCCGTATTTTCGTGCCATTTCAGACCGTCACTGCAGTAAATCTGATCTTACCTCACAGGCTGTGAAAAACTTTATAGGAGCCTCACCAATGTATGTAAACTAAATGGAGGGCGGCAGAAAATGCCAGTAGGTTGACAGCAGACAAGAACAGTTTTCTGTGTCTTCAGTTTCAGGATTCCAGACACTTCAGAGGACAATAATTTTCACAAAAAGGGAAAGTGGTTTTACATGCCACCTCTGTTTTGAAGGAAGAGAAACAACTTCAAAATGAACTCATATCACAGGAATGTCCCATGTGCATTGAATGAAGACGATTCCAAAAGACTGTCCTGCCTAGGGAACTTGTCTTTTTCTAATTATTTTGAAAGAAAGACAAGACAAATTCATTTTGCTTCAATCCGTCATGACCTAATCAAGGCAACGAAGACATAAGCTAAGAGGTGAAATATAGTTTTAGACCAAAAAAGTGGGTTGGATTGTTGAAATGAAAAATAAAGAAATAAAACCTCTGCAAGTCAAAAATTCAACCCTCATGTAATCTCATGACTTCAAGATACTGATATCACAAAGCCTTACTACAAGTTTCGCTCTATTGCATTGACCTTTCATCTTCAGTGAAAACATAATATCCCAAAACACCTTAAGCAAAGCAACTGAAACAACTGGTACTGCATATGGTATGCAAATTGCAGATGGGTTAAATAATATACATACAGTGCAGCTGGTTTTTGTCTGGCAAACAGGTGCTAGATTTTGGATTTGCTGACTAGGCACAACTTTAATGACTTTTCAATGAGAGGTAAGATGGGGATCTGGGGAGTCTTCCATTCATGCTTGTCTAGCTATTTTGGTTTTGTTTGTTTGTTAAAAAGTTTCAAAAGAACATAATATATGAGTATATCAAGGTACCCTTCGTCAGAATATCTTACTCTGAGTAGAACACTGGCAGCTAATAAGCCAGAAACTACTGTGCTTAGATACCGGAGAAAAATATAGCAGTTGATGTGGTAGAAGAAGTTTTAAACGCTTCAAACTGAAGCATCAAGACTGCCGCTGCACATCAGAGAAGGTGCTTTAAGTTTCTAGCTCAGAGTCTGGCCCCACATATTCAAATACATAAGAAGATAGCTAAGCATCAAAGACATGAGGTTCTGCCTCTTGGGTTTGGAGGAACAACAATGCAGTGTAGTGCCTGCATGTGTCCACAGGTTTCTCTGGTTCCTCTAATAGCTCTATCCCATAAATTCTCCAGCATGTTGTGGAGCCATATTTTTTAAACACTTCAGGGTGGGAGGGTTTGAGGGTTTTTTGCTTGCAGAACAGAATGGTTACACAGACACATAGTGATTACTGGATAGAGCACTAACATGTCCTCCCTCTCTACAAATAAGACAACCGGGTATGCAGTTATGCTACAAACTGTGTTTTTTTAAATATTTTAACCCAGAAAACATACATGTGAAATCTGGGGCACAATTAAAGATTTATTAATATAAACTGAAGATCGATACTTGGTTTGAATGCCCAACACTGAGGCACAATCTAAAATGAGACACTGTCAGTAAATTCAGAGCTTAACTATGACCTTCCTTCTTCAGGGGATGCAGAGTGTAGAAGTGAGTCCTATCAAAACCAACGGCCAGAAAGGACTATCAGAGTAGTAATCTAAACTGAATTACACACCTGAACAGATACAACAGAGCAGGATCATTAGCTAAATGATTAGACAAAGCTCTTGAGCATCCTACTTATCCTCTTGGTTATAAAGAATGGTAAAAATACTGCTCTACTGAGCACAAAGCAAGAAGACAACACTGTGTTTTGGAACAGGAGAAAAGCTCTGACTGAAAAAGAAACTTGCCTAAGGTTAAAACAATTGCCCGGTTTCAGGTACTTTACAGTCCCTCTCCAATATATCACTGCACCCTTGCACAAAATGCCATCACATAAGCACAGTGATCCAGCCTACTCATTAATTATGCCATCAGTCACCTATCCTAAACACGCTGTAGCTGAAAAGAAACTGCAAGATGCATTTTCTTTTCCTCAAGGCTCTTTACCTTGGCCCTGTGTCCGTTTTTAGTTTCCATCCACGTTCCTCCTCTCCTACAGTCTTTGACCTATTTAGCCTGTTATTTGGCATTCTTTCAAAAACAGAAATCTAAAAAATGTACAGTGAGGGAGAGAGAAGAGAGACAGGGAAATAATCCCAACTCCCAGAATCAACAGGATGTTGATATAAGAGATTCAGAAGTTCCTTCACACCAGACAGATCAATGAACAATTATCTATAAAGCATAGGGCTAGGCAGCAGGGTTCAACACTGCTCAGAATTATTTACTTCTCCTGCAGTTTTAAAAACTATCCTACTTGCCCTTCAGTGTGAAATATATGTATAGAGGGGCTCTGAAAGCTGAAAATTCATTACATGAACTAGGAACGAGATAATAAAGCAAGCTCCTTGTAACGCTAATAAGTTGTGGGGAAAAAACCGCTCGCCTATAGACAGAGCACTTGCATATGACTATAATCAATCTGCTATTCATCACAGCAAATATTAGTACAGAAAGAATCAGCCAGAAATCCCTTTTCTTTAGGGGATAAAGACTGCTTCTCTTTTGCAGGAATACAGGGCAAATGTGTGAAGTTTGCAAAGTCTGTATCCATACTGCAAGATGCCTACTCACGCAGTCTGGATGCCGCCGATTTCAACCCCAGCACTTATCTAAGAAAACTTTGTGGCCTAATTGTTCCACTGTGTCCTTGTGCTCTGCGAAGCACTACCTCCAGTCTCCAGAGCTGTTTCAAAGGCATGACTGCTGAGACAACACAGATGGCCATATTAAGATAGAAGCTACTATAAGTTGCATTGTACCAGCAGTACCTATCTTCAGAGTTGCCATCTGGGCCAGGGATGTGGCAATGACCTTCTTTCTATTTAGCCACCAACACATGGGTTTATGCTTTCAATAATCTGCCCCATATCCATGAGTGCTAAGATCCGCTATACCCAGATGTCCCAGCAGAGATACAGGCGGAACTAGGATTGGCACCAGATGATAGTTAAATAGCAAAAGGAGGCCTACAACAGTGAAACCAAAGGCTGGGGGTAGGGAGGGTGATAGCTGTCAGCTGCTGCGGGGAAGGAAGATGGCATATGATCCTCTCGAGCAATGAATTCAAGGATGGGAAACCCATCTGAGAGAAGCCTGCTTCCCTTACCCTCAGCTGCTCCCTGCACACACAGGAGCAAGTACAATTCAAGAACCAGGGAGGGTGTTTCTGGACATCTCTGCCCAAGTAAAGAGAAGGAAGATGGACTCATCCCTAGAGCAGACTATACCACGTAGTCTTTGGGCACCAGCTACGCAAGGAGTGAAAAGGGAAGAACTGATATTTGCTCTTACAGACACAACTTGACATGACTGCCCTCATGCTTGCTGTATAGACATGAAGCACTCTTCCCTGAATGGCCTACAACACTGAACTCCTAATGCAAGCAATGAAGCAGCACAGACAAATGCCATCTGCCAGACGTGCACCTCCTGGGACATGCAATCTGGGAGGCTGGAGGGGGTAGGCACACCCCAGCTGAAGTAATTGGCATGGCATTGGTGGGATAAGGGTGAGACAGGATCAAGTTAGCAGGAAGGCTGGCAAGTACAGCCTGCTAGAAGCTAAAATATGTTTTCAAAAAGTGTATTTTGGACACAGCTTATCTAGTTCACGGGCAGACAGCCCATAGTCTGGATCCAAGGTCTAAACTTCAAGAGCTGAGAGTCTCAAGGCCCTTTATTTTTGTTTATATTATATTTAAAGACACAGCTGGTTCTACAAGGGCGCTGTCAACTTCCTACTTAGCTGTCTGTGCCCAGCTAGAATATGGCCTCTTTTTGTGCTCCTCGTCTTTGTCAGGGTAAGGTAGCCAAGGCTCTTTTGACAAGACTAGGAGGAGTTCCAGATGGCCTCAGCAAGAGATCTCTCTTCTAGCTTCCTGCAAAAAAAGCTCTGACTCATCTTTATGATTAATCACAAATAGCTTGTTTAGAAATACTCGGTGGAAGTTGACCTAACTGGACCTAACTAATCACACAGAAAGGCTGGGCCCCATGTATGGACCCCTGGTATTTTTTCTTCCATTTGTCAGGCAGTCCCTGGGAGCTGTCTGAACTGTGTACTAACTTTCAGGGTGTTCCCTTTGCCAACAACCTCTTTCTGTGAGGACAGCAAGAGATTTTCTGATGTTCGACCAGTTTTTACCTTTGAAAATATTTTTTTAAAGAATTGTATCGGTATCAAGTGTGTTCTTTCTTGACTATTCTCATAAGATTTTCAGCTTTGGGTCTCCTCTTGCTCCTTTCCTACTGAATTCCTGTGTGGCAACCCGAGAGGTGTTCAGTATAGTTACCTCCCCAAGAATGACGCTCGTTTCTGCTGTGGAGCTACTGTCAATTCATCATACAAAAACATAAAACTAGCCTCCACATCTGGAAATTAGCAGCCCCCATCTCATCTAGAGAACAAAGTAATCCCTCTAACAGGCTACAGTGATGCAAGGCAGATTGGAGTGACACAACAGAGTTCAAAGTCATCAGCCTCCAACACCTGTGCCATGCACACAGCGTGTTGGAAAGCATTCAGCCTGAGCCTGGTGCCAGTGCCAGTTGCACAAGTATGGCACCTGCTCTGAATGTCTCTGCCAGGATGCTTGATCAGGAGCCAACACCTTTTTCCAAAGAGGTGTTAACTCATGGGTTCACAGTCTAAACACCTTCCAGAAACAGAGTGTAGATGGAGAAGAAACATGATTTATAAAGTAGATCTACGAAGTGGACCATCCCTCTTAAATCCTGTTTTGCTTGTCTACATAATGTAGAAAGTCTCTGCCAAACTGCTATGGTTCTATGTGCAAAACTGTGTTAGAAAGAGAGAGAATTTAGTCTTCATCTGTGTAAAGGTGACTGGAGATAATGGAGCAGGTTGTAATAAATTTCTTTCTTTAATTAATGCCTCTGAATCTCAGAAAGGGGAAGTCTGCTCTGTAATTAGGTATGTGTTAAGCTTTACTCTACATCAGTCAGGCTTTCCACTGCAAAGCAGCATGTCTCATCCTCATCTCAGAAAGAACAGGGTTTGTTTTGTACAAATGTACCTGCATCTAATGAACATCATTTATTACTGAGCCTGTGATGCAGGCCAAACCATACTCCCTAACACATAACTTTTCTCAAAACATCAAAAGCTAAACTAGTGTCATGGCTGTTCTAAAGCCACTCAGAGCACCAAAACAAATTGACAGTGCAACATTTTAACACTGTGACTGCATAGCTGCCCAGTTTTCCCAGGAGTGATTAAACAGGAGATTCGTCCGAGTTGCATCTTAAATTGGTGGAAGGGATGAAGATGGAAGTAAATGTACTCAAGAAAAAAGGCCATCATTTTCTCTGTAGACACTGATCAACAGGAACATAGCTCAGCTGAGCAAATGCTCCAACGCATCCACAGAGCTTCCTCCATCTTGCTGGAATATTTCTTCTACTACTTCTTCACTACTGTCCTTATGACAGGCTTGCTCTTTCCACCACTAACGTAAAACTATCATTCTCCTAACTAAAGTCAATCCCTCTTGAGATAGTTCATATTCAACCCCCTAAACTCAAAACACCTCTACAATAAACCACGGACGAGGAAACCTGAATTTAACCCAGACCAACTCTGCTTCTAACACAGACCTTCACATGTCTACTCTTTTCTAACAGTGGCAGTAGCACAGTGCATTTTTTCCCTGTAACATCCATGGTGCCACCCTAGACATCAGCAGGTTAAATGACAAGCATGGAACCTATTCTAGCCCCCTTGTTTTGGGCTTTTGGAGGTAGTTTTTAAACTACAGTAATAGGCCAGTCTGATTTTTAACAAAAATCAAATTTAAATTCCGAGAATATGGCCTACTGCACTGAGCAAATAAGTCCTACCTCCACCTTTTGGTAATAAATTGCATATGTAAGTGCTAAGTATCGTTTGTTATTAATAATTTAGTAGTAGTAGTAGTATTTATGTTATTTAATAACAGCATAAGCATGACCAAGAAAGGAGGCAGCATGTCCCACCGCTTTCTTAAGTGAACAAATTCCTTCCTCTGCGTAAGTATTCCGGCCCAGAGGTGCTTTATGTCAGATGAACTGTCCAGCCCACCTCTACTTTTTGCAAGGGAAGGAAGCTTCCAGCTAAAGGAAAGAACAGTCTTAAATACGAGACACACAATGGTGGAGACCATAATGGCATCTAAAAGCATTTCCAGTAACACAGAAAAATCTTTATTGCTTTCTGTATGCTTGTTAATTACATTAATCATGATGAACTTTAATATTATTATCTACTAATAATCTTATATCGATACCAAGGTAGATGCAATATATAATACTATAGGAACTCCACGCTTGTCTGCATGAAGGACAAATGGAGTGTATTTTCTTCATTATAGTTTCTGTTGTATTTTCTTCCTACACCCTGGGTAAAGTCAATCATGTATTGTCATGAAAAGAAATCCATAACTCATACTGTTTTGAGGTCAGCATTTCCTATTTTGGGAATGGTAAGGTTCACTTAAGTATAGACCTAGGGGTTGTTATATAGCCCTGGTAAAAAGATAGCATACTCAGAGATTTACATACTTAAGCCAAAAAAGCACTGTGGATGTTAATATTAACTGCATAGAAGGAATTTTCATATGAAGATTAATTTATCATCCACTGCCAAACAACAGTTTATATCGGAGTGTTGGAGAAGAAAGTTAACTCATGAAATGGCCAGTGCCAATAAAAATGCTTAACACTGCTTTATATAAAAAGTACTTATATTTGTCATCACTGGAGAAGACTGAGTTAAAGCTACCAAAAACGAGAATGTCAAGGAAATCATTTGGGAAAAAAAGTATCGCAGAAGAGAAATGGTATTGACAGGGATGGGAAAAAGGACTCCTATAACACCTTAATAAAGAGATAAAGCAAATGCCGCGATAAGGAATTTTTAAAAACCAAACAAAAAAACTGGCTGCATTGGAATTTTTTGCCACTGGATTTCTCTCTAAGTTTGGTATAGGGCATATCTATACTAAAGACCAAAGAAAATACCTCTGTATCAGACAGCCAATGTGCAAATAGATGCCAAACAACTAATCTCCCTACATTACTAATATGTTGTGCCATGGGCAGCTAAGACCCAGCTCTGAAAACATGCTCCCTTTTCACCTTGTCCTAGACAGCTCAGCAGCTCCAGGCCTGCCAGGCAGCCTGAAGCTATTCCCATCATTGCCTCCTCACCTCCCCAACTGATTCTTGCTTCTTCACAACATCTTACTCATTCATCATAGCTGTCACAACTTCCTTCTGTAAAAGACCTTGAATGAACACCCACACTCTCTGCCTCTGCTCAGACAGCATGACACAAGGGCTCAGGAAAGAGGTCCCTGACTGAGGGGAGGCACTAGGACGTAGATGCTGAGCTACGTCTAGCAGGCAGCGGTGGGAACCAGAGAGGTCCAGAATGTCTGACTGAGGTTGTGAGGCCCAAGACATTACCACCGCTCTGCTTACTTCCCTCATAAAAAAGGGGGAGAGCACCTAGAGGAGTCAGTGCTCAGCCTCCAAGACTTAGAGTACACACATGGCTTCCCTACTCTTTTAAGGCACAGCCCAGGCAAATGGCATAGACCCAAGAATCCCAACAGAACTTTTCCCAGCAATATCCAGACCACAAAAGTTCTCTTCCTCCGAAGTTCAGTGTGTGGTGAGGGGCAGAGAAACACAGTACTTTTCGAGAAGACTGTAGCCCTGAAACAGTTGTTATGACAAATAGGGGTGCAGGGGAAGACATGCAGCTGCCTGGACTACCAGGGTCACGGGAATGAGAGTCAATCATGGAAAAGCACGTGGGCATTAGCACACACTAAAAGGTCTTAAGACAGTATTAGAACAGATTGTTGTTCTGACAGAGCTTTCTCAGACAGAACAGCACTGTGTCTCAGTTTTCCTTCCTTCATTCCCTCACTCTTCCCACGCACAGACATTCTCAAGCCACTGGTGGCTGTGGACACCTATCCACCAGTGACAGCCAGCTGGATGTCAGTCTTGCATACCACTGCAAATCTGCCCTTCTAAACGTGCATCTATGACATTTGCTAATCCCAAATCTTTATCAATGGGAAATTAATTCTTAAGAAAGAGTGGAGAAAGAGGAAGACTTCTTTCTGATCCTGCAGAAATTTGGGTTTTTTTCTCATCACAAAAAGGAAATCTCCGATTTTTCAAGAGATTTCTACTAGTAAACCACACAAAGAGCTGTCATACAGCCCTGCCTATAGTTTTCAGCACTATTTCTCTTGTGAAAAAATCTTTCACATGCTCTCGTCCCTTTGTTTTCTGTTAAGTTTGGGGTACTGTCATATAGGAAAGCCTTTCGTTTTCTTGTGCCCATCATATCTCAACTGAAGCCCCAGGAAATGGCATTTAGCAGTCTTATACCTAACTAAAGACAGTGGAGAGAGGAAGTGAAACTGTTGTCAGAACATGGAGGAGACATCTCAGCCAAGCCCCAGAGACTCATACTGAGGAGGAAGAAGCTAGAAGCTCAGAGGGAACTCAGCCGCATAAAGCCCCTGGCCCAGAGAAAGCATCTATTGGAAATACTGGAATTAAAGGGTGGGACAGATCTCTGCAACATTCACATGAGTTCAGGCAATGCCACACCCAGTCTGCCATGGCAGGCAATTGATCTACTGCAAGTTGGTAAGCGTCCCCTCACATCAGAGATACTGGATCCCCACAACAACTGGTGTTAAATCCCAGAATAAACCATGACACAAGAATTCCTAACCTCAAATCTCCTAGTTGGGATGATAGATGAAACCCTCACAGGAGGGTTTTACCAGCATAGGACCACCAAGAAACTATGTCACTGTGTGTGTTGGAAGTGCGATCCCAAGTTATACTGACAAAAAATGCTACTTGTTACTGGTAAAAAACTCTACCCCATATAGGCAAAATAAACCATGCCAGTCAATAGTTTTGTAGGTACACTAAGGATTACTGCCACCAAAGTTACACAATTTAGAGATTAAATCTATTCATACCGCTGAAGCCATTCAAAGAGAAGTGTCTTGCATAAAACACACCACCATAGCTAATGACAGGTTGGATATAATTAGTCATCTTTAGCCCTCCAGGGGGTAACTAATAGACTTAGCAGACAGTCAACATGTAATGTAAAAGCTTTTTCCAGATTTCTCAAAACCAATTATATTTTGGGCTATTTTGCCAGGTTAGGAAAAACTTTCTGAAAAATAAGAAAAAGAAAATTCATAGCAATTAAGAAATCTGCATAGTTTTGACCAACATTAGGAAAGAAATTTAAGGCTGGTTGTTTCTCCAGGATATGGACATTTATACGAGATCCTTAACAGAAGAAGTTGATCTCTCTAACTGGTCTGGTTTTTTCTCCCTGAAACAAAGTGTTTAGTAGTTTATGTTGTAACTAAGAGCATAAATATAGTAATACCAGAGCTCTGACTGGCTGCATTTCTGACAAACAAATCAAAATTAAAATGTAACAGCAGTACTGAGAAGGACAAGGTGCCAAAACTGGAAAGGAAAATTCCACTGAAGACAATGGAGCTGATTCTGACTTGACCTAATAGCAACGTTGATCAAGAATAACTGACGCTGAATTCAGTTACTCAAGGGGGAGGGAAGGGGATGGAGAAGGAGCGGGAACAGCAGCTTTCAGAAGTCCAGGCCATAAAAGATATCCAGAGCCAAAAAAAGAATTCCTTACCGACTTTCTATTGCATTCAGATTTGGGAAAAAAAATTCATTTCTTTCCATAAGACCTTTGCATTTCTGAAGCTTCTTAAAGACAAAATATGTGGTTGAGCGTGTTATATTTGCAGTAGTTAACAGAGCTGCCAGTAAGAAACAGTTGTTGCAATGAAGCACGTCCACTGCAAAAAGGGCCACAAAAAAGAGAGTAACAAAACTGATCTGCCGCGTTCCTGTTCCGAAATGGAGGACACAGTGCTGAACACAGTTTGGTTTGGGTTCATTTTAATTGACCTGTGGGAATTCATTACACAGACTGTAAGATCCAGCTTTGAGAATTTTGTTCTCCTCCTCTAGGCCTCCATCTCCTGAGAATCCTACCCTCAGTTTCAACCCCTTCGCCTTCTCACTGAGCATAGCTGTCTCTGCGGGTCATGGAAAGTTTATATACGATGCTGGCCAAAGACTACTGGCAACCTAAGACTTTCTGCTGAGTATTTCACACACGCATTTGTGGAGCTCATCAAGCTTCATGAGCTGTCCCTTGGCTATACTGTGCTCACGGCTCGCAGTCCTGGCCTGCATTAGCACATCTAATGTATAAAATACTTCTTCCTCTCCCAAGCCCTGCACTTCGGCAGAGAGGCTATCAGTACTGTGTCTGCATTTCTCCGTCAGTGAATCATGAAGGGTACAGAAGGATAACCATAATGACAGCAGAATCTCAACCCTTTTGTCTTTGTAGTTGTGCTGCTGCAGCTTCTGTGTGTCCACTGTTCTGCCGACCTCTCAGCACCCCATATTTTTAACTTGTCCTCACTGCTGTGCTGCTCTGACTACACAAAGGACTGGCCGCTTTTCACAGTTACCACAATAGTGACATTCTCATTAAGCATGCCTGTTACATAAATAGTTCTCCGATCTCCTTTGTGTCTGATGCTGCTGCCACAGCATTTATGGTTCACATTTTGATGACATTTTTCAGAATTCAAGTATTTCCACAGTATTAGAATGTCCAAAGAGAAATGCCATCTCAATCTCATCTCTCATTTTTGTTCCAGTTTTACTCCAAACTATTCAAAACCAGTCATAAGCACTTCAGAAGAGTGTCTCATCTACGCGAGCAGCAGGTCATCTGCACGCTAACAGCAGCTACCATAGTGGAAGCAAACCAAAATCATAGAACGCTTTGCTCAACCCAAAATGTGAACTAGATCAGAACCAAATAACAGCTGACATGGCCACCCAGAAATAAAATGAGAACAGAGTCACCACCAGACTTTCATCTGTACAGTCTCTAAAGACTAAAAAAATGTTTGCATTTGTGTGGAGGATTTTTTAAATGTATCAACAGGGCTATGTTCTTTTTCAGTCATCTGTGTGACAGGATCACAAAAGTGATATAACACTAGAGATTATTCTCTTTACCCCAGAAAAGTTATACGGCCTTCCTTAGGAAAGAAGGTGGGTGGGTAGGGAAGGAAGCCTGTGTTTGAAACTGAAGGAAGGAAAGAATGCAGCATTCTCAGTTCATCCCTGTAAATTAATTTTATTGCACCTAAATCAAAATGTCAGCATGTACTTTATTTTCAGTTACTTTTATATACTGTATATTATACAGCTGTGATTTCATGTTGCATTTCAAAAATACATTCCCACAAAGTGTATTTCTAAATAGCAGAAAATGTCACAATTCTTTCACCTGAAGATAGAGGCAACACCTATGGCCTAATATCTTTCTGAACCATTCTAGTATACAAATTGCTGTACCAATGGTGTAATTCCCCTGGATTTTGT
The DNA here is from genome assembly GCF_000708025.1 of Charadrius vociferus. Classification (NCBI taxonomy): domain Eukaryota; kingdom Metazoa; phylum Chordata; class Aves; order Charadriiformes; family Charadriidae; genus Charadrius; species Charadrius vociferus. The sequence continues at coordinate 603,123 of NW_009646928.1, read as the reverse complement.
CCATACCAGCAAACAGTAATAGAAGTTTCAGATGAAGATCCAAGAAAGCCTGAAATGCTTTCTGGGTAGACTAAGGAGAGTTCCTTCCTTCTCATCAGATAGATATATCTTAGAATATGAAATAATTTTTTTTAATATATCCTATTTATATAAATGCTACTTTTAAAATCAGCTCTTGCCTGTTGCATTGTTCCCACTGTTTTTTAGAAAGGTCTTGGAGGCCTTGATTTCTTGCGGCTATGAATTTCTACGAGTCAACCATGCATTATCATAAACAGGACATCACACAGGCATATGGCATTTTGTGAAAGAAGGGATAGGCGTGAGATGCTATGAGAGTCCATTGGCATTGTATTTTAAAAACCTGCATAACTTACCTGTTTCCTCAATAGCTACAAGTATATGAGGCCATTAAGCCTATATATCATACCATACCATTAGAATAAGCAAACATATTAATTTCACATTTTTGCAGTATATAGACTGAAAACAGTGTATATACATGCAATTATAGGCATAGAGAGGTTAGCTATTTACATCTGAAATTTGGTAGCTTGTAGATGCACAGCATTTTATTATTGATGTACCAGAGAATATTGGTCTATATGACTGACTGACAGGTCACTAAATTTATATTTATACTCCACAATGTAGTAGGTTTGGGTAATTATGGTATCAGATCAGATACCACTCTTTTTAAAAGTACTATAATATATATTTTCATGGCAAGGTCATTGATTTGCATTTAGAGAGCTTCTAAGTTAGGCAATACTGAGGTTTTCCTTTTAACTGCTTGGGTGCTGCTGGACACTGCAGGTGCTTTACAACACGATCTCACCCTTCCAAGGAACTACCTAAAGCATTGCAGGACACGATGATGTTCCACTGGCTCCAGAGGAATCATTCAGAGAACAAAGGCAGATGCAATGGAAGAAGCACTAAAGGAGCTTATATAATGCCTACTTTAAATCCTCAGTTGAGGTAAAAAGTTGTGACACGAGGGCACAAAGGTATTTAAGCACCTGGCTGACTTTGTGTTTAAAAAATACATGTAAATAATCCCCAGCTAACTGAGAAAATGGACCTTAACAATTCAGACAAATTCTGAAACGAGCACTACCTGCAGATCACCATGCACCATTACATCTGAAAGCAGAAAGAGGCTCTCCATCCTAAACTCACTCCCTAATCCCATAAAAATGTGTTTCTGTAACATCTCAGTACAAAATGGGCAGCAGTTAAGTTCTGCAACCATTTTCAAAGATTCTTGCGTTTACCTATGCCAAAGGTAACATTCCTAGAAGTCAAAAGTTGTGACAGAGATATAACTAATGTAATGTTTATATTATGCAATGGCTAGATAAAGTTTATTAAAACTACCTCTTATGCTCCAAAAGAATGGCACTGTGTTATGTAGCTACCTTAATGTTCATCCTGTTATATCTCTGGTTGCCATGGCAATATCCTCCTAGGTATTTGTAAGGTCACAAAAAGAAGAGCTAACCCTCTTACTCCCAGAATAACTAATGCAGCTCTGTTACTGGCTTGATGTAAATAGTCTCAGGTGACAGCAAACTGTACATATAGTCAATTACAACTGCTCAAAGGAAATGATTTGTTGTAAGAGCCACTGTTCAACCTCTGTGACATCAATGTTTCTATGGCAACAGTTGCCTCTTGCACTGCTTAGAATTGAGTATTGATCAAACTAGGGCTAGCACTATTTCAGAGACTTGCTACTTTTCTGTGTGGCAATTTACAATAGGAACTCATAACATCACTGTATATTTCAAGCCCCAAGGAACCAATTTAGCAGACAGTTACAGCAGAATATTAGCAGAGGTCAATAATGGAAGTCTGATTATAGTCCTAGGACAATTATTCAATGCTTTTGTTGTCTGCCCTTTCAGCATTCCACCAGCTATTAAAATTTTCAAATAATAATATTCATCCCTGAAGAAACTGCTGAATTCATTCATCTTCTATTTTAAACTTTATTTTTCATTGTTATGTTATCTATCAATAAAATTATTCAGCTATATTAGCCAAGCTCTGACCTCTCAGAGGTAAATAACTATTGATCAAGAAGTGGAGCACTGATGGCATACTACAGGGTTTCCATTAATGGTCTCTTTGGTCCAGCAGATAAGGTGATTCTTGCAGGAGAGCAGACAGTGTAGAGGTAGCAAAGAGCACGGGGCCGTTCCTGGCAGTGAGCAGTAAGACACACATGGCGGCATGATGGGCTCCGCTTCCAGTTCTGTCAGCAGTGAAACAGAAAAGCCTCCGTAAAAGGCATGTGTTCTAGAAATGGCACTACAAGCTGGTTTACACCCCTCTCACACAATCCCTGCACCAGGGCACTCTCTCATTTCAGAGAGGATGAGGAAAGTTTCCATGTCACCCTGCTTTCATTTATGAAAGCATTAAAGGCATGATTATATTTTTTTTTTGGTGTTAAATCGCAAAAATGGCCAATCTCAGGATTAATTAAGAATTTTTGATGAGCAATAGTTCTGAGAATGTCAAGAGAATTATGTTACTTTAAGAATGTTTGTTCTTCATGTCTTGCGAAGGGTTGCAGACCAAAGAGATTTTCCTTAATTTTAAAAACATCACGTACAATAGCCTATGATTTGTCACTATTTTGATCCTGCAGTAATTTTCCTTTATGCTTGAAATAGGGAAATGAAAGAAAACTCTTTGTGATGTTTACGACAATAAAGAATTTACTGTATTTGATTTGTCTAACTGCATCGATTCATGGGTATTCACAAAATTAGCCTATCTCTTAACAAGACGTATTTTAAAAAATACTTACTTTCCTGTACTTCCCAGCTATTTGCAAAATGAGATCTTTATGGGAAGCAAAGTTTGTCTCCTGTTCTTCCACCTAATTTAGTAGGTCAACCCAGAGATTTTAGTTCAGGCCCTTCTCCATGTAAATTGTGCCTCAGATGCACATACATTTTCATTCAAATCAATAGGAGTCAGACATATCAAAGGAGGAAATTATCCCCTTATTGAGTCTTCTCCTCCCAAGTAGATTTATGTAACTCCTACACAGAGATAATGCAGTTAATTACATTCGTCTTCGAGTACATCAGTGGGAAAATAGGATCCAACCATCGGGTATGTTAAGTAAACAAATTCACTAGGAATTGAGAAAATCCCTTTTCTCACCTCCAAAAAGAGAGGGAGAAACTTCCAAGCTCAGCAAGACCTAAATGAAAAAGCTAGAGGGAGTGAAAAGAAAATGAACAGATCATTTGGGATGATAGTAAAATTCTCAGTTTGTCACCATTCTCATTTAACTCGTTTGTCATTGTCTCCTCAAATAGGGTCAAAAAGATCAGGCTGTGATGTCACCAGGATGCCCCCCTAGCAGCTTCCCCGTCTTTTTTTCATTAGGTTCAGGCTGCATTGTTTCCTGTCTATCTCAATGTCTAGCCAAGACTGGGGCCTGGATGAAACTGGTTGGCTGATATACAATCCAGAGCAGGCAGATGTTATACTGGAACTGGGAAACTGAAAGGAGGTAGAACACATGTAACTACCTTGTCAGTGGAGGACCAGTTGTAGGAACGTAAAAGCTTTTAGGGAATCCTCTCTTTTTGCTTATCAAAGAGAAGAAAAAAGAAGTCATAAGTGCCTTTCAAGTCTAATATTGAACAAGGGTAAGGGGAACTTCCCATTGCAGCTGAAGAAGTCATTTGGGTTCCTGATTGATGGAAAACAATCATATGAGTTCTATGAAAGTGTCTGAGGACACTTTAGAAAAAAATGTGGTTAATATAATGCAGAAATGGTTTGTTACTGAACATATTGCAGAAAGTGTCATGCAATGACCATGCCACTGTTTTCTAAAAAAGCACTGTAAATCAGAACTTTGTGCTTGGTATGTAAACCAGGTAGCTCTCCTACAGTTTGAGATTTTTTTTTTTTTTTCATATGAATGGGTTATGGCAGCTAAAAACTGCTGCAGTGTTCAAGTAGGTTCACCATTACATGGTCGAAACAAAGTGCACTGAGCAGAAACATCAACCCAGCACAGTTTCTGTTATCATTTTTGTGGACTTTTGTGAGGTTTTCCTTTACACACCTGCAAATTTGAAGTGTGCCAGTTAACCATTTTCTACATGGTGTTAAGGTGGCTAAAATTACAATGACTCCATACTTTAAATAGAAAATGGAATAAGGTGAAAGAATCAAGAAAAAAAAAATGACAAATTCTAATACTTTTCAGAGTTAATGCCAGCTGTTTCCTACTGGAAATAACAACTATATATAGGTCGAGGTTTTAGGTTATTGTTCCATTTAGGCACAGTCCTTTTTGGCATCCTGAATTGGACCTTGAAATGATCAAGGAAGAAACTGACTTCAGTGAATGCAGGGACAGACTTTTAAAGCAGTTCTGTGTGGTTCTGATCAATAAGTACATGGTTTATGTTCTTGACTACAGCATCTTGATTTAGAGAGCTCTCTTGTAGCCTAAGACATAGTATTCCTGTATTTGGATGAGCTACAGTGAAACAACATGGAGACTATGAGCTCACCTATCTATCATTTCTCACCACAGTCTGCAGGTAAAAATATAACACCTCATACTTTTTATCTTTCTGTATATCACTGTGCAATCAGCAATACTTTCTTTCACCAAAACCTACTTGACAAAAACTGTAAAATGTGGAAAAGCAGTAAGTCTTTCATGTCGCAGAAATACAATCCACATCAAGCCCAGCCTTTAAGTGAGCCAATCATCCAACTGGAAGATAGAAGCTGTCAGAAGTGCTTTAGACAGACTGCTTTTCAATGTTTTTGAATTTCATTGTGAGCTGACATTACACAATAGCACAATAGCTGACATTACACAACTACCCGATAATATCAGCATCAGAACCTTGCACCACAGGTGCACCAAGAGACACCACTTATGGGTAAATTAAACTACCCACATGCTAGCAGTTTTATATTCATGGTATTCAGTCCTGTTCACCAACTAGGAAGAAATGGTTACACACTGAGAATGAATTCTGAATTCATATTAGAAAAATAGAAACCCTAACCATTCACAGTAGTTACAGTTGAGGAAGGATACACTTTCCCATTGAACAGCCATGCAAGAGCAGTCAATCCTCTACTGTTTTACAACAAAAATGACTCTACTCTGCATTTCAAACCAGTGCAACAGAGATGGACTTTTACCCTTTCAGCCTATGCAAAAACAGTGCTATTCTTCTCACCCGTGAGTAGCTCAGAGAAACTGCAGTTAAAAGCCTGAGAAACAAGGATGTGAACGGCTTTCTTATACCTTTGTTTGATGAGGTATCAGAAAGGCAACATCCTCAAAACCAATAAATCAGAACAGTCAACAGAATCAGAAGTTACCTTTGAAACATATTCCTAACATTCACCTTAGAGAAAACAAGTAAGTGACGTAACAAGAGACCTTACATGTGCACTATCAAGAAATATGAAATGGGATCTTACATGCATAGATGTCAATATCAAACTTGATATATGGCTGTGTCTTGAATTTCTACTGGAAGCTCAACAGATATCAATTCCCTTGCAATTAAATGTTTATCACAATAAAAGGGAGCAAAAGAAACTGTTGCACCAGACGTTTATTTTTCAGCTTTGTGCTTTTAAAATGCTTGTGTTTCAAAAATAACTAAAAAACACATTTTGCCATTGCACATCAGGAAAAAGGAAAGAACCTTGTTGAAGCCTGCCCAGTAAGCACTCCAGAATCTCCAGAATAAGCCTTCTCATGGCAAAAGCAATATAAGACCTCTCTTTTGAAATAACACTATTGAAGAATTGAAAAAAAAAGGAAAAAAGCTCAGTTGCTCCATCTATAACTAGAAACAGTAATAAATTAAAGATGGAAAATCCCAGGGATACTCCATGTGTTTGATTTCAAACATATTGTGTTTGTTACAAGCCCCTCTGAAGTAAATGCTACAGCTAAGACCACGCAGGTTCTGTAACATTAGGAGCCCCTAAAGGACTGGCAATAAGAAGAGTTTGAGAAAATCTCAGAAAGGCAGTTAGAAAAATCCCCTCTGATTAATTGATTCTTTTTTTTCCTTAACACTGAACTGGGCAAATGATTAAGTACTGTCAAGTAGTTTTTTAGGGCTTCCAGACAACTTGTTTCATTTGATTAGGGGATTTGCTAAAAGTAAAATTAAAAACTGAACAAGCTTTCATGTGCTAAAAGCCCACATTCCTGTGTTCCTCACTCTGGCTTTGCTAACATAAGCTAACACCCAATCCACATATTTCAAGGTCAGAAGGGAGCACAGTGATCATCTAGTCTGAAGTACTGCAAAACACAGACCATAGAATTTCACCCAGCAATTCCAGTGTCTAGCCAAGCAATTTGTGGCTGAACTAGAGCATATCTTTCAAAAAGTTAGCCAGCAAGCTCTTAAGCATTTGTGGAACTTCATTCGCTTGAGTATGCTTGTTTAGCTCACTTGAGTAGATGTAATTGTTTAGGCTTAAGAGTGTTGGGTCAAAACGCCAAGCAAACAAAACTCAGCTGCCAAAACCCCAAAAGTTTTCCATTATTTTGAGGGAAAGCATTGTTTTGATTCACAAAGCTCTGGGTCATTCTTGCAAGATATAAGTTTTCTTGAATTTGATAGGATCTGGGATATTTAGAGCTTAAAAAAATCCATCTCAGCAATGGTAAAATCCTTTGGCTGACCTCATAGGCGAAGGCACACACACAGATCATAATTTCCACGGATTTTGGAAAGAGCAAACACTTGCCAGGCTCTAAAAAGTAATCCTGAAAGTGAAAAAAAGAAAAAGGGAGGGGGAAAAAAGAATACTCAACACATCTTTTATCTTTGGATATACACATACAGCTTCCCCACAAACGAAGGGAAATCTCATCTACCTGTTTAAATCATCATCCAACCCATTTGCACAGACTAAGACAACTTTATTTTATTCTGATTATTTAACTGTATTCCCAAACTCCTTTTGAAGAGGAAGGATCAAGCTACAAAATAGGTTACATTTCAGACAAACACTTCATAATTTGAGTACAGTTCCAACTAGGTCTTTGGTATAGGCTCAGCTCTGAGTGTAATGGAGGTTCATTTCAGTAAGTCACACCCTTGCTTTTGTAGAAGAGTTTTCACAATAAACATGTCATCTTTTCCTGAAAGGCAAAATGAGGCCAATTTCTTTATAGAAAGAGCAGAAGCATAAGAAGTACCAGTAGAATGATAAAGTAGTATAATAAGTCAAAACACATAGACAGGTTCTATTTCCAACTCTGCTACCAATATGGAAAATCTCTTCCTTTTCTCCCTGTCCATTTCCAAGGTTAGTTCTGGAAATCTAATTAAAATTGCCAGCCTAATTAAAGCTGTAAGCTTTCCAGAGCAAAGCCTGTACTTGCTGTGATTATGTTTGCATGACGTACTAGTAAGTACTAGCACAAGTATCTTGATGTTGTTTACTGTTATGTGTTATAGGACCAAGCCAGATGAGAACAAAAGCGAGGAGGAAGGTGATAAAACCTTCTGAAATAAGGTAATTTGAAATACCTGGGGGATTAGAAAGCTAAGATGCTAAGAACAATAGAAAAGTGGGAAGGAGTAAAAGCTGGATGCTGAATTAGATGAGACAAATGCTGAGTGGAGATTTTTAAAAAAACAAAAAAATCTAAGCTTGAAGTCAAATACCAGAACGGTACCTCCTGACAGGCGTCACTTGCAATGTGCTGCATCACTGTGCCACAGTAGTAAGATAGATAGTACTTAGCTAAAGCTTTGAAGACAGTGCTTGGCTTGCCAGTATGGAGCCTGCCTTCACCTTTATTACTGGAGGAAGATGTTTTTATTTGCCTAGTGCGATGCATTATACCCATAAATTCCATCCACTCAGCAAGTCAAATTAATGCTAACCTACAAGATACATTAGTTATGGGTTTAAATCAGTCACTTTTTAAGATATACTGCAACCTAGTTTCTATCCAGGTTTGCAATATATTCACCATTCAAAATACCCTGCAAACATTCTTCAAGATGCATTGTTTGTTGGGGTGTCTCACCTTTGCCAGCAATGTAAAGATGTAAAGAATACAAGATCTAATTTGTGTTGCTCCATGATCACTACCAATGAAACTGCAGGCTGCCAAAACATGCCAGTGCCATGGGAAAATGCACCCAGCCGGAACACGTTAGTTAGTCACATAATAGTAAAACCTACTACTTTCTATCATGAGTAGTTTGCACTGGGATTATGTGACAATGTGAAATCTTTTCAGGTGATAGCAGAAAGAGAAAAGATGATGAATTATGTGTGAATCTTCAATGGTGTGTGGCAAAATTAAGGTCTACTTAATGGTGATGTGCAAATTTTCTCCACTTATCAAATTGTACTATTTTACGTAGTATTAAGCATTTGTGTGTATAATCAGTTATGCATTATAATGTTTATGTATCGTTATCAAAAATAATTTCAAAGTTAACAAACTGATTTACGTAGTTGCAGAGCTACACTTACTGCAATCATTTTAGATTAGAAAGGGATAGGAAAGACAAAGGAAAAAAAAAACTACAGGGAAAATTCAGAATACAGAAGTTTCCCTAGAGGGAATGGAGGATGTAGATACATTTCTACAGCATGTGCCACTCCTTTGTCAATATTTACCCAGCAAGTAGAATGATAATGTGCAGTCATTATTAAACTCAGCCTTCTAAAAGAATAGTTTCTGGCTCTTGATACAGTTGCTCTGTGTAAATTATGCCAGGGATTATGCTTGGATTGTGCCACTGGCATAGTTATTTCAGATCTATGTCTTGTTTCCAGATGGTTCATCTGTTTGTTTCTTTAATATATTCAAGATTCATTGTGTTTGCCACAAATTTACACGTTTTTAATGTTGGTTAGTCAGATAAATCTGATCTTAGACAAAGGATAAAGAGCTAACATCTGTAGGTTTTCATGCTAATGCTAACTTAAAAATTTCCCTAAACAGTGAAAGTACAATAAAGTTTTTGAAAGATTAGCCAAACATTAGAGGTTTTCTTGCTCATCAAATACTGTAGGAAGCAAAACAGATCTGTTCAGTTTTACCAAATGTTTCTTTTAATGCAAGAAGCCAAGACAGGCATGAAGCTAGCCTTAGCCCATATTTTTCCTGCCAAGTTTCAGACTTTTGTTGCTACTCCGGAAACAAACAGTATTCATACAACAAGACAGATTCATATAGTCATCCCTTCTAAGCACTTCATGGCATTTATTACCGCTTTTCCGCAAAAACAGCTACTGCTTTCATGGACAGGGTAAAAGGTAATCAACAATAGGCCTCAACTCCAAGCTGTTTTCAAGCTTTCACAGCGAAACTCCCTAGTGTCACCATATTTTCCCCTTGTATCTTCCATGCATTTCTTATGAGACTGTTCACAAAGGACAGAAAGGGATCCATCATGTCTACAAGAACTTTGAATTTTTGTCATTTATTTTTAGGTACAGGAGATATTAAAACTGTGTACTAAAATAAGAATACCATTGTACTGGCTACTGTCTACATACAGCTTGAATTCACAAGGCTCATGGTCTAGTTAGGCAATTGCAGCAAATAATTACTATTCCCAACATACAGGTCAGAAGTGGGCATAGGAAGGTGACTTGCCCAGGTCAAGAAAGACTGTGGGAGACGTTCAAATGGAGCTCAAGTCTCCTGAGTTCCAGTCCAGTGCACCCTACTTTTTTCCTAGATTATACCATCAAAGGAACGGAGAGAAGCGTGAAATGTTAAGAGGTTTCTCTGATTGACAGGAATATAATCAGTAAAAATGTAGAGGAAACAACATACTCTGAATGTCAAGCTTTGTGTTTTACAGACAAATCCTGTTGTGTTACAGAAATTCAGGAAACAGGTCTGCGTGGCATATCTGTTTGTGGAAAATAATGAGCCAACACCTCTGATTATCAAGTCCCCCAAGTTTTGTTAGCAGTATGAAATGACATTTATCCCCAAGTTGTAGCATTCCCACTCCTATTTCATTAGTAACTAGCACTAAATTCTGATGAAGAAGCACAAACCAAGCTCAATGTCCTGGGCCACACCTCAGAGAAAGGATTATATTGCAGCACAGACCATGGGTCAATTGAGATCATTTCAGAGAGAACTTCTAATGTACTCCTGCATTTTCACATTCAGCTCCAATGCGGCCTTTGCTTGTCAAGGCAGGGTCTCCAAATTTTGGCAATCTTCATGCAATACAGATTACTTTGTGGAACATGTACGAGCTATGGATTTCTACTCCTCAGCTATCTAGTAGAGTTTTGCCTCCCAACCAGCAGCTCTTGCAACAGCCTTCATAGGCCTCGTATCTACATGACTACCTCATTCTCCCCAGAGAAATGCTACTCAGCAAACTATTCTGCCAGACATATATTCTTTCATAATTTTCCTCAACTCATTACTGACTAGTTAGTTGGTATCCAATAACCCAACCTCCTGTTCAAAAGCAACTGCCACTCTTCATCACCAGCTATGTACCTCAGCAGCAACACCCAATGGGGAAAACCTAGACTTTTCCTTATTGCTTTTAGCAGAGTTTGAATGTACTTCCACGATTAGAAAGTCTGGTCGGGTGTGGGGGCAATCAAAGAGGCTGGATGGTTGCTCAGCCATTATCCAAGAGTTTACATGCAAGTTGCAAAATGATTACAGTAAAAGTTGCAAAACCTACTAGGAAAGGTTTCCTGTAGTAAATATTTTCCGGAAGATGTCTTGCTCTTCTGGTTAGAAGCCACTAGTTTTAGAGGTACATTTTAATTGTTTGGGGAGGGGTTTGCTGGTTTTTGTGCTTATACCCAGAATAAAAGGATTTTGAAGTGGAGCTTCAGAATGATATAATTCTGAACTATTCTTTTCAGGTCAAGTGTTAAAGCCTACCCCTGACTGAAGAACAACTGGAAATCCATGCATAGCTCAAGTTTTGCTATTAATCCAAAAGTATAAACAACTTCCACCAGCTGATCAAGAACCTATGGTTAAGTAGTATTTAAAGCCAGCTAGTGTTTCCTGCAATCCCTATATTTTCCCAAGTTACTAAATTTCAAAGCTTCTGTTGGAAACACTTGAGAAAATAAGAAACAACAGCTTCTTGGAATCTCCATCTCTCAAGTCATACAAATAGTAGCAAATGTTGGACAGGGTTGTCAAAAATTTTTTCATACTCCTATAAAACCCTTAGGTTTAATTGGCAGAACAATGTCTTTGATCTTTTACTGTGGAGTTGTTCTGGAATTTCATAATCCTGACAGGTTTGTCAGATACAACGACGTCAAAAGCCACAGCCCAGCTGCAGAGGAGTGAACAGCAATGCAAACAAGCTCAAGCAATGCTGTTCCTCAGTACTTTAGTACTAGAAACACTGTATTAAGCAAGGAAGCCGTACACTTGGGGTTCTGTCATCTAAAAAGCTGTGATCACCCATACCGAAAATAAAATGCCACACATTTGTAGAACACTGGCGGAATCTGTGCAAACATCAGTGAACATACCTTTTTTGCCCAGCGGTGTTTTCGGGTCTATTTTTGAGATAAAGAAATAAGGCAGAAAAATATCTTCATCCTTTTAAAATGGCTAAAATTTCCTAGAGCTTATTTGTACATGCATATTATTAATCAGTGGCATCATTAAGGGTTGCATGTAAAGTTACACTTGCAATTAGATCGATAATGTTTTAGGCGAGTGAGTGGAAGGTTAAATCAAGTGCTTAGTAAAATAATTCCAGTCACAAAGAAAGCTTTGGGCCCAAAACAATGAAAACAAAACTCTCCCATTCCCCTGTCCTGGGCCTCAACCCCAGGAATCTTTGTTCTGTACTTGACAGTCTTTTATTCCAAAGCTTAAAAAAAAGAACAATTTTTGCAGCCACAGAAGTATCTTCACTCTTCTCCAAACAGTACATTTGCAATTCATCAGTTAACGTTCTGTGTTAGATAATGAACCATTAACACTGTTCACCTGCACTGTGATGAAAATGATATCTCCACTTGCCATTTGAATAAAGCAACAAAAGAAACAGAGCCCACGTACGGTTTTAAATATCTATCTATCAGCTCACAGTGGCATGTCACAGCAAGAAGGCTGAACAAATATGCAAAAAATTGTTGTTTAATGGGGAGAAATACAGTAAAATTGTTTATAGTGGGGCTGTAAGTTCTTACAGGCAAAGTAAATTACAAACAGATTTTTCGATGACATTTTAAGACTTCATATTAGATTCTTATATACTGTTCAAAAATCAATTTGGCATGGAATTTCTGTGAGTGTTCCATTATTAATAAAGCAGCAGTAGGCAACCCTGGCTGCACTCTCACAACAGCAACACCTGACGGGGAAGAATGCTGCCACACATAATCATTGCTGTAAGGGACTCAGGCTTGCATTCCCTGCACAGAGAATCTCTGCCTGGGACTGGGCCCTTGTGCCATCTGTAATCAAAGGCACATCAAAGGCTGGGGAGGAGGTGGGTTATTGATACACCTCTGCAGGTCTTCACTTTACCTGACTCAAAGTAATTTAACGTCTATGGGCATTATATTAATCCACAATCTTGTACAATTAAATTCCAATTGAAATTCTCATAGAAACCAATTAGAACAATATATGAGAATTAAAAAAAAAAAAAAAGATGATTACATACATATAGAGTGGATCTAAATTATTTCCTACTGTTTATATCATGCGAAGACAAACATGTTTTTTTACTGAACAAATCACCTTTCTATCTAACTCACTCTGGCTGCTGCATCTTTCCATATCATTTATATAGGTGGCATGGTTTTGATTTCATGAGTAATGATCAGAATTGGGGTATCTTTATCCTAGTAGTGTTATATAGTCCACTTCTATCTTGACTTACAATTCCCACTATGCATCTCATCTTCAATTTCTATATGCCCGAGAGTACCACAGATCTCACTTCAATTTTGGACACACTGAAGTGTGTGTTTGACTTTAAGCACATGTTTAAGTGCTTTCACAAACAGACCTGGAATGAGACTTTCACAGTGAGACAAAATGCAGAGCTAGATCCAAAATATAGAAGATTAAAGTGCTTTAGGAAACTTAGCAGACAGGAGTGACTGCTGTTGCCCTCCAAAACAACACCGCTTAATTGCCCAAGGTTTATGTGACCTGAGGTTTTCTTACCTTTTAAATAAAGAGTTAAATGCTCTTTCCTACCTTCAGTGAATTAACATATGTAAAACGAAAAAATGTTTCCATACTAGCCCTTATGTTTACAAATTCATAAGGAAAATTTTCTGATAAAGTCCATCTGAATAAGAAATTAGACATACTAAAGAAAAATCTCATAGCCCCAAATTATTATATAGTATATTAAATAATAGAGAAGTCTGTGTACATTGATTGGCTAACAGATGAAATCTGAATAGTGACTAATACAACCTAATTCACTATGTAGAATTTATGAGACTCATCATCATTTAATTAACAATATAAATATTAAAAAACATTTTCTAATAAAATTTTATAATTGTAATAAGACACTCCACTATATGAATTATGGAGTATTAATTCACACCCAGTTGTGTTGAAACTGGGTATGAATGAATAGATCATAATTCACTACTTGTCATGTTCTAGTGCTGAAAATAAAAATGCAGACAAAATAAAATGGAATAATACCTTGCAGAGACAAATTAGCTAAAATTCAAGTTATTAATATAATTTATTTTTTCCAGCTCTTTATTAACCAGCTTCTCACATATTACATGTTGCCTAATCTCATATTCCTTACACATGGAAAACGTCTGCTTCAGCAGACAGTGATGTGATGGTGATGACTTCAGAGATCTTGCCAGGAACACTAGTAGAGATGCTCAGATTTGCACCAGCCAAGAACTTGGCTGATTAGCTTAATGAGCAGTTTTTTCTAGTGAAAGGACTCCAAAACAATGGATCTTAACAAGTAATTAGGCTGAGTGACATGTTTTCATAAATTCAAATCATAAATTGATTTGTCAAAACTACAATTTAACCAAAATGCTTCAAAAATCTTAGTTGAACCAGACTAATATTTATAGTTAAAAAAGGGAGCAAAAAGAACTGAAAACTCAAAACATCTTTACGGTTTCTAACTGGAAATTTTTGATTTTTCATTTCAAACTGATGTCTATTTTTCATTTGTGAACACTTTTTAAAGTATGTACATGTTAAATAAAATATTTTCATTTCTTCTGTGAGCCAGAATGTCAGTTATTTCCTAGCACTGGTAAGAAAATGGAGGTTTTGTTCATACATTTTTAAAACACTCAAGATGCAAAAAGCTTCCAGCAGCTCAACTTGTGTGAATTTTAGGGATGCTTGAATTCGAATCAAGGTCAGTCTTGGAAATCAGCCATCCACTTTTGGAATGGCTGATATTTAGCCCTATCTAACTCAAGATAAAATACAGTGATCCAGTCAGTTTCACTAAAGTTCCTCTCAATGCGCATCCCTTGTCTATGTGTAAGAGGAAACGTTGGAGTACTGTAAATCCAACACAGAAATTAAGAGGAATTTGAGCTTTATTCTGGTTCTCACTGAGTGCAACCAAAGTACAAGGATTCTATCTCTGCTCCACATGGGCCACAAGGGATATCTTCTTTCAGTAACATGGACTGTTTGCACAATGCTCATCATGTGACTCAAGCATCTGCACTGATGACAAATGATTGGACATGCATCCACCCCACAGTGGACTGCATTTGGGCCACATGAGGAGGGCATTTCCTGACGCGTTACAGAGAAGTGTGTTAGGGCCCTGGGAAAGAAATCAGATTGCAAGAACCATTCAGCTGCCTGTAATCCACTTTCTACACATCTGAAGAGTTCCAAGAAGTGCCACATAGAATGAGCAATAGGTCAAACATCATTTTCTGTAGGGCCAGATCCAATCATGACCCATAGATTGTAAAAAAAGATGCCATGGACCCAGTTTCCCTAAGAGATGCTTCTTACTGCTGGAAGCTCCGTATCGCACTTCCTCTGCAGTGCACACTACTTCTTGTGTCATTTCCCAGCGATCTCCTCTGCTCCTCTCTGCAGTCTCTGAAATAGCTGGTACTGATAACATTTACAGACAACTGTGCGGCTACTATAACTGTAAATCTGTGTCCCTCTCACCCCAAGCAAAGAATTCGATGCAAGCTAGAAAACTCAGAGGAATGGATTACATTAATTCAGCGATAACTCAGTTCTTGCTCAAACTTATTTGACGTATGAGAAGAGAGAACAAGAGGACAGGATGCTATTTCTCAACATTGGCTCTTTGTATTATTAGGGTGGCTGAACATCAAGGGTGAAATCTTGGCCCTTGCAAAATTAGTGGGAAATTTGCCATTGACTTCAATAGAGCCAGGATTTTACCCGGCGTGAGCACAGTTCCCGTATGTGCTTCCATAATGAAAATTAGGAATGATTTGTCTGGTAGCATATGGAATCCATTTATGTATTATGAATAAGTTTATTATTTTAAATGGAAGAGAAATGTAAATTAACTATTATATTCATGCACACCTCGCACATATCAAATATATAACATGGGAATGAGAATCTTTTAAATTCTGTTCTTTTTATCTGTATTAAGTAAGAGTTTAAAACATTTGTTGGGGAAGAGACTTACAGGACAGGGGAAAGGTAATCACTAACCTATCAAATTGTTTGCTAAGTTTTATATTGATACAAGCCAGGTTGCCTGTGTTCTGGATTTCCTGCTGCCTGTCAGTTTAAATGGATCTTTAACATCGCTTTAATGGCAGCTTTTCTGTTTGTGAATTAATTTTACTATTAAAAGAAATATATTTGAAGGAATAAGAATGGAGAAAAAGCCGAAAAAGGGAATCTCATCCCTCATGGTTCTGTACTGCCTGACCTTTCCCACCAGAAAAATTATTCTGCTTCTTTGGAAACATGGCTCAGTGCCATCCCCACTGCAGACATGGTTTCAAACTGCCTTGGAGTTGTGCCACGAGGAACCTCTGGCTTATTATAAAGGACGGATGCCAAACTGGCTGAGGTGTGGTTGGGTTTTATGGACTTCCAATTTGAAAGTTATGCTATACATAATGTGATTAGATCTGACTGGAATGTTATTCCTTATTTTCTTTTATTGAAGTTTAATTGTTTCCTTATTCCACTGTCGTCTCTCCATTTGACTAACACTTGTGTATCACTGGTAAGATGTAATACTCAGCCTGGCTTTGTCTTTATACACCACTGCTCTGTGGACCCTTTTATGAAGAAAGAAAGAAAGAAAGACAGAAAGAAAGAAAGAAAGACAGAAAGAAAGAAATTATTCAAAAAGCAAATTCCTTTTTAAGGCTCAGTCCTAAAGTTTTTGCAGAAATCCTGCCTGCAGCAAATGTTTTACCTGAAGGGGGATAAGAAACACAGGCCATCAATCATACAAACAGACCTCATTCTCACTAAAAGGCATATGTAGTTTTGATGGCCATCGCATTCATTTTTTTGCCCCTAGTTGTGCATTCTGATCTGCACGAGCAGATTGCTGCACACGTCCCACCGAGCTCCATTTCCCCTGAACAGGTACAGTGTCCACACAGTTTGATCAAAATAAAAGGACCTTAATTCACACTGTTCTTATGTTGGGATCAAAATTACTACCATTTATAGATTTTTTTATTTGCCATATTCCAATCTAGCAAATTAGTTTGGCTAAACAAGCTTCTGAGGTGAATCAGTTACTTCCGTGTGGTTTGGTGCCAGGAACATGTTATGAAAACAAAATATGTAAGATTTGCAGATATTCACATTTTCTAATGTCAGAATGAGTGACTAATTATAATGCCTTTGCCTGACACAAGTGCCAGTTTACCTCATGCGCTCTTGCTACTAGTTGGACATGCGATCGCATGGCATGCTTTGTCTCAAGGTGCACCACATCCCTCTGCCTCTTGTAAGCTCAGGTCTGTACCTGCCATCAATATTTTACCTTTATATATGTCCTGTTCCATTCCACCTTAAGTTAATAGCTTGCAAGGATTATTGACAGGTGATTACCAATGGAAAACATTATGGTTTGGTCTAGCACATACTGTCCACACTTCCAAAACCCTCAAATAATGAGAGAAGCCCCCAAGCTTTGTGGTTACACAACTATTCCTCAACTTGAAAATTTATTCAACTACTTCCAAACTTGGAAGCTTTTTTCCCAAGGAAACTAGAGAAACTCATAGTGAGGATGTACATTTTTATGCCTCCAAACCCACCGTGTCTTATAGGCGTACATGTATTTCTTGATTATTTTTTGGTAGAGGTGGGAGCTAACTGGCTCAATAGCTGTAAATAAGGCAGATTTACCCTAAGTGGAGAAAAATAAAGTTGATGCTGTACCACTAGCATTTAACATTAATTAAAAAATCTCAAAGATGTAATTTTCTTTCATAAGACGACAATAACTTGAAAAAGCCAATACATG
This sequence comes from Charadrius vociferus, assembly GCF_000708025.1. Lineage (NCBI taxonomy): Eukaryota > Metazoa > Chordata > Aves > Charadriiformes > Charadriidae > Charadrius > Charadrius vociferus. Next base: position 585,628 of record NW_009646928.1, on the reverse strand, counting down.
ACTAAACAGCTTCATACAAATGCCAGGTTTACAGTGCTACTGGAATAGAAGTCATAGAATTAAGTTGGGCTGTCCTTGACTGTGTTTCCTCAGGAAGATATTGCTGAGCTGGGGGCAGATGACACAATTTTAGTTCTATTTGTATTTTTTTCTTTGTTTCAATTCAAAGATTCTTCTCTTCTATAGCACTACAGAGGCAAAAATGTAAGTATTTTAAAGTCAAGTTATAAGCTTATGTCATAATTTAACCTACATCGTTACATATCACATCAAAAAAATTACTTTATTAGAGGTGTTTATATAAAAGACTACAAAGCCTTGTTTTGAACTCCCAGTGTCAGCACTAGCAAAACATAGGCTAATATGCCCATACTGTTGTTCAGTTCAATTCCTGATAGTATAGTTCCTTGCCTATAACATCCATGATTCTCATAACACTGCTTTTCTCTTTCCCCTAGTGCTCTGTAACCTTACTTTACTATCCAACAAAGTAAAAGAGCCAGTAGGATGCTTTATCAGCAGCAATCATTTCAAATGAATGTTAACATACCTATTTCCTGTCTGTCCTGCCCTCTTCCCCCCCATCCTTTGGCTATGATTTATGAAAATTATTTTGATTGAGTGCACATGGATCCCTGCCTTCTACTGGAGAGTATTAGATGGGTTCAGCTGTGTGTCGTAAACCTAACTCCTTCAGCAAATATGAGAAATACTCTAGTCTGTCTTGAGGAACTAGTCATGGTTGGGAAGTAGAAATGTCTTTGCTGGGGCTATGGAGTTCCAAGTAGCCATGGTATGCAGCACAGCGCCAATAGCAAAATTACTACGAGGTCATGGATTTGTTAAAATAAAAGTTGTTTTCTATCCAAACCTCAAGTGACATTGCAACAAGGTTTTACTGTTCTTGCTGTCACTTTGCGTTAAAAGTCCTAGCCCAGTGAAGAAAGGCAGAGCTGAAGAGTAGAGGACAAGTAGGGAAGTGCAGAGACACTGTGTAAGTTCATTTTCAGTGGCAGAGAAACACATTTTCCAATAGCTGGACAAAGCAGGAGAAATGGAGATTGAACTGTAAACTATAAAGTTCTGTCCCAGCCTTGAGTGCACTAATTGACCTTAATTGCCTCACCTGGGGCCTACACACACCCCTGCCCATGAGCTCAGGAGCTTTATTTAAACTCAGGCCTGGCCACCCGCTCCTTCACTAAGGAACACTGTAGGTCTACTTTTTTCCCAGACCAACACCTGAATTTTTGCTTGGCTTCCCCAGACTGACTTTCAACTTGACTTGTTACTTTGCTTTCACTGTCGTCATCACTGGTCTATTAATAGGACCTCTTATTGTCACCACCCTGCTGCGCTCTCCTGGCTCAGGGTCAGTGAAGCCATCACCTGGCCTCTGTTCTGACCACCCTTGGTGTCCTCCTCCCTGAGGGAGCAGTTGGCCCTTGCTGCAATAGAAAAAGGGGAGTTCTTTTTGGAGAATGCATCCTGGAAGAGAACCAATAAAGGAGTGCTACATATCTGAAAAGAGGAAGGAAAAGAACTGTTCCTCCCACTCTGATCCCTGTTTAGAGACAGAAAGATCTTCCCTGCAATGCTGTGAAATGTCTTTCATGAATTTCTGAAAGGAAGGCAAAGGCAATTGTAGATTCTCGCAGTCTCCATACTGCTGGCAGTCATGCAAAAAAGTTGCTGGCAAACTGCATGGGAAAGCAAGCAGTAAATATGTGCCAAGAAGTAAAAATAAAAATAATAACAGTTCAGACTTAATCAGTTTCCATAGTATCAGAAATTTTAGCCAACAAGACATCGTTACTTACCTGATGTAGGATCTCCAGTAGTATATCAGCCTTTTTACCAAGTCCCTGTCACATATTACCATTAAATAATTATCTATTTAAAAAAAAAAAAGAAAAAAAAAACACACAAAACCCCACAACAACTCCCCCCCACACACACACCCCATGATTTGAGGTTCATTGCTGTCATAAAGGAAAGTGAATAGTCAGGAACATGTCAGAAACCAAAGCTGTATAAATAAGATACTCTTAACTAAAATCTAAAGGACACCACATACAAACTGGGAAGGAGTCTTGATCTTGACAGTACTGATAGTTCTGCAGTTATATTGTCAAGCTGAATGTGCTGATGGTAAGCAAACATAAGGAGATCCTCATAGCTTACTATAGATGAGTAAAAATAAGGCACAGAAGATAGATGTGATGGGGGAGCTCCACCTCTTTCAGCTCAAGCAGAGGCTTTATTTTTCTAACTGATGATAGAATAGAAACAGAGAAACATTCAGATCACCTCCTAAGACAAAAAAAAAAAAAAAAGAAAAAGAAGAAGAAAAGGATATTGCTTGTGTCTGTTGGCACAGGTCAGGTCAGTAGAATTCTCTGCCCATGAGATGTGGAATGGCTGCACAACTACTCTGAAATAGTTTTCATAGTATCTGGGCGCTGTTCTGAGGGTTACTCGCCTGAGGGCTGATGCTTGGTCTGTGGATCTCCACTGGCATGGATCTCTACCGGTCATGTCTCTCCTGGCCTGTCCTCATTCCAAACATCCTTCTGTACATTCAAGTGATGCTTTGTTCCATTCCATTTATTTTGTAAAAGCCAAAAGCTTTGACTAGGATGTGGGAGCACTCTATATTTTTATCCTTCTCAGATCTTAGCACACAACCCACAGGTAAGAGAGCTGAAATTACTTGCTTGCTTTTTTTATTAAAAATAAAAAAGTTCAAGGCTGTTGATCTGTCAGTCATTTTCCCTGTTAAACGTCAACATACATCTGAGATTACTAAAAATGCAATATCCAAGTAAGATACAAAATAAAAAATAAAAAATGTGCATGTTTAATAGACAGTCCTGATTTATTTCCAGCCTCCTTAAAGTAGCCTTTTTCCTCTTTCCCCAGACTCTTTTCCTCTGTTGTTTTTCTCACTATCACCTGTCATTACATACACAAGCCCTGTTTCCTTTTTCAGAGAAGCTAAAGAACCTTGGTTAAAAAGATAGAGCTTCTAAAAACAGTACTTGCAAGATGTACACAGCCTCTATATCAAGGGTCCATGTATCCAAAGCAAGGATTAATGTAAATGGCAGTGACAGGGAGACCCTTCTGCTCCTGGCTTGGGCCCGCTTTTCCTACAAAGATAAATAATCCAAAATTCATTTGCCTCTTTATGACTGTTCTGATTAATATATATTGCAAGAGAATGTTGTACTGAGTGCATGCTGTTTGTTTAGCAATACAGCTTAGACTGTAAAGCAGAAAACAAACAATTAAATAGCCAAGATGCTCATCTTTCAAAGATGCATACTGGAAAGATGTTCTAGCACATTCTGTCCTCTGCAACCAAATTAATTGGTGTTTTGAAATAATGAAGGTTCCTGGTAATTCCTGTGTAAATTCTTAACTTATTCTACAAACCATCTAAAATGTGTATCAACTATAAAGGTGTTGCAGTGAGGTCTCCATTCATGTTCGCATGCTGAGAATGTAAATAGCTCTACATACTTCTTTCTTAAACACATTCACAGTGGATTTGTCACTCTGTTCAGTTTGTCTCAAACCAAGAAACCTTGTCCAAGCAGTTTCTCCTGAGCTGAGCTCATTGCGAGGTTTAGAACTTACCACGTAGTACGTTCGGGTTTGTGCTTTCAGTTTACTGTATAGTGATTTCAGCACGTAAATATCAGACTATCTCTATATAGTTGTATGCATTCCCACTCTAATAATTCAAATCAATCAGCCATATATTGCTTTTTCTAGTTCATCTAAAATTATTACATTTACATGCTACCAGTTCATTAACAGAACTCACAATGCAAGAGATTAGGGGGAGAAATTGATACAACTAATGAAATAATGAAAATTAAATAATTCCCTCAAAGCACTGCATTTTTAGCAAAGTTTTGTTTCTTGGTGAAACAAAACTACAGCTGTCAAAAATATGGCATCCTAACCCCTTAACAAATTTTAAAAATACCATCTGCAGGCAATGCAGTGCAGACAAACAGATGTTGCAGAAGTACAAAGCCCGAAGAAGAGAAAATGGTTTGACAGTTCTAAGGTTAATATGTCTGAAAAAAAAAGATAACATATGTTTCTCTGATGAAGAGAAAGAGACTGCGAAATGTAACAATTGCGAATGTTTATAAATAGCTATTGAATGACTAACACGCAGTTAATACCTGCATTCTTTATTGTTTTGAGTTTCCTTAAGAACAGTAAGTAGATCAATTAGAGAGGACTACAAGTTCAGCATCTTTCTGTGTAGCATTAGTTGTTTAGTTTAACTGGAGAAGGTCCCTACACTATCTTTAATCTGCTTGTGGGGTTTTTCTTCCCCTGTCCAAGAACTCTTCTCATTAAAGGGAACTCTTTTGAAATATGCAACACTGGCTAGCTTAGTCCCACTTACTAATGGTCCTGAATTGATTCTTAATTAGTTGCAGTTTTGGTCAGAATCCCATTAAAATAGCTGAGTGCTCCAAGCGGAAAGGAGGAACTGGCTGATGTTCTGCTGTGAGCTGCTGGGACTGGGGGTGAGCTTGCACCCACAATAGCAGCTATACAAAATGCGGGGAGATTCAAATCACGCTCTATGTCCTGATTTGAACACAAACCTTCCTATGGTAATTTATCCTCCATCTATAAAATATGATGAAGAAAGACATCCAGATGCTGTTAGGAAAATTGCATTCTTCCTGTATTCTTCTAGTCTCTTCTTAAGGAAAAGAAAGGATACTAATTCAGAAGAGGATGAAACCTTTTCAATAAATCACTGATCTTTTTTTTCTGTATAATTTTATTTGCTATGTATTTTCTAACCTTCTGTTTATATTCTATAAAGCCTCTGGGAAGCTAAAGATTACATTTCCATTTTTTTCCTTTCAAATGACTGAGTATTTGCTATGAACTGTAGCATATTTTTGTTTGTGAAGGGAATCAGTGGTCCTTGTACAGCTATTGCTTTATGATTTGAGTTTAATTATAGAAAAGTGAGGTATCAAGAAAACATGCTCTTCTAAAGCACTATCTGGAGCAAGTGTCCCTGTTAGGGGACAGTGATGTCACGTGAGCAGCTTTTGTATTCAGCAGTAATAATTCACTGCCTGCATGGGGGGATTGATCCCAGCTATGGTATCCCCAAAGGAGCCTCCACTAGGAATGGGCTCACATACTTTGATCTGCAGATTAACATGAGCAGGATCACAAGCCTTTGTCTCTTGTAAACATCGTATGTCCCTAAATTTGTATCCAGCAAAAGGCTGAGTCTTGTGTTTATTTGGGTAATGAATTGCAGTAATTAATGCATGCATTGATTCCTCACTGACTCTCCCCTAAAGGCCATTTCCATTTTTAATTTATAGAAAATGCATACGATTCCTTTAATCAGAGCACAGTCTGGAATCCAAAATAAACACTCACACAAAAAATACAGTAAATAGAAGTGAGATTACTGAGCAGAATTAAGGTAGGAATTTAGGTAGACAGAAGTTGTATTTAACATTGTATTAAAAGACAACTACATAGCAATGAGTGTAAGAATATGCATTTGGAATTTTCAGGGCAGATCCAACCCAGTAATCAGAAAAGCACAAATGCTACTAATTCATTGAACAGGTTTCCACTTACTTCAGGGCTCAATTTGGTCCCTAACATATGAATATATATTTATGTCACATATTTCTATTACAAGGATGTTTTGATGCTGTCTTTCTTTCAGTCTTTTGCAGCTTTTGCATTAAAAAGACCCTACCATTTACTATATATTCCTGAGGGGGGGAGATTCAACGGAGCAACGTGTACTCCCTTTATGAATTGTGAATATTTCTTATTTGCTAAGTGCAAAAACTGTATTCAGCATTGTACAAGACACAAAATGCAAACAGCCTTTCCCTCTCAGTCCTTCAGCCCAAAAGCAGTTTCTGGCATTCCAGACATTACCCTGATCTTAAACTGGACCATTCACAAACAACATGGCTTCAGAACAAAGCAAAAATCAAGTGCAAATCAGATAACACAGTTAAGAAATAAAAAAAAAACAACCCAACCAAACCCAAACCAAATTACATCGGATTTTTTTTTTTTAATTCCTGCAGTACTTTCAGACACTAAGATTGTCTTTTTCCTTACTTGGGAAGTGCCTGCCTTGTATCATACAGTTCTTTGTATATATAAAATTTCTATATACATATTGAAATGTGTGTAAAATATGCCTGAGGAAGTATGAAAATACAGCATTATAAATACACAACAAGGCAGACGATGCTGTGCTGAGGAATGCAATCTAATATTTTTCTGAAATGTACAGGTAATATAAATTAAAAAATACCCCACGGTATGTATGCAGCATAAAGGACACAAAAAGAAAGACGGATTTGGGAGCACACACAAACTAAAGGAATACCTGATTAACCTTTCACTGACTCCTGGGCCACGTGATGCAAAGCTTGCCTTCCTCCTAGAGTGATGGCTTTAGAAGAAGATGTTAAATTTAACCTCTGGCGCAATGATAAATTGACAATAAAAAATTCAATGGCTTGGTAATTACCAATCACTTTGGACATCGGCAACATTTTTCAGTTCTGTCAGTGCTCATTGGCACAAAAGCTTCAGCTGAAATTCTCTCGATCTCCCTCTTTTTAACTTTGTTTTCATGATGCAGATTAAATCTGCCACCCTATTACTGATTCATTTTCCTAATTTTTCATGTCTGCACCATGCCCCAGCTGCACTAGGCTGATAATTGTGGAGCCCAGCCCTGATGATTAACATCAGAAGAATTAATTATGCCTGCCATTAAAATTCCAGGTTGCACATGGTGATCAAGAAAAATTAAGTTTCTCTAGGCCTCTAAATCATTTCACCTTTGAGGAGAATGATAGTGCCTCGACAGCTAAACTGCAGCCTGCGTTCCAGAAAAGGTCTAAACCACACACCCTTTGTGTAATTCACTAAATGCCTTCCTAGTTATTCTCACTGGTTTATTCCACTTGCTAACAGGATTTACTGCTCTCCAAATAAAGAAAACCGAAGTATCTAGCTGGTGGCTTGATTCCAATATAAAACACCCTTTTCTCCTCCTTTCTGAGTCTCTTTGAGGAGTATCTGTTATATTAATTTCCAGATTAAAGCATCACACAGAGAACGAAAGATCCAGGCACAGCAGTAGTTTCACAGAATTGGTAGATAATTTACTTTTGTCCCGGTTACAAACTGAAGGGAAATTATGATTTTAGTATTAGGTAAAGACAATGATATTTCTCAGAAAGAAATTGATAATGAAACAAAAAACAGACTCCTAAGATCTTTAGGCTAAGTAGTAATGAGTAAGGAAAAGGCTGTTGACTGACTCACATCGAAAATTATTTTTGCATGGGAAAGTCAAAACATATTCGATCTAGCCTAAGGTATGACATTTACTAAAGCCATAAAAAGCAAGAAGATATGTCTTTATCATGTTCTTTTTCCACACTATGTTTCGTTTTTAAATTACTGTAATCATGTCTATTACTGGCTTAGCTTTAGAAGACTGCGATGAGGAGCTACATTTTGATGAAGGGATGTAAATATCTCATGTCAAATGGTAAATGCCACTCACTACTCTCTAAAGAGTATGCGTAAACTGTGCATCGTATCTGCTTCCCGTGTTATGTTTAGGCAGTACCACCATAGCAAAACTATTTAGATGTGGATGTTCTTGTTAGCTATTAAGATGACAGATTTCTAGAATAAATTTAACAGAATCAGACCAAAGAGCAGCACAAGAGCAATTATCTTCCCCTATAAAATATGTTATAAAATGGGAGGACTCAGTACATTTTGAGATTAACTTCTACGGGAAGTCATGTGCATGGCGAAATAAGAGAAAGACCCTTCAATTTAAAACTTAAATCCTTGAGTTTAACGTGAACATCACTGCTATAGCTCAAGGATATTGTATTCTATATAAAATAGGCCACTTAGAACTTGTGAGGACTTTATTGCACTGTCTCACAAATGACAACTAGCATAGTATTCATGATTAAATGAAC
>NW_009646928.1:572820-577545 GCF_000708025.1 Charadrius vociferus | reverse complement strand
ATGAAGTCATCCATTTAAACATTTTTAAAACATGTCTTAACTGAAAGCGTTGAAAGTATCTCCTTACAAGACTTTCGGCTAAATCCCAAACCTTTTTCTTTCTCCCTCAGGACACAAGGGATAACTCAAAGGTACCAAGATTTTTGGCAAATCACAGATGTCTCCCCAGAGAGTTAAGAAAACTGTCAAACGCATTGTCAAAAGCCTATGAAATAAGGTGTCAGAAGTCTGAATATACTTACTGGTCTTGTCCATTTCTAATATCCATGAAGAAAGAGGAAATTAACTTCTGAAAGGGGAAGACTTGACAAGCAACACAATGAAATGGGATTAAAACACTGGTGTAAGATTATCTCAAATATTTTCTGAACTAGACCAGTATTCAAAACCATAAATTCCATTTTTAGCAAGCATGGCTATCAATCAACATATTTAGGTGATAAAAGGTTAATCACAGATTTTATTTTAAGACTTAAAAAAACCAAATCTAACAGTAACAAATTAAAATTAACTACTGATTTTTGATACATTTGAAATTTACTGCGAACAGATTTACTATGTAAATACACAAATGCTGCATCAGATTCACAATCAGCACAGTATGAGCTTTGGGAGAAGATTGTGTTCACTGACTCCAGTCTTGACAATGCCAAAAAATAAAATAATTCATGTTGAAAGTAGCTTGAAAGGTTATTCTGGGATTAAGTTTTAGGCCAGGGAAAACAGGGATTAATATGTTCCATTTCCCCTAAAATAACCAACAGCTTTTGTCCAGTTTATTCTTACTAGTTCACAGATGACTCTTGCTCTACATATGTGAACGTAGCACTTTATCTACCAGTCAATGAAATACAACAGATGTTAAAGAGTACAAGAGTACAACAGCACAAGCATGGTCTCAAGTCACAGAATTAATACCCAGTCCAAATCCAGGCTTCCTCATTTATAGGAACTTAAATACAATATTTGACTAATTATTGTAGCGAACAGACAGAAAACTTCAACCACAGCTTACATAAACTATTTTGGTTGAAAGAGATTTCAGTTCTGAATCTCTAAATTTTGGCTAGTGATAATTTCTATTCAAAATTTGACACATTAGCACAGGGAGAAGAAAAATACTGAGGGAAGGGAAGGGAAGGGAAGGGAAGGGAAGGGAAGGGAAGGGAAGGGAAGGGAAGGGAAGGGAAGGGAAGGGAAGGGAAGGGAAGGGAAGGGAAGGGAAGGGAAGCTGAGGGAAGGGAAGGGAAGGGAAGGGAAGGGAAGGGAAGGGAAGGGAAGGGAAGGGAAGGGAAGGGAAGGGAAGGGGAAAATTCTGTCACAGCATTGTCAGGATGTGAATTCTTTCAGCCTACCTGACAGCAGCTACAAGAAGTGACACTGCTTCTTGTAAAAAGTGAGACTCACAACCTGGTTTGCAAAACCCCTGTAATACTTTGATGGATAAGATGAGCAGCTCTAAATAACAGAAGTACGTCATACTCCATTTCCAGATAACTTTAGGCAAATTTAAATTGAGATTTAGTTATCAAAGGTCAGTGGCTCTGTACGAAATATATTAAAGAGGTCTCTGCCATTTTAAGAGATACAATTCCAGCTTTTAACTGCTCGGCCATTTTATTTTCCTAAAAATAAATAAATAAATTATCCCATCCCTCCTAGGTAAATGCCACCTACCATCAAAAAAGAACATTTTGCACTGTCATTGGTGGTCATCTTCTGCCATCCTTTATCCTGATTTACTTTGCCTGTTCATTCCAATTGCATGATTGGTGAAATAAGTTACTAGTGGACATCAGTAGAATTTGGCCTTTAATCTTTTGTTGGTAATTCCCAAAACCACAGCTGATTGAAAGCCTCTGCATCTGCTATCCGAATTTTTGCTAATGTTTTTTTCTACAATATCACACTACAAACTTGTATTACACATACAATGTTCCCACCTTTGGCATGAAAATAATGCCACCAGCTATCATGTGTACATCTGCCTGAAGGACAATGAGGCCTTCAACCCAATCTCTTGTGCACTTTCTTTTTGTGATCTTTCTGTGATCTTTTTGGCATGACTACTATTAATTGATTTGAGTATCCACTTGAATATTGACTATGAATGGATTTTAATTTTATTTATTATATACTTGCATTAACGTGACCATGAACTAGAACCCACTGTGACAGGTGCTGTAAAACACGGGGGGTCTTTACTCAAGGAGTTCACTTTCCAAAACAAGATGACTTACAATGACAGACCAAGAGCAGAATACAAGTAAGCAATGTGACTGAATTTGTCAGCATGTTGTTACAAAGTTTTTGTAGCCATCACATAAAAAAAAAAAAGAATGGTTTGAGAGGAATAATGTAAAAGCATTCCTTTCAAGCAGAATGAGAATCAAGTCTGTCATTTTTTGTTACACACACACTGATACAGCAAGACATGCTCTTAGCAGTGATAGTTCTTCTGGGATATATTCCTCCCGTCCATGCTATCTAGGTATTTCTTCATCTATATCTAATTTTCCCGTGCTGTCCATGTGACTCATGTCACCTAGTCTTCAAAAACAGTGCTAACAACACACACGGGTGTGAGGACACATATAGCACAGCAAATAGTTGATTTTGAGTTGCCGCCTGGTGCATGAATTCCTGAAGCCAGACATAGGCTGCCACGTTTCACTGCAACAGGTACTGCACCTACCCGTTAGGCCTTATTAACCAAACAGTTCCAGAGGAAAGCACACCTTGTGATCATCAGCTTTGGCCCACAGCTTCCTCTGTGAAGCAGACTGAAAGCAAACTGGTAATGCTAGACACTTCTGCATCAGTCATATATCCCAGGGCAGTTGATGTCCCTCTACCCCACACTGAAATCAGGTGGACCTCTCATGCACCAAAGTAAAGTAGATCAGCAAGTCTGATTTCAGCATTTTTCCTGTCAATTTCCCATACTTTCAGAGCTGTGTCAACTGCTAAAGATCAGAGACAACATTCCAGTGTCATGTTAGAATCATGGAGGGAAAAAAAGAGAAACAATACACTTTGAAGTCTAACAGGCTTACGTTTATATAGAGATGTTGCATTAATGCAGCTAGACATATGTCTTCTATATGAAATACAAATTGCTTCATAAATAGAAGCAAAGGAGAAGAAAGTCCTTATTCTTTAATTGTTGTTGAATGAGATATCAGTTCAAGAACCCTAGTATAGCTCACATGAGTAACCACTGACTCCAAGAAGTTAACTTGTGTTTCTAAGGACAAGTCGTATGAGCAAGATTTGTAGAATCAGCCTCCAAATTTGCAGAGTATCACAGTAAAAGCAATCACTAGTGAGGAATGTGAGAATCCAGGAAGCATTATACAGCTTAAAGTCACAAGAGATAAAATGTTCCTGTACTGTAACACTGTTTCCTCTGTTGCTGGGCTAGGACTGTAACAGACTATTTTGGTTTCTTCTCTCTGTGCCCACTACAGGCAAAGGAACCCCTGGCAAGCCCTTCTGCTCTCATCTGCACGTTGCTTCGTCACAGGCTGTAGCGTCTCTGTCTCTAAGCTGATTCAGATAGTACTACGACCGCTGTCTTCTGCACGTGCCATTTCTTTCTGAGCAGCCATGCACTGGACTACTGCTCTGTAATGTATATATAAGCAAAGACACAGTCAAATGCAGCGTATGCAGTTGTGTTTATTCTATTTAACACTGCTGCATACCGTCTCTTTTTCTAATGAATTAATCATCTAATCCTGCCTTTTGAACACTTAATTGTTATTAAAGTTAGTAATATTGCTATGGAGACCCATTTACTATTAAAATGTTGAAAAGAAAACTAATATTTCATGCACACAAATTCTGGACTTATTTACCCTACTGATTTCAACGAAGTATACCAGTTTAGATAATTCCAGACTTGTTTCCAGTTAACTCTTAAACAAAGAAAATAATAGAATGATTTATGCATACATCTTCAGTTCTATGCTAATCACATCTGGGCTCAATCTCCCCTGCTCTCTGTCACTGTAATTTGACCTGCACCATATCTGCCTAAAATACAATGCACTCAGCCTATATTTATCTCTGTGTAAATCCAGAAGCACACATACATTGAAACACTTATCAACAAAGTTTTGCCACACATTTATGGGGCATTTCCTATTACAGACTTGCTGAGGATGCTCAGGGTTCAGGTCCTTTCCCAATTACACTGCAGCATTGTCTAATGTAAGTCACTAGACACTTCCTCCACACCAGCCTTGTGGTGTGGAAACTGACCCCTGCAGTTCAGGGTGCAGCAGCCTGTTATCGTTTGAGCACCATGGGCTTGTCACTGCAAAAATGTTCTAGCTCTACAACTGTCATAGGGGAACGGATATCTTTGGGAGTTGACAGAACTATGAAATTGTCCTAAAGAGAAGCCATATGAAGATAAATACCGAATACATATAAACAAAACACTTCTTAATACAGATAACACAGTAGAACACCAAAGCATACAGGGAAGAGAAGGAAAGAATGGATATATCTACCTACTGATGAAACTAGTTGTAAAGTTCTCATCCTACGTGTTCCAGCTGTTAAACTGTCAGATATATGGAGGCTTTCATATTACATGTCTCTTCCCAACTCTGTGTTCATAGAGGAGGATCTAAATTTGTAACATACATTTTTCTTTCATCACTCAAATCCGTATTTATGACCTATTCAAATTCATCCCTTTCTCAAGGATTTCTC
>NW_009646928.1:565681-572789 GCF_000708025.1 Charadrius vociferus | reverse complement strand
CATTGTATGTTTCCACCATCTCTCACCTGGCATATCCAGGAGAACTCCTAACTGACTCAGATGGTAACCAGAGCTAGCTAATACCACTCCAATGCTTGCTAAAGTCCAAGCAGACTGTTCATTCTTTGGAAGGCAGATGCCAATTTCTGCAAGGCAGGTCAATGTTCACATCCCAGAATAAAGGTTTTACCACACAGAGTTAATCTTATGTTCCAGATACACATATAACTTGCTAATTACATTTTGTACAATCATATTCAGGTTCATGAAATTGCATATAATTGGTCAGAGGCTGGGTCCTGGTGCTCTAGGTTTAACAGCTATAAATTATATTTAAGAATATAGTTTTTCTTCCAGTAATAAGTTTTACTAATTCAATGTCACCACCCGCACAGGGGGCTGCTCGTTCAAAATATAAAAAGTAAAATGGTGTTTATTTAGGTTTGACAAAATATTCCCATGGCTGTTTCAGCTTCAGATCTCCAGGGAAGACTTTGGAAATAGCAAAATACAATTAATTTATATATTTTTTTAGCAATAACCAGAAAAAGAATGAATGAATTGGCAAAAAAAATCACAATAATTTTACAGAACTATACTTACAATGTTACATTTCACAATTAATGATATTGCTTTCAAAAAAAAACCAACAACAAAGCACACATGAGAAGCAGTGATTAATAAGGCTCTAGTTTGTTACACTTTCATTTGATGAGGGCCTGCTAGCTTGGTCAATATTTCATCCCTGGTGATTTCCCTTTTCACATGTTACTATTCCATGCTCCAGGTTTGGAGAACAGGCCACTAGTTTTAAACTGTCTCTAATTCCTTCAATTTTACAGTGTCTGCTATGTTTCCTTTTAAAATATCTTAATATTAAAAAATTAGTATCCATCCTCCATATGCTGTAAAATAACAAAACTAGCAAACTGATGGCAATTTAATATTTTCTGGTTTAAAACAGCAATTTACAAAAATCTGACTTTCACAGTCAATCCATTTTTCTGCTGTGAAGAAATCTGCATGAATTCTGTACTAACACACCCTTATCTGATCTTCCAGAAAATACAATGATGATAACTTTTTCCTAAATAATACATTTTCATATTCTTTGCAGTGACAGTAATTGTTAAAAACATCATTTGGAATGAAAATAACTCTAGAAACTTACAAACAGCCTCACATTTTCTGCAGTGACTAGGCTCAATTCCTCAAGGGATTGATGGAGAAAAAAGACACCCTTTTCATGGCAGTTTCGCCTCCTCATCCTATACTCAACATAACCAGAAGCAGTCAAAGGTCAGGGGACAAATGAGAGCTACTCAGCTAAGTGAGGCTCTGCAAGAGACAAAGATAAATTAACATGGATGTGGGAAACTAGAATGAATGAAGAATTAAAAAGATGTTTCCACTGGTCTGGCACCTGTAACGGAAGACAGAAAACCACATACCCTACGATCTATGTCAAAACTGTTTACAACATTTCAGCTAAGACTGGCTGGGAAAAATAGTGTGACATCTCTTCAAAATCACAGAGTCAAGCATTTAGGTGTTTACACAGGTTTTACTCAGACACGTAAATTCCAGATTGTAGGATATATTGAAAGATAGGTCATATACTTGAAATATCACTCTCACCTCAGTTCTCTGGTGAAGAACTGGATCTTTATATGCAGACAGGCATTAGCAATCTTTCTGCAAGCAAACTCAACTGAGGACCAAAGTTGGAAATCTCATATAGTCAATTTTTTGATGAAATTTGCAGTACTCTATGATTTTAATAAGGTCAAAAATTCCACAACTCCTTTGAAACTCACAAATGTTTGCCTGAGAGACAAAACTTTGCAGACTCAACAGTGCTCAAGTTTTGATTCTGCTTTGATTTAATTCAAATGGCTTCTCTTTTCGCTAGCTGATATCTTATTGGAGCAACTTTATACTCCTTTTTAGGAATTGCCTCTTTCTGCAAGGGGATTTGGCTTCAGTAATATGGGGAGGATTCCAAAAGATAAATAACCTGAATATTGAACAAACGGCAACATTTCATTCATGGAGAGCAGGAAAATTTAGCCCCCATGGGTTATGTTACTGGGAACTCCTTAAATCAAAATGTGGAAACTCAATATTGAGGTACATAAACTATAAGCTTTATTGATCATGTCTCTTGTGACTGGGCATTCCTACCACGCTAGAGACATAATTCTGCATAGGGCTGATTTCCTTCAGCTCTGACTTGAGGGTGCTCAGCATCTAAAAAATCTTAAAATCCTGTTTCTGCATGCATATATCGGAATAGAACGTGGAGGAATTCTCAAGAGTATTCTTTTTCTCCAGCTTTTCTGAAATCCTGGCCAGGCATCTAAGAATTCTGAAGGAAATTAATGGATATGCTTTCCAGTGGAGGAGGTTGTCTATTTGGCATAAACCACAATAACAGTATGAAATGCCTTCTGATAAGAGGCCAATGTCATTTTGTTTTCTGATCTAGTGCAACGCTAGTAATCCATTCTTACATATTTGCATAACTTTGCTTTATATCAATTTGAGTGACTGTTTACCTGTCATGTATGGTGTGATGCTGAGTAGATGCAGAAAAGGACAGCCAGCGGAGGGTGAAGGAAGATGCCAAGGTTATAAACCAGTGCTCATATTTACAATTGAGCTTTATTTTCATGCGAAGCTTCTCCAGCACAGACATAGGTGCAAGTGGACAACATCAGAGCTCTCTATCAGGCAACACCCACCCTGGCCCATTCCTGTAAATTCTCCTCAGTGGCATGTTTTATTGCCCCGGAGACACCGCGTGATGGCTATTTATTTAATTGCTTGGAAAGCCCAGCCAAAGAAGGGTGTCTCAAGTTTGGCATGTTAGTTTCCTGCTTGCAGATTTACAGTTTAGCACCATTTGGGTTTTCAGAGTCTCCTTGTTAAAAGTGCGAGGGGCCCATTTCACCAGATGAAGTACAACTGCTTTGCCTGCCTCCAAACAGCCAAAATCCCCCAAAAGGCACTGAGCAGAAGTGCAGTCTGCTTGAAAACTGGTGTGTGCCGCCCCTCCAACCACTGATTAATATTCGACATATTCTCCAAGCAGAGCTCTATATCAAGTTCAGTGTTTTCTCTGTCCTGTCCTTTCCTTCCCTCCTCCCGCCTAATTTTGTAGACAGACAGCCATAATACGCAATAGAAGCATAACTCTTTAAACTGAAAATGTCATCACTTAAGAATACAAGAGAGTGGTATGTGTCATGTATGTCTGCAAAATGCAGTTGCTGTCTGTTACAGTCTGTAGCAACTTTTAAATCTGTCATCACGGCATGAATTTCATATTAAGCTCCTTCCCAGTGCTTTAGCCAGGAAGTAAAGGGGGGAACATACTGTATCATTTATGGGCATGCTGGTGCTGGGTCAACCATGACATCACTCTCCACTCCGCTGAGCTGTAATGAGGTGAAAAGGCAGCTTTAGAACAACATAGCACTTTATTTATTAGGAAAATTTAAGTGTGTGTGTATTTCAATTCATGATAAAACTGAAAACAAAGGTTATGGTGGTGGGGTGGGGGTGTGTGGGGGGAAGGCATTTTGTAGATGGTGAAAGATTTAATGCACATAAAGCACAGAAGATTGAAAGTTCTGGGCAGGCTAAAATCCTGTACTGACAGCCCAACCAATTAGAGATGGTACACAGCGTGTTTTGCTGCAGTCAAATTTTACAATAATACTTTGATCAGACCATGCCACTGAAGCAAGAATCTAGTTGAGACTAGCTAAAATCTTCAAATTCAAAAGGATGTAGGCATATAAATTGAGCATAGAAGAAAAAAAAAAAGGTGAGGCTAGGAGCCTATAAGAGCCCTTGACTGCAGAAGGTTCCCTAGAAACTTGCAATGCTTTTTAAACAACATTGAGAAGCTGGGCAGTTCATAGCATCTCTCCAAATTAATGTTTCAATATAAGATGGACGCTTGTACTATACAGTAAGGATTTTTTTTTTTTTTTTGCTAACAGCTAGAGATGTGGCAAAAGAGGTAACAACACCACAGAAAAGCACAATGCAGAACAGGTCTTATCAGACTTGCAATTAACTGCTCTTGTTCCTTTTTTTCACAACTATTTCTTATAGCGTTCTGTTTTATTTTTAGGGTTGGCATAATTATTTTTCATGCTTAAGTGAATCTGTAAGGAACATACTATTTTTACTGCAGGCAGGGTACCAGCAGTTGGCTTTTTCTGGAAAGCACTGCAAAAGCCTCACTGGTACTTACTTGCCTATTTTGAATCTTGCCTTGCTTCTAAAAAGGGCATCCCACTGCCAGGTGATCACTAGCCTGGTAATCCCATCTTCCTTGGCACACACAGGAAACCCCACACCCACAGTGTTCAAAAAATACTTTTAAAACACTACATGCAAGCTGGAGCCTTTCTGTCTGCAAGATCTGAACACAGTAAGTACCAGGTCAATGACATGGATTTCTAGGCAGTACAAATAATACATAATCATACAAATAGTAAATAATAATTTACATAAATACACTGTTACATATAATTCAATAGAGAATTATATTTAGGTTTAACTAAGGAATGTAAAATTTGATATTGAGCTTTTTTTTTCCCCTGTTACAAGATGTTACTTTAACAGCTCTGGTCCCAAGAAACAGATCGCCTGAAACTGATCTGTAGCCAGAATACGTAGGGTTCTAACCTTCCTAAATCTCACAAACCTCTAACACCTAGCAAATGTCTGAACACTATTTGGCAGAAAATACTCCATGAAAAACCCATCTGGAAGAGTCAGTGTCAGCCCCTGAAAAGAGGGTATTCTTTTTTTCAAATTAGTGGTAAGCCATTGTCTCAGCATGGGGTTAACATACAATGTACTGCTGGAGTTGTAATTTTTCAGATGAAACGTACAACTTAATTCCTCAGTGTTCATAGAGGTCTAAGAAAATATTGTATGTTTCTCAAAGCAACTGTGTTATTACTGGCCAAACTCTCACATGGGGAAATATATTCTGCCCAGTATATTTATCCCAAGAAGGAAAAGTTGTTTCTAGTGTGGTTTTTTTTTATGTCATACATGTATCAGGGAAATGTCTCAGCCATTTTTAAGATCATGGTTCAAAATCTAATATCAACCTTCCAGAAAAAAAAAAAGGGACAAAGTAGGCAGAACAGATAATTTTGTATGTATTCTTATTTCTGCCAAAAATATCCACTAGACAGCACCAAATATTTAATAAGTTGCAAGGGCTACCTTTCCAAGTATGCTCTGCAATGTGTATGTAAAAGAAAGAGCTGTGTAAATGTGGCGACTCATGCAGTAGGCAACTCCTCAATCCAAATGCAAGCAAAACCTAGACATAGTTCACTCTTTCTCTGTTCTTTTCTTGATTTTTTGGGTAAGGTTACCATCCTATATTGTCATTTTCTATTTTATCCCCATTCTAATCAGGTTTGATCGATCATCTATGGATTTCCTTGCTTAGGAAGAAAGGGCTAAAAAAATGCCATAAATATAAAGTCTCTCAGTCCACTACCCATTCTTAAAATATCTTTGTCTGCCTTTTCAGTGCACATTTGAAAGCCAGTTCTGGAACACCATCCAAGGAACCTATTAGTTAAAATATTTTAATTTAAATTTGACTTGTAAAACATTTTCTCTACTTCCCCTCACATTTGGTACTTGTTTCAAGTACAGCATGAACCAACAGTAAACATCGTTTTCCATCTCTAGCTGTGATGGAAAGCACCTGGACGACAAAAGATGACAGAGGGAATCAAAACCAAGATTATACAGCATGAACCAAATTCATTCTTCATATGTTTCCTCAAATGCTGACTTAAATTGAATTACACTGTGAACGAGTCGGGCTCTCTATCTGCATTTGTTATTAAATTGCTTACTGTTAGCATCTGCCTTTTCATTATACCTTGTGGCCTTTTCTTTCCCATTAATAACCTCACCATATGCCCCAAGGTCAGTAATTCCTCCACTGAATTTACTTTGGCATCTACAGATTTTTTAAACCGTTTCCTTTTTCAGTATGTGAAGCATCTTAGTAGAGGACAAGAAGCATAGTCTCTAAATTATCCACTACTTCCATGATGCTCTTCTCAACAGGTAACCTTCTCTGTGCCTTTCTATATTTATTAGTCCTGTTTCTGTCACCCCCAGTCACGCTGAATAGCAAGGTACTCCCTATGAACCTACAGTCTTCAGAAAGAAATAAGAGAAAAAAGCAGAAAACATCGCTATGCCACTGTATGAATCCAGAACGAGCTGCTCTTGAGTACTCAATATAGCTTTGGTTTCTGTAGCTCAAAAAGTTGTAGCAGAATTTGAAAACAGAAAGAAAAGGCCAGCAATGACACTTGGGAACTGGAGTGACTTCTACACGGAAATGTTTAAATAGAGCAGGACTCTAGCTTAAAGCCCTGCCTCTGAGAAGACATGATCCCAACTGCAAAATCAGAAGTTTCATGAAGAAGCTGAGAGGTCTTTTCTAATACAAGAATTGGTGTCAAATGAAAATAGTTCAACTAATTCACAGTTATACTAATAAAATTAGACACAGGATGCTGGGAACGCTGAAGATTCAACATGGATTTTAAAAGCTGTTAGGTATTTTCATGAAAGAAAAATCCATCCAGGACTATTAAACACAAAGACATCACCTTTGCTTCATGGAATGCTACAGCCATATATCAATGAAGATTAGAAGAACAGGGAGGGGATTATCACTATATGTTTGACCCAATCTCATGCCCTTCCGCAGGCAGCTATTAGTGGCCACTGTTGGAGGAAGAAATCTGGGCTAGCTAGGCTGATAGAACTCCAGTAACGCTAGCAGCAAAATTTTAAAATCTTGTCATCTGACACAGCTTACTGCCTGTGCAACGAGAGTTAGTAAGAAATAATGTGTACTCCCGCCCCAGCTGCTCCCGTGCACATTTTCAGGTAAAACACTGAACTGAGCTCTGGAACATATTATGACGGATCTTGGTCAACTTTCTCCTGTGACAGCAGTGACAGTCAGTGAGGAAGCAGCAAAGAGCTACTCAACAGCGCCTTACACTGCTGTAGTAAGATTCATAAATGCTCTTCT
>NW_009646928.1:559954-565658 GCF_000708025.1 Charadrius vociferus | reverse complement strand
ATGTTTGTCTCCCTTTCAGCTTGCTCGCTGGCTGACACCACAGACCTTCCGGTAAATACTTCATGTACATTTTTTTGTGCTCACAAATCAGAGGGTTCTTTTCCATTTTAATTCTCTAATATTTCTCACAGTGCCTTATAATCTGTACAGAAAAAGCTGAACAGGAAGAAACAGACAATGAAACACAATGCAGGAAGATGCCAAATCAGTCAGAAACCCCCACCCTATCCACACACAATCAGCGCCAGCTGTAGTCCAATTAAACTTAATCTAGTCACATGCTCATGTGTTCCTCAGAAATTAGAGGAAATCAATTCAAATGCTAATGAGAAAACCCATAATTTATTATCTGCTGAGGAATGCATGTTACATTAATTTTAACTGTAAACAATTATTTTTATTGCAAGATTAATTACACCATCTTACACAACTTCCCTTTTTCATATTTTTTGAAGGAATTAGTTTTCTGCTACTGTTTTGTTGATCTGTCACAGTATTTTAAGCCTAGAAAAGTAGAATTAATTTAGAAATACTAGAAATGTGGTTTTCTATTCTTCTGTCAAAGGAAAGTGGGACAAATGCCTGGGGCAAAATACAGAAAGATCCGGCTGAAGCTCTTGGCCTAAACAAAAGTACAAGAGCTGGAAAACAGTGGATTCCTTATTGGCACTCCAGACCTAAGCACATAAGGTGAAAAAAGAGAGAAAGTCCAGGTAAAAGCAAAGGTAAATTTTCATAAGTATTGGCTAAAAAGGAATGGCAAATAGAATTTTGAGTTAACCCAAAATGTCATTCAGCTAGCCCAGCAGTTTGCTCTATTTATAGGCGATACCTTTTTATGCGATGCTTTCTTTCCTTCTGCAAATCAGATTTTTTTTAAAAATCAACTTCATTATAGAGTCAGAAGTTGCAAAATATTTTATCAATAAAAAACAAGGAAGCATTGGAAAAGGAGAAGCATTTGTTTGCTCACCAGAAGCCTTACTGGTTTTCTATAAACTATGGGTACAGAATAAAATATCTGCATTATAGCTGAAGTTTATTGCAGTGATACGGAGGCAGAGAACAAAAAAATAATCTAAACAGTATTTTTTTCAGTTTCTAGACCTTTTTTTTTTGTTCAAAAAGCCTGTTCTAATCTTAGAAAATGTCAGTGATAAAATGCCTTATCCTAAGCAGCCCATTATTCTTTTTATGTGTTTGATTTTTGAGACCAACAAGAATTCAGACACCCTTACCAAAACAAAAACCAGAAATGCATTTAAAGAGTTAACTTAGTGGCTGGACAAGCAAGGCCATCCAATGCAGTATTTTCATTTCACATTAATTACTAGGGGTTTCCTCAATACAACTAAATCTGCGCCTCAGATTTTTGGGATGACTGTGGGGCTCAGGTTTTGGGGCTACAGCAAAACAGGAGATTTTTCTTGACAAATATTTTAGTGCTACCATTGGTCTCATTACTTTACAGGAAACATGACAAATGTAGCTCCTTTCGTCCTTGCAAATCCTTTGCAAAACAGATTTGCACCTTCACTAATTTATTAACTACTCATAATATATTCAAAGAAGCCTTTAAACATATCTGACTGTGTATCATTTAAAAAAAATTTACACTGCTTTGTATTTTTGTCATGTGTCTAGTAAATGTAATCACATGTTTCTGTTTCTAATAAATGGTTAGCGCGCTTTTTAGCTGAGAAAAAGAAAAGTGTAACATTGCAAATAACAAAACAAAGAATATCAGATAACGCTGTTCGGCACAAATAGCCTTGTTCACATGCACATAATGAGGAAGATAAGATTATATTCAACCTACAAACTGTAGTGCAAACAGAATACATTACAGTAAATATTCACTAAAAGCATCTGAAGATGAGTTTCAGAAAATAGGGCAGAATGAACTGTTTGTCCCCAAACTGTGTTTTTAGTATTAAATCAGATTAGTACATTATAGAGAAACAGGGGACCAGTTTATAGGAGTTGGCCAATTTCATACCTGAGGGTAGTAGTTTAGAGAAAAATGGCCATATTTTTTAGTGGGTTTTTTCACCGTCTTTATCTTTCTAATAAACACAGAAACTGTACTGCATGCAACTCTCCTCTCGCTCTTTTCCTCCATCTCTGTGTTAAAAAAGCGCATCCATTTAAAAAATCTGTCACAGAGGATTACCGTTAGCTATGATGGTCTTGTTCATAATGCAAAGGTAAAAGGAGACAAAGGGCAAGAGAATTTCAAACGTCATCTGTGTTTGAATGTTGCTGGACCGTATACTTCCATCAGAATTAAACTTTGCCTGCTCTAAGCCACCTTTGGTTTTCTGAGCTAAGCTGAATGTGTCTATGTCATTTGTTACATTTGTTAAAGGAACTCAATGCATTGTAGTTCCAGGTTCATCACTAATACTGGTTAGACCGTAAACCTCTCTACAAAGTAATAAAGTAAACGGAGCATACTAGCATATATCACACGTATGTTAGGAACCAGTGCTGCCATGAAGCTCTGATTAAGCAGTACAATCTTCATTCAGTCTTCATGCTTCAAACCCATACATTTTGAACTCCTTCCCAATAAAACTAGAGAATGCGATGAAGCTACTCTGGGTCCCTTTGTATTTCACATACTGATGACATACAATGACCAAAGGAATTTTTCCTTTGCACGGGGTATTAAGTTGCCGTAATGTGTGTGTACCAACACCCCTTCCTCCCAGTTTGCTTGAGTGCAATCTGCAGTTCATTCTGACTAGCACAAGCTTTGACATCTGTCTTTACTGACACGTTTCACCAAGTAAAAGCATTGCTGACAGTTTCCAGGAGAAGGATGCAGGATTTTTCAGAGGGGTATTTAGTGGGACAATAATAATCACTAGAGTTATAAGAGTGTCTTTAAAGACAACCTAAGGAGAAAATGGAACCACAACTCTAATCCGTTAAACAAAGAGCCCTAAATAAAAGTAATTAAATTGTATGTTTCAAAATTTTATAGTTCAAAGTCAGAAAGAATTATTAGATGCTTCCAGCTGACCACCTGTTAATCAGAAACCATTAAGTTCCATTCAAATGGCCCACATTGACTCCCAAAATTTCTAGTTAAACCAAAATATTTGACCCCATTGGGGTATTAAATTACTTGCTGAGGCAGAAGGTAGAGGAGCACAAATAACAGTCCAACAGGCAAAACTTCAACACAGGCGGGAAACTGATGAGGTGAGATATGCCCAAGTGATCTCAGCAAATGAACTCTAGCCTCCACTATTGAGGGCCTTCCCCATCTGGGTTGCAGGTGTATTCCCTCCCAGACAGCAGTCAGTCTAACACAAGTACATAAGCAAGACAAGTCAGCCGCATCTGTACAACTCAGAACACTGGCTCACATTATCTGGTGTCCCATGTCTAGTTATGGTCAGCCTCTCCTCCTTTAGAGGAAGCCGCAAACACAAAAAAATCCTTGGATCTATATACGTAATTGGATGTCTGGGGAAATTCCTTCCTGAGTGGTTGAAGCTCTGAAGCTCGAGAACTCTTTATAACTATTGTCTTAATGCAGAGCTGGCTGTGTCACCAAACAATGCAAAAGCATTTCAGAGAGAGCAAGGCAAGCATCTCAGTTCCTGCGGCAACCCACAAAAGAAAGGAGGAACTAAGATTTACAAACTCCAAAGACACAAAAGATAACGGGAAACCTCCAGCAATCCACTTTCACTGCCATCCCCACATTCCTGTCCCTATAGTCACACAGGTATTAGGATTTCTCATTGAAGCTGGATCACTTTTTCCTTTTTTTTTTTTTTTTTAAGAAGATCCGATCTCCTTTCCTTAAAAATCTAAGTAATGGTGAGCTCTCCACCTCACCTGGCAAGCAGTTCCTGCATCTAATTACTCTCACAGCTTCCGGCCATTCGATCTTGTTATGCTTTGTCAGCAGGACAGAAAAGCCCAATTATCACATTTTTTTCCATGGAAAGGTATCTGTGTGTTTCTTGACCTTATCTTTAAGAAGCTGTATAAGTAGAACTCCTTGCTTCTTTCTTGGAAGAATAAGGTTTGTTTTCTAGCACCTACATAATTTTCATGGCTTTTACTTCCACGTTTTCCTCTTGAAGGGTAGTCTCCAGAAAACAACACAATCTTATTAGTGATCTTGCCAATGTATTTTGTACTTCTTTACTTCTACAGATACTTTTCTTCTCATACAGCCAAGGAACCCTTTGCCTCTTTTAGCTACAGCATCAACAGCTCATATTGAACTGAATATTCCCACGACATTCTTCTAAGACAGAATTACTGCTTACTTTCTTAGCTTCTAGGTATAGCATATCTTGCTATATTACAGCAAGTATCTATAGTATAGTATCTATAGTGATACTAACATGCAATTGGAAATAACATGATAATTGGTCCGTGATCATGTCACTAGGTCACTGAGATCTATTTAACAATCGTGCTTTTTCTTTATTCTTACTAACTCGCTAATGTTTGTCTCATCTACAGACTTTAGCAACTAATGGTTTTCAGCATTGTCTAGTTTCCCTGACAAAAATATTAGTATCAAAACAAGCCTAGATCCCTGGAGAGCTCCACTGGAAATAAATCTACCAAATTAATCTCTCCCTATACACAAATATATTTTGATATCTGTCATTAGCCTATTTTTAATCCTCTTAATAAGAGTTCTGTTAACATAATACAAGTTTTTTTCTCATCAAAATGGTTTAAGATGAAAGATATGTGCAGACAACTGCAAATAATAGAGTCAGCTTAGCACTTTGGACATACATATGCTACTTGACTGTTTCACTTGAGAAGTAAACCAGGTTAGCTAAAGCAAAAGTGGTTTAGCTAGGACATTCACAACACAATTGCAATGGGCCATACTTGTGCAGAGACACTTAACGCAGCACACACGTGACGTGTACCTCAACCCAGACAGCTGCTGCACTTTACCAAGTGCATACAGCTGCACTGAAGACGTTTCACAAAGTGCAAGCTTGTGCACGGCTTAGATAGTGCCAATGATGGAAACATCATGTAGAGTTACGTGGGATGCTTGTACAAGCTACTGAACAACCTCCCCACTAATGATCTGCAGCCTCCAACTTTTCAGAATCTCATTCCTTAGTTGAGCGGGCTGCTATAACTTCCTGCATACAACGCTCTGCTTTCTAAATATTGCACAGACCAGTTTTCAGAGGAAACTGATATATACCTAATAAAACCATGTTCTTTCTGGAAGCTGTATTAATTGCACAGGATGTGTCTGGTAGATTTAGTCTTGTTCCTGGCCTACATATTTCTCAATTACAAAACTTCTGTCAAAAGCTCAATTGTCAAATTTTTATACACATATTGGTTGGCATTCAAATACAAAAGTTGCCTGTAAACCTAAAAGCTAGTAGGTGATTACACCCAGAGGCTTAATTGCTCTCTTTCCCCTAAAAGACTTCCAAGTTTGGAATCTCACCTTTTGGGTAAATCTGTGAACAGAAAGCCTGAATCTTTGAGGGTCATTTACTGCTTATCAGAAGCCACGATGAATATTTGAGTAGCTGTACAGCCTTACATGTGACAGTTACCTGTGTACTGCTGTAGCTTCATAACAGATAATGTTGTAAGCATTCCCAAACAAACTCAAACGTTATCCTATGAACGAGCTGATATCAGACCATCTGTGAGTATAAACATTTGTGCGGATGAATTCCTG
>NW_009646928.1:555726-559931 GCF_000708025.1 Charadrius vociferus | reverse complement strand
CCTGCTGCATTTCAGCTGATGAACATACAGATGAGTTTCCTCTGTGTAAAACAAACTCTTTCTGACTAATCAACCTTTGCATCTTGACACTTCAGTGGTATAGAATATACATCCTTTCAGCTCTGCCATCAGAATGTAATAAATCTTCCTGCTAGTGTCATAATACTCTTCTCAATATTTATAGTTACAAAAATTTAACTCTTGACTGCAAGTTAAAAAACGTAGAGAGGATTGATTGTTAAAGTAAAAATCAATCTGAGGGTTTTGATGATTTAACAAGCCGCAAAAGCATATAAATGTATCACAAAAACTTTGATTGATTTATAACTTTGTAATCCATCCCTCCTCATCTATTATCCTGTAAGTACTAGATTAGTAATCATTAGTAGCAAGACGAGATAGAACACTGACATCTTCCTGACACAATATGACCATAACTGGAATCTTCTAATACACAAATGCTTTTACCTGACTATTAATAGTGCCCTTCACTAAAGATGGACTGGTATTGCCAGCCGTATTGAACGACTGAAGTTTGCTATCAATCCTGGAAGTGCCTGCTCCGGATGGTCGTACCTACCGGAACAATAGTGGAGTGCCAGCCAGACTACTGTACTACTGTTCTTACCAGTACTTTTATTTATCTCTGTAGAAAGACAATCATTTAAAATTAAATCCATAGTAGTAAGGGAGAGGTGGATATTTTTCAAGATCTTAGAATCAGAATCTGACTCCGATCTCCATGAAAAAATGTTTTAATTCTTCCACAAGCTTACAATTCTCCCATGTGCACGCGACTTCCAAGATTCCAGGCACAGTCTAGGACCAGCAGTGATGTCAAGATCAAGAGCTTACTACATAGCAATTTTTTGTACCATCACTATGATAGCACTTTTTCTAAGGTTTTTAATTGTCTCTAAAGAATTTTATACAGGATAAAAGAGCACAAAGTCTCCAACAAAAAGGAATACCAAGGAAGATTGCCATTAACTTCATTTTAAACAAATTATAATCAAAAAGAAGTCTTTGTCGCTTGAGCACTAAAAAGGTGTAGATTTTTTCTATAGATTCTATAGATTATATACACCATGGATGTCCATGGTTTAAGCAATATAGGGAACAGCTTGGGCTGCTATACATTTTGTTTCTTACTCCTCTTGGCAAATTTTTGATAGGTGACACTTGTGTTTGAGCTTTTAAAATTCTTTACAGAAACAGGTGTTGTGCAAGCCAGCCTAGACAGCAGGCTCTCCCAGGGCAATTCGTGGCCCTGACAGGTGGAATCCCGCCTAGTTTCCTCATAGCTCTTACTGCTGTACATTTTCACCCTATAAATGGATGCATTTTATTGCTAAAGTGCCTACCCCGGACCAGTTTCTTATCTTCTTTATACTACTGTAAATCTAGCACAATTCCTTTAATGATAGCAGGATCGTTTTGCATTTATGCTTGTGTAAATCAAATCAAACTTTGTCATTTCTGTCTGCACTTTTAACACTAAATATTCCCATTAACTTCAGTCTTGTTTTTAGCTGTGTAAGAAATCCATAACAATGGCAATAGCTTGTAACATGTTTCAGATATTTAGAAATACATGGCATTACATAATGTAGTCTATTTCATAATACTGCATCTATTGGTTTTATTTAAGTAATTCCAAAAAAATTAGTGCTGTACCCTGTTGAGAGCCCAGTTATGGGTAGTTCTGTCTCAAATGACAAGCTCCAAAATTCCTCCAACAGGGATCCAATCTGATTTGATTGGTAACAAATTAAATTAATTTCCCTGAGTCAAGACTGTTTTGCCGGTGATGGTAATTGGTGAGTGATCTCCCTGTCCTTATCTTGACCCACGAGCCTTTTGTTATGTTTTCTCTCCCCTGTTCAGTTGATGGGAGAACTGATAGAGCAGCTTGGTGGGCACCTGGCATCCAGCCAGGGTCACCCCACCACAATAATATTTAAATACTAGTAATTAAGTGCTTGTATTAACCCCAATCATGAGACAGTCTTTCTGCATCAGAGTGATTCCCCTTGAACCCTGCATGCAGTCACCTTTCATGGGCATATCAAATCCTTCACTCAGAAGACAAAAAAAGATGTCTGGGAACTCTAAAATACTGACTTTTCCCCTTCATTCCAGTGGGCCAAGGAATTCTTATGGGGAAATGAACACTAGAAATGGCTGATGGGAACAAACAGTAGTCCCAGTTGTATGTATACTCATTTTTCTGTAGATCAAAACAGCTTCAGGTTAGATTATAATTTTTAAGATCCTCCTTCATGTCCCTAATAATATAAGGGGAAGTTGGAAATGACACTGCAGAAAACTAGTATGCAGCTCATCGGTGCCACTGTACAAGGCAGTAAGAGGGGCAGTACAGAGGGCTGTAATCCCTTTGAAACTGGCAGTAGAACTTCCGTATATCCCAGGGGTTAACTAAAAGTGTCAGAAAATAAATCAAATGGGAATTTGGGACCAGAAAGAACAAATAGATGCATGAGACCTCCTTGGGTATTTGCAAGAAGCTCATACACCTTCCAGTGTGAATACATGACAGAACAGGATTGAAAACAGCAAATACATATAAAATTACGTAAGTACTTTGCCCTGTAAAGGAAGAGAGTGTAAATCTCCTCAGGGAGTCAACATGCCTCAAACGTTGCCATCTTTAAATCCAGCATCTCAGTATACCAAGCGATAGGACATGAGGAAATGGCCTCAAGTTGCGCCAGGGGAAATTTAGATTGGTTATTAGGAAAAATTTCTCCACCGAAAGGTTTGTCAAGCATTGGAACAGGCTGCCCAGGGAAGTAGTTGAGTCACCACACCTGGACATCTTTAAAAGCTCTGTAGATGTGGCACTTAGGGACATGGTTTAGTGGTGGACTTGGCAGTGCTGGGTAACAGCTGGACTCAACGATCTTAAAGGTCTTTTCCAACCTAAATGATGCTATTATTCTATATCTCTTGTTCTCAGGTCCTCCTTATTCAGGCCTAGTCAAGGAATATTTCTGGATTTGGCCCAATCTTACTATTTCTTTTTTATTTCAGATAAATAAAAATCAGTTAGGCAAAATAGCGTAAGGCACACAGTCATGCTGAGCACCGATTTTGAATGAAGTGTCATGTTCACACTTGCACATTAGGATATATTGTCTACCGGGTGAATCTGTAGTATAATATAAAGAACCTGTAAGACAACTCTGGGTCTGTAACGTTTTCACGAATGAGCACTTCACAGATTTCACCTCAATCCCTTAGCAGTGGAACCAGCAGCTGAATACTGCACACTTGAACATTTATGAAAGATCTTACTAAGCTGCTTCTATAGATGTGCTTCCCTTCCATTGTGCTTTCTTTCTGCCACGGCGCACAATGAAATAGACGTTTTAAGAGTACTTTTAAAACATCGATTGGTTTAAACATTAAACTGTCACAAGCCTAAAATAAAATTTTATTAAATTACCACTACATTGAAGACCATGGCCCAAACCTGATGACAACTAAGTATATTAGTAGCATTAGTGCATGGTTAGTCTTAGCAAATTTACGAGACTGTCTTAAGCATCTGCACGAGCATTTCACTATTCACAAGTGCACATTAATTAGTTAATAGCTCATATTATACACGAATATCTAGGCAAGGATTCCTTAAAAATTATTCAAACACTTGTCTTACTCATGTAAGTAGCCCCATTAACATCTATAAAGCTACTCCTATGCACAAAATACAGCTCATGGGTGTTTCTAGGATCAAAGGTTTGGGCATCAGTGGGAACTTTTCAACTAAATTGACCATAGAAACAATCTGAGAGCTGCTGGTATGTTCACAGTTCTTTACTCCTGCAAGTGCTTACAGAATCAAGGGCCTTTACTCATAGTAGTAGAACATATTTCCATTTCATTCTTAGTCCAGGTGTTCTTTTAATTTTGAAATTCCTTAGAAAATATTAATTTTATAAGCATTATCATTTATAAGCATATAGTGAGTGAGCTGTACTAATATTTTAGTACTCTATTTCCACTCCACAATGAATTATTTTTGCTTAAAATCCCATTTGCATTATCTTATAATGTTGCAGATATATAGATACAGATAGATAAATAGTCTACTCTTGACAGATATTTCTGGTTTGCTTTCTCTCTTTTGGATGGCTATTAAGTGGTTATCTCACACATCAAGAACCATTTTGGAGGGAAAG
>NW_009646928.1:538347-555528 GCF_000708025.1 Charadrius vociferus | reverse complement strand
GGAAAGAGTTCACTTTTTCCACATGGGCTATTTTATTTGCAGCAGATTCTGTCATCCTCAAGCAAGCAGTACATAAACGCTATTATGTAGCTGATGGAGACACAGTATAGATCGGAGAATCTTTAATTAGCACAAGGGCAGCACATTCCACTCCTTTGTTTATGATACTCACAAGGAAAAATTTTGTAAAATTTAAATTTACTAAAAATATTTCACACATAATTAAAATAAATAAAAGCACTACTCTCTTACTGTAGTCATTATAGAGCTGATCTTGTAATCATGCAAGTGCCAGAAATTCTTTCCTTCTGACTTCAAATCTTTCCAGAAACTGCCTCTATGTGAGCACACTTTCGGGATCTTCCACTAATTATGAACCTGATCTGCAAATACTAACCCACCGAAGACTTGTTGCAACAACTTATCACCACTTATGAGTCATCCTACAATAATTTACAAGGTTGGATCGCAATTTTATAGACATAATTACCGCAATGAGTACAGTAATGTACTCTTCAATGTTATTTCCCATCACACTGCAAAACTTTTCATTCTTTAACACTACACTACAACAGACAGGACTAGTAAGAATGGTATCAACAGACAACTATGAGTATATAGGAATACAAACCAAAATATTCTGTGTATTTACATATAAAATTCTCTCCTCTTCTGGCCACTAAAATTGCCCCTTCTATATGAACGTTAGGCCAGGAGCCAGCCAGGAGTGAAGCACCACATTCTAAGCGTGATACTTTCAGGGCTTGTGTGTGCATGTGGCTATCTGCAGGCCCAGGTACCACATAGCCAAAGGTCACAAAGGAAGTCTGTAACAGAATTCCCTCAGCTTACTCTAAGTACAATCATACCAATGATGTTTTCTGTGTTCAACTGAATTTCAGATCATGTTCAGAAGTTTGTTCCAAGGGCTCTAATGTAGCTCATTCAGAGCCATCTCAAGCATGACCACGCACTCTATTTTATCACGCACTCGTTTCCTCAACAGTCTGGACCCAAAAAATATAAGAAAAACACCTCAAGCTCTAAGTGGAAGGCTGTTAACTGTTAAGCTCCTCTAAAACAGTGGAACTCTCAACAACAAATGGTTGTTTGCCTACAGAACACAGATCTTCCTCAGCTTATTGTTGTGGTTTAAGCCAAATTGACCACTGGGGATGTGGGGCACCCCAGATGGGACTGACAGATGCTACCACCCCCCACGCCCCCCTCCCGCTTCAAAGTCCTCAAACCAGGCCACTCATCTAAATGCATGCTGCAAACTCCCACAAAGAAAAAAGACTGCTGCAAAGCTCATGCCATTCCATTCCTAGTGCAAGGCACATTTCTTTGACATTGCTGTCCCTAAAATATGCCCATCCCAGCTTGTGAATTTTAAAATAAAAACTTAAATCTCTAGCAAGCCAAGACATTCCATTGCGCATGCTTCTCCCCTGGGGAGAGGATGAGGGAATGACCAACATGTGACAGATATTAGTCACATTCCTTCATGAGCTGCTGAGCCCAGAACTAGGATGACAAACATCATTTAGGAGCCTAAACAGAATCTTGGAACTAAACCTATGTCTCCTGAGAAACCCAAACATAGAGCTTTAATAACAAGACAATGTCTTAATATGAAAATGTGTAGAGGTAGAAAACACTCCATTGTATGATGTCTGTTGTATGTAACTGCAATTCACCAGGCAAAATACATTTTATATATTTTTATACATAGAAAACAGCAGCCCGCATTTCCTCCTAAAAACAACAGAATGCAAATGGGTATTTCCTGGCTTCATATTCATAAGCGTCTCTCCAGAACCATTTGTTCTGGTCACAAGAAGTTGGTTAGACCTATACGCAGGAAGATTTATGCCTAAGAACAGTAAAGACATAGATCTAACTTATTAGTCTGAAGCAATTTATTTTTCCTTGATCTGCACATGCTGTATGCACAGGCATGTTTAAAGAATGCATCCAGCGAATCTTTCCTGGAATATAGGACCCAGAAGAGAACAGGCCACTTCAAAAAATAAGAAACTGTACTTTATTCAGAATCACCTTCAAACTCAAACTGACAAAACCTAGAAAGCAGTCAAAATATCAATTATTCTTTAAACTAATGAGTACCCATATTCTCTCTGTTTTGTAATGAAGGACTGGCATATTATGGTCTCTTAAATCTAACAATTGCTGTCCCTGGTTTTATGCAAATAAAATTAAATCTCATATTTAAAACAAAATATATCAAGGAATTACAGTATGATTTTTATTAGTAACAGTGCTACTGGCCTCCAGAAAACACTTTCCTCCTTTTATTTCCATGTCCTTACATGTCCTTACAGTTTTTTCCAATGTTCTCCATTTAATTGCCCTATCTTTTAGCATAGTCTTCCTATGAAGATGTGCCACGCTTTGTGGTATGTGTACCCGACACAACATACACTTATAATAACCTTCACTGCATGGGTGATACATGTTAAAATGCCTTACAGGAATTATTTTTTTAACACACAAATAGATAAGAGAGAATTATCATCTAAAAAAGTCAATTGTACGGCATCTAAGCAGAGGGTGTAATTCTTTGACCAACTCCAAACAAACTGAACGCATGGATCTGGGTGAAGTTTCAGTCTATTGCCATTAAAATTAATCTTATAATTGAAATGATAAGTGATACTTGCTTCAGGCCATCTTGCCATACTAAGAAGTTAAGAGTAAGGTTGATGGTATCAGAGTCAACAGGAATCATGGCATCAGAAACACATTTGTTACAGTAGCAATAATAAACAAAGTAAAATTAAGAATAGCAGTGGACCAGAATCAAACTTCTAGTTCCAAATGTCACTGAGCTTTAAACACCAGTGAAGTCCACATTTAAATTCTGTGGATAACTCTCCTCTCTGGCCAAGCCAAAATCCCAAGGATAAACACTTCAACTGAATGTGACACCAGATACAGTGGAGAAAAAGAAATGTGTGGCTTGCTACCATGCAACATATTTAAATACAAATTAAAATGAGAAATAGACCAAAAAATGCCAACAATAACACTAGGAATAATACTAAGTACGTGCTGATGGTAAGGTACCTATCCAGTTTATAAGTGAAGAAGGGATGCTTTGATTGTATGTCTCAGTTTTTCTGAAATAAAAAAGAAAAAGAAAAAAAAAAAGCAAACAAAGCTGAAACTAACTTCATTAAGTGGAATTTCTAGGGCAAGAAAAAATTACAAGCATTTGGGAAAAATAAACACAAGAACCAGCAAAAGGCAGCCTTAGTACATGTTTAGGGGAAGGGAGGAAAGAAGGAGTTCTACCATTTTGTCATTTTCTGGTTTGAGTTATTTAACAAATGCTGGGATTACTGCAAAGAAATCAGCTGGATGCAATTATATAATGACACCGTGCCAGCCTCAGTAACGTTAGAGCTCGAAAATAAGCTCAGAGCTCCCTCTCAGCCTAAACAGTGTTCTTACGTGCTGTTAAAAGATTATTTTCAAGCAAACTTCATTATTTAATATTGATGTTACCTGACCAATGAAAGGTCCAAAAGGTATTTCTATCTATTCACATCTTCCAATCATTGTAACAAGGCTTTTAGACTTCTTCCATTTGGTTGTTTATACACACTTTGAATTTTTGTCAAGTCACTATTTCACTATTTTCAGGTCTTCATTTCAATCTCTTTAGAGCAGTATCTGGATTTTTTTATCTGTGGCTTATTCAGAAGATATTAATCAGATTTTATGTCACTTATGAGACATAATTCAGATTGTAAAAGTTGACATAAAGCTGCCACTATTAACTCAGCATCTATGCGTGCTATTATAGTGGACAAGAAGAGCTAATAGAACAAGTGTTACAGATAAATAGTTAAAATAACTTATTGACATTCAGAAAATTCCCTTTACTCCATATTTCTTATGCAACTAACAAAGTGTGCAAAGACATATGTATATTTGTACAACATCTGCTATCTAAGAAGACTCACTTAAGCGAAGATTCTAATACATTTTAGCAGAAGTACTCATGCATAGGAGATCAGACTGTGTTTGGATATGACAGCCCATTAAAGACAAAAAAACAAAGATAACTTAGGACATTATGCATGTACTAAATAGTACTATAATTGTTCTTTAAAGGACATTTTCCGATTATTGTATTGTTTTTAGTAGAATAAAACTAAAATATATCACATATGGAAAATTGCTTTTGACTTCGATGGAAGCAGAAATGAGGCTGATACATGAGATACAGGCAGTGTTTCTGAAGGTTGTTTATTCCCAAAAGGGGTCTTTTTGCTTGCAAGAATGTTGTGTATTACTGCCATCTCAGCTAATGAAAGAAAGACCATGATTTTCTCAACTTTGACAGAGAAACAAACATGTCAATGGATAAGCTCATAATTGCTTTGTTTCAGACCAGTTTTGATCCTACATAGGATGTGTATTCAGTGAAGAACATATTACAGAATATTCCAAAAATTCTCAAGGAATAATCAGCTAGCAACTATGAAACAAAGAAAAGAGAGCACTTTTTTTACGGAGTGCATAATTAAACATCAGAATTCACAAATATATATGACTACAACATTAATTAGATAAATTAATGACAGATAATTGCAGTGATGGCTGACAGTGCTGTACAACAGTACTAAAGGAGTTCAGGTTTATTAGTTTGGACTTCACATCAGCACTGCAAAGAGAAGGTGGACAGCAAAAAAGACTCAGCAGAAGGCCAGAAGACAGACAAGGGAGACACTAGGGTGGAGAAAGAGAACTCAAGTAGGTTGGCAGTAAGGAATAAGCAGAAGCCTTGTGGCAGAAGGTGTTAAAACAATGACTCACATCCATGAGAATGCAGAATTTTTTAAAAGCTGCCCCTTCACTAAATTTTTTACATAAAGATAGCAGTTGAAGTGTGGAACATTGAGAAGACAAAAATAAGGCTTTTTGAGAGCAGATATTGAATGTCAAGCTCGGTGACAGATTGACATTTGTATGGCATTTGTTAATTCTTTTATTGTCCCTTTACTTCATATTTGCACTCACCCCTTTACACTTATGAAAGCAGCTGAGAATGAGGGACAACTGTGGATTAATATACCTTTAACATGTAAAGAAACTCAGTCAAAACAGAAAACTCTAAATTACAAAGACATGTATTAATATCTCTCTCATTCATTCGAAAAATGAAAAAGTGCTTCTCTGGAGAACTTTTAATTCAGTCAGTTGTTATTTCATTTGGTGGTGTGACTTATCTGAGCATGTTCAGGGCCAGATAACCCAGTTAAATCTGTAGCTCTCTAAACTGCCACTATACAAAGACCTTTAAGGAAGTGACTGGCTCTTTTGCAGCATTCCGGGAAGCAGCTGATGGATGATATTATATCATGGTGCTGATGTTCAAATTATGATTTGTCTCTGGAGGTGAAAAATTTTGTAAAAGTTCCCTCATTATGTCAGGTTATACTATCTAAATGTATTAATTCCTGTGAAATAGTACAAAAAAAATGTATCATCATTTCATCATAATTTTGCTTGTTGTTAAAAAGAATAATAAATAGGCAGTCAGAGTTTTTTTCCTTCTAAAGAGACAAGCACACTAGCTCAGAATGCAGAGGAATAAGTCACTTAACATTTCTCAAAGAAATTACTGAAAGCATGTACCCAAACCAAGGGAAATCTGAGAAAATCAACTATTTAAGGCCTTCACCTTCATTCCTTCAGACCGGTGTGAAGCGAGGAAAGAGCCTGACCTGAGAAACAAGTCATGAGATGAAACCTGTGCATCTCAAAACCGAACAAACAAAACCCCAACCATATAGTGAGAAAATATATCTCCTTGTGCACCTACAGTTATCAATCATTCTTCACTCCAGCTTTCACTCTCCCTTACTATGGACTCAAAAGTCCATTCTTCCTCTAGGGAATATTTGCTGCCTTGGGGTAAAGTCCTGCTGGACTTCCACTCAGAAATCGGATGTGAAACACTACAAGGGACTCTAGTGTCCAGAATGGGGAGCTGAGCCAGTACGAGGAGCTCTTGCAACCAGCAGCTGCAGCGCATGTTCACAACTTATCCTTGTTTTTTAATTACTATTAACAGTATCATTCTATTTCTTTCCCTCCTTGCAAAGGTGTAAAATAATTGCTAGACTTGAAACCCCATGAGCTTCCCTAGGTATCTGAGGGTCAAACAGAGTTGCAGACAACACACTCCCTGGCAGGCCCAGTGGTTAGACCTCGGACAATGACCGTAATAAAACGTGCGCTTTTCTTCTGCTGCTATTGGTATCAACCAAGGAGGGTGGGGGGAGGCAAGATGCAAAAGCTGGAGAGTTCATCACACAGCCGTGCTGCAGACCACAACCTTCAGCCACCTTGTTTCACAGAGATAAGGCAGTGAGGATCCCTCTGCTAGGCTGGCTCGCGCCTCTTCGCCCATCAGCTGACATTTGCCCAGAGCCTGTGTTTATAAAAAGGCGCTGGACATGCAAAACCTATCATGGATCTTGTAATATCACATGTGTTTTCAGTCACAAAGCATTGCTACTGCCTCTTTTGTAGTAGCCCAACCTTTCTACTCAAAACCATAAAGAACAAAAATCCAGAAAGAATGATCTCACTTTAAATGCATGGTCTAATTAGCTGGTAGCAGAGCATAAGATTTGAACATTAACACAAAACTCTGACTCAGTGAATCAATACAGCTGTGTGAAGGACTGTCATTTTCAGGTGTGAAAAGCACCAGGGAAATTTGATTACAATTTTAATTAATACTAGCAAGAAATATCATTATAAAAACACTTCTATTTATACAAAAAAACATCCATTCAGACAAAGAAATTCCCACTGGTAACCTTTTCCCAACTATGTGTCAGCCGTTCATTTTCATTTTGCTGATGTTTCTCTTCTCTCTTTGGTTAACACATTCCTGGTTATGCACTTTATCTCATTTTCCAAGAAGGCCTCTATTTATGAAGAGTCACAGCCATTTTCTTCTGGATGGAAATGCTGCCCTCAAGCTGCCATTGTAACCTGAAACAAGGATGCTTCATTGCTTCAGAAAAGACCCTGGGGACTCTTATTCATACACATATTTATCTTCTTCCTGATGTACACACAGATTTCCATTGTGAAGAAAAGCTGTGTGATTCCAAAAGGCTGTGCCTTTCATGAAACGAAGGTTTGTTCAGGATTGAAATTAAACTGCAGCATTTTGGGGAAGAGAGAAGGAATCTTACCAGAAAAGCACTTCAGCTACCGTAAGGAACTGGACAGAGTCAGATGATGGTTTTTGCTGTATTCCTTCCTCCTCATTTCATTTCCTTTCAGATGTCTGTTCCTTTCCAGTCCCCACCTCTGTCCTCTAAAATCTGTTGGTTTTCAGCTTCATTCTTGACCCTCAGTCATAATCCTACTATTTTCCTGCACACTAACCAGAATGTTCATCTACATCCACCTTTTTAATAGCATTGTTAATGATTTGAGGGGAGTAAATCACAGTCAAGATAATGGCTGCAAAAAATTAATAGACATGAATTTTATGATATAATATACTAGTATACTAATCGTCCGAACAGTTAATTGAAAAGCACTAAATATTTTATTATTCATTTGGTATTCCTTCTCCTTTTAGCATTCATGCTTCTGTTTATTTTTCTTTCTTTAGAACTTTTAAACCTACCGTTCCGTCCTAATTTATTGCGCCCTACTGGCACCTAATCATAGCACTTAAAAAAAATATTTAAGAAACTGAGAATTTTTTTGGACACTGCTGCAGATGAGACGGGGAACACAGATTCCATTTCAGTATCTAGAAAGCTTGCTGTAGAAGCAAGCCTTATTTTTTCAATCATTTTTTAAAAATCTATTTTAAAAACCTATTGTCACTCTGAAGCTGCAGACTCATGACGATCAAGCTTAGACTCTTAAAGAGACAGAACACTTGCCAGTTCAGTGATATCTCGAGGCCTCAATTTGTCTCCAACACTGTCCAACATCTCAGAGGACAATTTAAAAACAAGAACACAATGTGTTGACAATCATAAGTCAAGGTTTTTTTCCAAAAAGGTCATGATAGTTAAAGTTTGTGTTATGTGTAAATTTATGAAAATGAGCTTCTTTTTTTTTCCTGGCAGCGGGTTTGTTTGTTAGAGATTTTGCCTTTAATGTTAGCACTTCTCTTACAGGATTCGAAAAATGCAGGGCATATCCTTTACACAGCCAATGGCTAGCAGTGTAATACACCAAAAATGATTAATTGTGTTGTTTGGTATTTGTAAACGCACCCAGGGGCTTGCTTAAGTAACAGACTTGCTCCTTTCATAAATAAATGCATTGACTGAAACAAAATCAGTGTTAATTCTGTTTAGGTTTTGGGGGGAGGTGTTGTTTTTAAATTTTGACTGAGCTTAGCACTTTTGAAAATATTGTATAGACAATTTAGAAGGCAAAGAAAGGGCTATTACTATATTAGGCAACATTGTCTACAATACTGCAACCCTGTGATATCCATGCTGTTACAGTCATCCTGCAAGGACAGTCCCACTAAGCTCTGTGATGATCTTGTGATGGTTAATATCGTTACACACTTACACCGCTACATAAAACTGATGCTAAATTAGCAAACCAGACACTCAAAGCCTAGTGGAAAGCTCCACATAGTCTATGATGAAGCTTTTAATGAGATGACTGCATGCAGTATTTTTCCACAGATCCCCGCCTCATTCAGCAAATGAATACTTATGCAGTCTTTTCTCTATATGCTCCACAGAACATGTGGTCCCAAATACTGAATTTTTCACTTCTATGTGAGCCTCTCTTTACAGTTCCTCAATAGAATATAAATGCATTTTTCTTAAAAAGCAGAACAAAGCCAAAATCTATGAAATGAGGCAGCATTATTATTTGGTTGGGGACTATTTTCTCATTTTCCTGAAAGGAGAATAAAGAAGCGGGAAATAGCTACCAGTTACCAAAAATATCACCAGTGATTTAGATGCTTAAAAAAATCTGCCAACACCTGACTCTGAGATCACCATCCATAGCACTTTACAACTTTTTACATTCAAAACACAATTCCCTTAGACATCCTTTGCAAGTGTTGAAATCTTAGACCCGTATGTGTCTATTGTCTCTATAAACTTCACTCCTTCAAGGACTTTGTCAATCAGTGCCTGAGCACATCGTTGAGGCTCACCACGTTGCAAGAATCTGTCCCCAGGACCTGAGCTGCAGGTTGACACAGGCTAGCCCTCTGTAAACCTGCAGATCTATTCTGATATATGTTCAATATATTGAAGTAACTGCAAATAATATGAAGGATTTTATTTTCACTCTGACATTCTAGGAAAGTACATATGAAAACATTGTTCTTCATTTGCCATGTGGGTGTGTGTCTTGGCATTTGTAATACCTTTCCCCAAGTACACATACAGCCACACTTAAGATAGATCTCTGGTAAAAAATTGAGCCCTGAATTTTCAGATGTGCAGAGCACCTGCAATTCCTGTTGACATCAGCTGGAGCTGCCAGGCTCTCAGCACTTCTGAAACTCTGGCCTTAGTTTATAGACTGCCACAGGCACACTCGTTCTTTAATGAGCAGCTAGCATTTTGATACACTTTAATGTCATAAAGGCGCAGATGATGGAAGCAGAAAAAACGTGGAGCGAGTTAAACTATTCAGAAAACCTATTAATTCTGCTGTTGCTGTATGCCTAATCAACCCTGTGTTTGATG
The DNA here is from genome assembly GCF_000708025.1 of Charadrius vociferus. NCBI lineage: Eukaryota > Metazoa > Chordata > Aves > Charadriiformes > Charadriidae > Charadrius > Charadrius vociferus. Next base: position 545,782 of record NW_009646928.1, on the reverse strand, counting down.
CTGCTCAGTTTAGCTGATACATTTCAAGGGTAGGTATACACTGCATATAAAATGTATCCATAACCACCTCTTCCTCTCACATAAAACACCTTGTTTACCTGTGTAGAAGTGCAGCTTCTTATAGAACAAGTACATATGTTCAATGTCACAGTGCGACTCTTGTGCTCAGTGTAGGGATAACGAAGTGCACAGGTTGTGCACTTCTCTGAGGCTGTTGCAGTAGTGCTTCACAGACCAGGCAAGAAATAGAAGTCTCAGCAGTTCCTCCAGAAACAGCATCACAGGTGTCACACAGGACTACTCCCAAGATGAAATTCTCTCTAGTTCTAAAGACAAAACAATTTTGATGGTATTCTTGAACATCTGGGCATTTTAGGAAAGACTTAGAAGGACTGGGTTCTACTTTTACTATCTTATGGAAGAGCAGGCCGAGAGATGAGTTAACAATTCCATTGTGGTGGAACAGCACAAAGCAAATATTAACAGAAAGGGCAGAATATTTGCTTTTGTGCACTGAGTTTTGAAAGCACTTGTACAGTGAACCTATTTTTGTTGATCTGTATCTGGATAACGCAAAACTATATTTGATAGGTTCAATTTTGAACTTACATTATAGCTTAAGAAAATCATGTCAAGTTGTGCTGATGATGTCAGCTAATTGGTTTTATTAGTTACAGCTGCTGAATGTAATCCTTACAAGGGTAAAGAGCTTCCATCCCTTCTCAAGAATGAACCTCCCAGACACAGCCCTTTCTTCCAAGTCCATACAGACAGCAACCTGATAGAGGTAATGCAAGCCTTGGACATAACTAGTCAATGTTACAACTTGAATGTCACTTTCCAATGACTGTATTTTCGCCATGTTCTCCCGGTACCAAGACTAAGCTCTTACCAGTTTACACTGAGTAGAAGGGCTGCTTTGCATCCTTTGAAGCCACAGAGCTCTCATGACAAGAACTCCACCAGCACAAAAACTGAAAGCCTGGAGGGTAGGACTAATAGGTCTCACAGGCTGTGTCTACTGCCTCTGGATCTGGAATGGGCCCGAGTGTGATACTGGCACTTCAAGCTTTCCTACCCATAGGTCTGCAAGCTGGGATTATTTCAGAGTCACAGCTCAGACTTCTCTTTCAAACAGTGATCCATTTAGATGTCTTTCTGGCTTCTGTGTAACCAACAATGTTTTTATTTTTGTCATGTTCTGAGGGTGAGTATGCATTCCAACATATACACAGACAGCAGACTTACTTGTTTTAGGAAAATTACCATTGCTACAGATAAAGTCTTATGTATGATAACTATTTAAAAGAACAGAAGGCTCCCATTCAACTATGTACTGAAAAGAGATGACACATGCACAGTTAGGTTGCTAAAACTCCTTCACCAGTGAGTTCAAAATAAAGACTGCCTGAAATGGCTTTAAACTGGAAGAGAGCAGGTTTAGATTAAACATTAGGAAGAAGTTTTTCACTTTAAGGGTGGTAAGGCACTGGAACAGGTTGCCCAGAGAGGTTGTTGAGGCCCCATCCCTGGAGGAGTTCAAGGCCAGGCTGGACGGGGCCTTGGGCAACCTGGTCTAGTGGGAGGCGTCCCTACCTCAGGCAGGGGGGTTGGAACTTGATGATCTCCAAGGTCCTTTCCAACCTAAACCACTCTATGATTCCATGATTCTATGATTCTATGAAATAAAAGGGCTATGAGGGTTGCCACCACCTTACAGAGCTTCTAACGCAGCAAGACCCCTTTCCTTCAGCTGTCCACAGGTGACTCTCAAGAAGAAACCAAAATACAAGAAACTTCATATTTTGATTCATGGTTGCCCTGAAGAAGGACAACATCTTATGTCGAGATGACTAAAAGTCATGAAGATTTGATGAATAATTTATGTATCACTGTCTTGATTCCATATGATTAAGGGCATGTCAATGTAATGCTATAATGATAGTTAGGTTAATGTTATACAACTGGTTTTGCTTGGCTTTTCAGATGCTAATTATACTTTCCTTGGATTTACAGCTTATAACTGAAGTTTCCCTTCCAAATGTGTTTTTTTCCCCTCCAGATACATGGTTTGCTGGTATAAAATCATAGAATAGAATCATAGAATTGCCTATGTTGGAAGGGACCTTTAAGATCATTAAGTCCAATCATCAACCTAACACTGCCAAAACCATCACTAAACCATGTCCCTAAGCACCACATCTACCCATCTTTTAAATACCTCCAGGGATGGCAACTCCCCCTGGGCAGCCTGTTCCGATGCTTAACAACCCTTTCTGCGAAGAGCTTTTTCCTAATAGCCATCCTAAACCTCCCCTGGCGCAACTTGAGGCCATTTCCTCTTGTCCTATTGCTTGTTACTAGCGAGAAGAGGTCAACCCCCACCTCTCTACAACCTCCTTTCAGGTAGTTGTAGAGAATGATAAGGTCTCCCCTCAGCCTCCTCTTCTCCAGGCTAAACAACCCCAGTTCCCTCAGTCCCAAGTCCTCATAGGACTTGTTCTCCAGACCCCTCACCAGCTTTGTCGCCCTTCTCTGGACACGCTCCAACACCTCAATGTCCTTCTTGTAGTGAGGGGCCCAAAACTGAACACAGCAGTCGAGGTGGTGCCTTACCAGTGCTGAATACAGGGGAACAATCACTTCCCTAGTCCTGCTCACTGCACTATTCCTGATACAGGCAATCGCTCTTCAGCATCACTCTTCACTTCTACAGGTATCACTCTTCATCATTGCTTTTCCACAACACTTACACTTTATGAAATAAATGCAAATATGAAAATTAAGGGGCACAATGCTAAATAAAAATCATTAAGTAGAGCCTTTTCAGTATAAATTGACTCTTATTTTAACCTCACCAAGAATCTTAACACTCGGCTAATGAAAACTCAAAAATAGTTTCTTAAGTTAGGTAAACAGAGACACACAAGCTGAAGAATTCCCTCAAGTCACATAAGGAGGCAATAACAGAAATAAGAGTAATGCCCATAAATACTGACTATTGTGATTCTTAGCTTTAACTACGAAGACTGATGTCCTTGATATTAGCACAAATATCAAAGAGACTAACAACTGTAAGAATTACTCTGTGACAAAGGACTAGTGCTGTCAAAGTAATAATATTACAGCAGTGTATCAACAGAAGAACAGCCATACCAAAATCTATCTAATCCCCCATCCTATCTTCTGTTATGGCCAATAAGGATGCTTCAGAAGGATTATATATCATATACTGGTATTTCTCCAGAATAGTCTTTCACCTCCTAGCAATCTGTACTGTGGGGCCTTTCTGAGCTAAAGCAGTAAATGTGTATTTAATATTTTTCTCTCAGAAATTTGTCTAACAGTTTTTTGAATCATAATGATTTTTTTGCATGTTCAGTACTAAAGCTAAACATCGAGGTTGCGAATTCCACCTCTTACTTTCTTTTGCGTGAAATAGGATCCCTTCTGTTTGTTTCAAACTGAACACCCACTACCTTCCTTTAGATTCCCATTCATATTGGAATACTACTATTTTCATTCTAATTAGTATGTAAGTTCCTGGTACTTTAGAACATATTAGCAAAAGGGTAGGTGGTATGTTTGTTTGTAGTAAAGAATCTATTTTGGCTTTTACAAAAATTTAATGCTTCCAATAGATTTGGTGGGTGGAGCTGAATGGGCTCAGGACACTGTTTTTCCATAGTTTTAGCCCTAAATTATTGCCCTGAAATTAAAACCTTTTTTATTCTAGGAAATCTCTGTGCATTTACCAGAGCCAATAGCTTTTTGCCAAACTTAAAGCTTAACTCTGAACACTTAATGCTCTTTTCAGTGGCTTGAGAGTGAATGTCCTATGATAACTTTCTACCTCAGACTGACTTAGGAGGAAAAAAAAAAAAAAGAAAACACACCAAGAATAATTCAGAGTTCTTTCAAAGCATGAAGTTGTTTACATTCTTCTGCCAGTATTGAAAGCTATTGCACTAGAGTAATGATTTCGGATTTGAGAATTGAGTCACCTGAAATCAGAAAGTCTTTATCAAAGTGGGACCAGAAGGATCCTACATCTCCAGAACAGAGAATAAAACATTCATTCCTTTGATGTAATACACATTTCATTAACAAAATGTTTATCTCCCCGCAAGTCTCTGAGCAAATAGTAACGTCTAATGGTTACTTCTAGTGTCTCAATTAACTTAAGCTACAGAGATCTGTGTTGCAGAGTCACCATCCTACCAGAAAGATTTCTGGAGACAGTCTATGCAATGGAATTTCCATTTTTATCACTGTGCTTTTAAAAAGCGTTCTGGCTGATTAAGTACCTGCAAAGTGTGTGTGTCATTGTGTAATTAAATATTTTTCCAGTATTCATTTACACAATCAGATAGTGTTTTTTTCATAGATTCTCCACAATTAACGCAATTGCACATGGTATTTTAGAAATAAATCAGAGTGCATGTCTATATTACGGTTTAAAAGTAGGTCTACAATTCACATAGGTATATCTGAGCTTGCTTTGAACTATGTAATACGACTACCCATAAAGCCACCGCAACACAGGAGTTACTACAGGCAAGCTACCACATATCCACTTATGGCCTAGGAAGGTTTCGTAACCCAGATTGAACTTTTTTCCCATGTAACGACACAGAGATTTTCTTCCAAGGAATGCTGCAGGGATTAAAACTGAATCAACCCTATGGTACTACAGATAACCACATTAGGAAACAAATGAAGTATCTTCAGGCATTTGGAGAAAATGACAATAGGCTCCACGGCCAAGAGCTTAACAATCTCTAGAAGCTATCAGTTTGTTTTTAAATAAAATATTTAATAAAAAGTAATGTTTGGGGGAAAAAGAAGCTGTTTGCTAGACACACGTAATGGTTTTAGATTAGGTTTTCCTTTTCAATCTTCATTTTTAACAGTGTGACATTTTCCCTAAAGACAGTAGTCTAGTTTGTCTTACTATCCTTGGGAACTACATGCCCCAGAGAGCAGTTGTTTAATTAAAAAATTTTTATAATTCATTTTTGTATTTTCATGGTAGTTAATGTGAACAAATATTATGTCCTAATAAAATATATTCTTATCATTGCCACACAAGTAATTCATCACTCCATTATAAAGGAGTTTCCCAAGAAGTCACTCCAACAACATCAGTAGAAAATAAATACATACATACATACATACAAAGTTTGGGTTTTTTTAAAGCCTTATCACTGAATGTGGTTTATAATGGAACTTGCTGCTAAATTAAAGTCTACTCCCTCAAGGACTGTTATGTCTCTTTCAAAATGTTTTTAAAGCATTTTAGTCTTCAGTAGATCGCTACAACGCCATGTAAATAAAACTGATTAATAAGAATTCAGTGAGGAGAGAGAGACATTTACCATAAAACCAGGAATGCTTTGAGCTCTGTAGAGATTCCTTTCTGCCACACACAGCTCTGCTGGAAACATTCCACTGGTCCCACAATGCACATGTTTTCAATTACAAACTACAGATTTTATCAGAGCTTAAGTTAATTATTTTATACCTCTGAGATGAAAGCAATTCATGTTTAAAAACAAATGTACGTATCTTCCTATTTTAAAGAAAAAATATTTGTGCTTCCCAAGAATGGGCTGTGAACCCTTTGGAATGATGTTTTACTTTTAACATCATTGTGATAGGGAATCTATGCCTCTCTGGTGGTTTACCTCTCTTGAGTTATCAAGCCTTCACAGCATAATGTGATCAAAATTACATCTCGTGCCAGTCTATTATGTTCTTGTTATTTACAGCCTTTTTAGAAAAAAACAGCCCCTGCATTGGCTTTTGTAAAAATGATCCAGTATGCATTCTCTACTCGCTGCTGTTTTCAATGTCCAAACTGTATCAAAGTAAAACAACCCAAAGGAAATGAGGCAGTTTCTGTCAACATCCCCAACGTGCCATATGAAGTATACATCCAGTATAATACTTGAGATTTATATGTTAATAATATTGGCTTGTATTTAAAAAGTAAATCATATATATGGTTTTATAAAATGAAAAGAATCATCAGTTAGCATAGATAAATCTCTAAAATATGTTACTAAACTTTATGCCAAAACCAAAATTATAACAGTACAGAAATGTTGTATTTTCAAAATTCAGTATTAATACACATAATACCCAGTCCAACAAATCAATATTTTTTGGTCTCTCTTCTCTGAGAGGACAGTACACACACCATGACAACACACTGCTTGAAACTAGTCAAAAAATTTGTCCAGCGTTATTTTTAAGAACTGCACAAACGCCAGAATAGAAGATGAATAAAAATTAATGAGGACTCCACTTCCACTGCCAAAATCTTATTTTCTTTAAGGCCATTTGGAAAATAAAATCTTCATGGTTTTGAAGCAGAAGATATTAGAGGTCTGTAAGATGGGAAAAAATGCAGACTGGGATTCTATTTTCCTCCCTTGTCATGGAATCACCCACAGCTGCAGGCAAGTCCACACTGCACACCACCACCTACTAGTTTTATCAGTCTTTGGAATAGGAAGGATAATGTTTGCTGATCTAATTTAGTAAAGCATTGTGAGATTTACATAAAAATAGTGTTACATATGAGTGTAAAACAGTAAATACCCTAAAGCAAAGGAATGACTCATCAGCAATGAGGTAATTTGTGGCAAACACTCATTACTTTAGCTAATACGTTGCAGAAAAGAATAAAACCATAACAAATATTATCTGGCCAAAATAGAACTGAACACAAAGGGCATCCTGGAAATAATTTCTGCCCTTCTAGTTTCATGCTAATTGTCATGTAAATTAGGAGAGCTAAAATTAGACCAGCTAGGAAAGTAAAAGGTTTCTTTTGTTTCTTGAGTGACCCTCAGAAAAATCTTCCCCACCTGATTAACTAACATTGTGTTTGTTTTGTGGACAATAAAATGTAAAAAGTTTTCCTTTTCCTGTCAGCAAATGATGAATACATGTGGAACAGATTATTTAATACCACTAGACCACCAGGGAAGAAGATTTAGGTGAGCGGCAGCAGAGCTGTACCATTTATTTTTATTACCATGCATTAAAAATTACGTTTACAGATAATTGTTTTTCTCCCTCCAATAAACCAAGATAAAAAAAATCAAGGAGAATATTTAATAATACCAGACCACCAGGGAGGAATTTTAAAAGTTGATTTTTTTTATTGACAAATTAGATTCTCTTTTTCTTTCTTTCTTTTCTTCTAAATTTCCAATTATTTTTAACTGCAATTTGTGGAAAGAAAATTTGAAAATAGAATGGCAAAATGGGTTCTCAGCTGGGGGAGTTTCACACAGATTAAGTTGTCCCTTTATAAGGGTAATTAGCTAATCAAATAGTCCCTCAACACCAGCAGTTTTATAACACCTGTGCAGCTGCCCACATGTTATATAATGTTTTGCAGCTGTACGCCCTCAAAGGGCTG
>NW_009646928.1:522008-538280 GCF_000708025.1 Charadrius vociferus | reverse complement strand
TATCTGTTTCTGTGGGAGTGTTACTGGCTATAAAGTTGTTGAACTTACTTGGCTTTCCTGCCAGGAAAACTGCATTTTATATAGACCTCTATTTTAAATTCCCAGTTCCAATTTGAAACTGCAGGATTGTGAGAAAGGTCGTTCACTTCTGTGATGCTCCTGATGCTAGGAAACCCCCAAAATACTGGAAACATAAGTATTCGGTTTGCTCATGTGAGAACTCCAGATGATTTATCTATGAAAGGAATTTGGGGCCAAATTCTCAAGTCAGTGCTCATTAGCTAAACAAAGCTGATATTGGCTTCAAAGTCAGTAGTGATTTTTCCTAAGTAAAAACAGCAACCCCTTCAGGATCTGATAAGCATCTGAATGCCTCAGATTTACAAAAAAGAAAAAGAAATTAAGCCACTGAATGTTTAGCTGTTTGTCTATTACAGTATGAAAGGAACCAGATGTTAGAAGAGGAGTCTATGCTATTATGTAGTGTTGGTCAGGTTCACGCTATTTTCTATTTGAAGAAAACAAACAATTCTGCATGCACAGCAGGGCCATAAAAACATGCAGTGACACATGAATGTGCAGTGAACTTTTTCAAATGTGGACTGACTTTTTGAAATATAAATGTTGGCTACTCAGCAGCAACCGACAGCTCCTATGGCCACTGCTTGGATCTGCGTTTGCTACTTCACAAAGTGGCTATAGAGGGTTTTTTCTTATGTACAACTTTAAAAAGAAATATATATACCTGGAAGTCAACATTTGCTGCATACCTTTTGAGTTCTATCCCAATTGTTTTATCATCAATATACACACCAACCAACCATTAGCTGAACTGAGAACTACGCACTTTCTAGGAAGAGCTTACAAACTTTCCTATATTGCTCACACATGACCAGAAGACTCAAGCAACAAAGCAGGAACAGCCTGCAATAACATACCGCTTACCTTGGTTGTGTCTAACAAGACAAGAGACCTAGTCTGCCCTGCTTCTGCTTTCACAGCCAACTGCTCCTGCTATTGCTGCCCAGGAGAGTGTATGGCATGATGTTTATCTCTGCCTGCTCCTCTCAGTACCAGCAGATGTTCCCAGAAGGAGAAGAAAGCCCTGCTCTAATGAGTACAGTTCATTTCTCAATTCTTACACCATTCTTACCCAGATCTGGTTCTGTCCTTAACTTCCCACACACAGGAAACTTTTCAGACGTTGCCTTCCTTCTTCCTCTTTCCCATCTGTCCCCTTCCAGGACACTCAAAAGGTTGAATAGCAGCTTCTGCTTGGTAGGAAAAAAAGGGTCCCCAGAAAGGCTGAAAGGGACAAACAGAACAATGCAGCTGCCCAACCACAGACTCAACAAAGACACATACCCTGAAACCTATTGAGTATTTCCAATCCCTTTTCCCTAACTAAATCCTTCAGAACACTTGCTCTTACATGACTAAGCTCTCCGCCGAAGCTCATCTTCAGACTCTGGGGGCAATTCCCTATGATTTCTCAAATTGAATGCTATGATTTCTCAGACCCCAAATTCTCCAGAGCTCTACTGCCTCCGTAAGTATTCATCCCCACCTACAACCTTTTAAAATTCTCCCTCTGAAGCCCTACTGACCAATATCTGTTTTCAAATCCCCAGCAACTGAACTTCCCCCTTCCCTAACATCCTTAGCCTCCTCAAATCCTTTCATTCTATTTCTCCCCCAGAAGTCTGTAACAGAGTAAAATTGAATTTTGCCTACATTGTGAGTGTCACTGAGGAGTCAATCCAAAGCTCATTGAAATAACTTGAAACTGTCCCAGAAAGTTTAGGAGGGTTATTTATTTTTTTTTTATTAGGCCTTTAGCTTTGATTCCAACCTTCCTATGCTGGGGAAAAGTCAGGAGGTTTATGCTTTTTTTCTATGCTGTTTTCAAAACCTAGAAGATGAAAGGCAATATGTTGGCAAAATATCTAAATCTAAAAAAGATTCATAAATTTTGATAAGATTCATAAACCTTCACATATTTAATTTGCAGGCATATAGAATATTAAATCTAAAAATGTATGCTTTTTCTTATTTTTTTTCAGCTGTAGCTAAGAGGACAAAGCAGTAAAAATATGCATGTTCACACGCCATTCAGTATTACTCTATGTGTTTGTCAATAAATATGCTTAGTAACTAAGTAATGGAGTTAAGTAACAAACAACAGGAGAGAGAAAATATGTTTCAAATGAGGTTTGAAATGAGAGGGAGAGTCAATGAAGCAGAGGAATGGGAGTTACATATGCATATCAATCGCAGAAAAGGCTCGGTTATGAACATGAACAAGGAGGAAAATACGAATTTCTCTTGCCTCTCTGGATATTATTTGGTCACAAGCAGCATTCAAAAATTATTCAAGTTCTCTAGCAGCAGCAACAAACTGATTTTTTAAAGGGACACCATAAATGCTCTTGCAAAATCAGGTTTAGCTACTACCGCCACTGGAAGGTGTTGTCACCTGCAAAGTTAAAAATTAAAAATCAGCCGAATCAAAAGGCTGGGCTCTTCCCAAACAACTGCAAATCCTAGGGCACAGAGCCATGAGACTTTCTGGCTCTTCACGTGTTGTAAGGGTTCAGTTTCAGATTCCTCACAGAGCATCAGTCTCCCTTTCCTAACTGCTCACAGCAAATGCAAGAAGCAAACAAAAGAAATTTAAATCTTTCTGGCCAAAAAAGAAACTAAAACCAGGAGAGGCAAATAGCATACCAGTTGCCCAGAGCAACATCTAGCTGATGAATGAAATAACGATGATGGACAACAAATTCATCTCTATTCCCAAGGCAAAATCTCATTCACTAAGTAAGTCAGTAAAATCATCAATATCATTATTACATTTACCTTACACAGCAGCTGCACTGTCCCTGCTGTTATATTTTATGTTGACTGCTTCCATAACTAGTAGTTATTCAGAAGCGTAGGCACAAATACCAAGGGAGAAAAAGCAAGGTGGGACATGGTAAACGGGCTTACAAGATAATTTTACCCAGCAGTTGTATGAAGTAGATAGTGAAAACGTTTATAGCGACTCCAGTTCTTTTGCCCCTTGTCTTGAAATACAGTGTCTTTCTTGGCACAGGAGTGGGGTTGCTGGTATTTTAATTTTGCCTGTTGAGTGACTGAACGTAAGAATAAGTTCTGGCACTGGAAATAATTTGTTTCTGAATTTTTAATGCTAATGAACAGACATTTATATAATATTCATGATGCCTTGCACTTAGTACTTACAATTCCTTAAGATTCAAAAGCACTTTACAAACAAACATAAAGATGATATGTAAGGATTGCTCACATCATTCTCCTTAGAATATCTGTTTCCTGTGTCACACCACCGAAGACATTTTGAACAAGTAAAAAATAACATGAGTGAGGTATTATTGTTTGAACTGAATTTGGACAAGACACCCAGATGAACTCATCGGTCCTTACAGAAAGTGTTGGAGGTGGTCAAAGCCCTGCGTTAAATATTCCTCAGAATAGCAACCCATACAGAGTCGGAGCACCTCAATGAAGACCCGTTCATAAGCATCATAGTTCAATACTACAGAATAGTATCAATGACTGACAACTTGCTGCACACATTTCCTTCAGTATTGTCCCATTTTCCTCCTTTGGTAATATTTGTACCATGACAGACTTAATTACTGCACAAGCACAAGACCTTTTTTCATAATTTTGAACTTAGTTGTATATAGGTAGATGAAGTTCAAGGCAACTTTTAATTGCTTGAAGAAGCAACATCTCTCTGCCAGTTTTGGACTATATTCCAGGTGAAAATAGAAGTTTTTCTTTTACTGCTAAGGCAGGAAAAAATATAGCTTGAATCCCAATTGCAAATGTTTTCTTTACCTGCTACTGTGTTCCATGCAGTTTGGAAGCATCTATTGGGAAGATACTAAGTTTCACCTCTAATTTCTGTAATGCTGTACATTTAAAGGAGTTTGATTTATGCATGCTGCATGAAGAACTCTAGCCAGTCCAAGGATTTGTTTTCACTGACATACAAAGGAAACCATATTTGTCTTTCCCTTGTTTTGCTTTTTTAACTTTATAATTGTCAGGAACAGCTGTGTACATTGCCAATCACCTTCCTAAAAACTAACAGGCCTCCAACAGACAAAACTTCTATTCTCCTGCTAAATTTGGTTTTAATTATATTACAAGTAAAAAAACAAAATGCCCCAGCTGTTAACACTGACTCAGAAAGGCCAAAAGGAGATGTAAAGCAGACATTAGGAAATACTTAAAAAAATTCTTGTAGTTCATCATGCTTTAGTGACAGACATTTCTGGCTTTGAATAAATTCTGAAATATTGTGAGATGACAGATTAGACAATAGACTGAGTATTATTTTCAGATTTTAATGCCTCAAATTCTGCTTCAAAAACACAGGGTATTAACTCTGTATCTGCAGGTAAATACTAAGTTATTTGTCATAATAAGTTTACAACTTTGTGTTTCACCTTGTCTTGCCTTGATTGCTGAAGGTAATAGGGCCTGCTTTATTATGCCCATAAATTGAGTCAATTGACTTATCCTTATATCCTGTTTCCTGAACTTAATGAGAGATTCTGCATCATTAGGAAAACACATCATCCTACAACAGGATCAAAAGCAAAGGAAGCCTGATAATAAGTCATTTGGATTTCAGAGAATGTTCACAGGCAAATTTTCAGTGTTTTGACCTGAGCTAGGACAAACAACCGGCTTTGCAAGTGTTTGCTGATTCCTGTGCTTACTTTGCAGATGGCCCAGAGAACACAAGCAAAACTGAGCTTTTTCTGAAGGTAAGTTGCCTTCAGCTGAGTATAAACTCCATGTGCTTTGTACAAAAAGATAAAAAATTTCAGAAGTCCAAACAATCAAAAGAAGAAATCAAAGCAACAAATTAAAGGAGCTGCTACCAATAAAGTTATAGATCTTTTTTTTCATCTTTAATGCATTCTCACTACCAACACAAAATGTCCATTATGTATTACCCTCATTACCCTCACAATATTTGAATATTAAGGCTCCTATTTGTAGGACAAATCTCTTAAATCCCAGTAGATTAAGTTCATTGGGCATCTGGGCACACTAATAGAGCATCGGTACAACACCAGGGTAAAACAATTCACTGGCAGAGAGTAGGTCACAGGAGAATGAAGTCTCCCTGCTTGGTTTTCCACTGATGTGTCACAAGGCAGGTGCCACTGTTTTGCCCATGTCAGTACCCACAGTACATTCTGCATTCCAAGCACCATTACAGGTTTTCTGTGGTTTAAATACAAAACACTACCAGCTTATCATCTTGCCGCTGTTCAGAAAATATAAGAATAAACACTGAACTACAATTTTGCAACTGATGCTCAGATGTTCTCAATGCATAGGAGCATGTAGGAAGTTGCTTAAAAGAACTTTCAGTGGTTGATTTTCCACTTATTAACATAAAGATGTTTTTATTCATTCACAGATGAAGTCAAAACTTAAATGGGAGTAATACCTAGAAAGAGGCAAGTTTGTGTTTAACAGACAACATTTTAATAAAAGCTGAAAAGCAAACAGTAGACATAGTACAAATAAAGCTGTCTTCATGCACTTTTTCAGCTCGCTTCTGTTTTTTCTGAACAGGAAATTTATGAAATTTCTAGTGCAGCCATTGAACTAAACCAAACTGCAGTCTGGTTTCTTCAATATGATTTGAATATGCATCTGTAGTCCCTTGGATCCCTGACCTTGGGAGTTCATACATTACTAACGGTTGGTTTCTACTCACTGTTATCTTTAAAGGACACGGAGTAATTTCCGGATGAAATCAGGTACAATTTATATACCTTAATTAAAATGATAAATTATCTATAAATTTAAGGTTCTGACAAACCCACAGAAGTAGAGAGCTTGAAGATAATAATAAATGTTATTTTTTCAAAGTAGTAAGGAGTGATTACAACATACTGTGTGGTACAACATACCTGACAATCCAGTAATATTTATGTCTGTCAATGATAAATTTTCAACCTTACTTCTGTCTTTGCACTTGTGGATATGTACTAACCCATTATTAAAACCTAGCTTTTATAGAAAGGTGATTTTTTTTTTTTAGAAAAGATGATTTCTAATTTGATTGAATTCAGTTATGAAATAAACGATCCCACAGTGGAAGAATATTAAAAATGTTATGTATGTTGTCTTGAATTAATCTAAAATCATGAGTAGGAAGGCTTTCCTGAAATATGGAGTTTTATTCTCAAATAGAAGTTCCAAGCGAATACTTCTGAGGCTCAGTGATCCATAATATTTTTCCACTGCAAAGCACACACAAAGAATAGCCATGTTATCAATATGTGTTAGCAATACAGAACGCAGAGTTGGATGCGTCATGGAGTGGCGCAGGAGACACCAATCTGCAGACTAATGACTTCTCTTCAGTATGCATATTATCGACAGAGTAGACCACAATGGTCAATTGTGTCAAGGTCTACTTAGTCTCTCCTTAGTGCACAGATTCTTTACACTGAAGCTCACTGAACCTCCTGTAGAGTTGTTACGGTCTCTCAATAAAGACTTTGTTTCAGATCAGCAACCGTCCTGCAAAGTTACCATGTTCCAGTAGTCCAGACAGATTTAGCATCTATTTAGATGTTGTATAATACATCTCAACTGTCACAATCTCTATTCCCTAAGAATTATGCATTAAAAAGACATACCCTGCAAGTATATTTTTGCTGCTGTTCTTTTAGGCACTACATAAGAGAGACAGAAGTTACAAGACAGTGTAAGTACTCCCTTGACCACAAATACCTTCAGTAAAAGATTACAGCTGAGAGAGATGTTGTTCCTAGTTAAATAAAGATTAGTAAATATATTAATTGTATGTCCAAATATTGCATAGTCTTGTTATTTGACCAGTTTAATAATGCTGTGGTTAAGGTTAATGGCAACTTTAAATCATGCAGCACATCCGTCGTGCAGATGGCTTCATTTCACTATACAGTTTTATAATAGCAAAGAATATATCCCCTTCAAGGAACGGCCTCAGATCCTGAGTAAATTCATGCAGATCATTTAGATACAAAAGGTGAATCTTTTTTTTTTTTTTTTTTAAGTGTTTAGTCTAAAATTAAATATATACAAATGCCAAGAAGCAGGTAAGAGAATCTTTCTTTGGAGAGGCTAAGAGCTTCATATGTATCAGCTGCACCAATTAAACATTAATGCTGAGAAAAATAGCTGTAATGGCCCTTATGAAACAGTTGTGCAGAAATACGTTCTGCTAAACTGCAGAAACAAACTTTTACTTAGAACTCCAACCTTTCTGGGATGTCACACATGCCCCATTAATTCCACTAACTGCAGGACAGGGGAACCTCAGCTCCAGCCTGTTATTGCTTCCAGGATCCATTAAGAGGATGCAAACCCTGGTATCCTCTGGAAAAATGGAGAGCATTGGCTTTCCCTAGAGGTGGTTTGTGTACCTCCTCTGTGCTTATATATTTGTATGTGGACTGAACACAAGACAGTTATTTCTGCAATCATCATAACAGGAATCTTCAAGGAAAATAAATGTGCTCCCTGTTTGTCATGATAGAATACTATCTAAGTTGTGTAAGCCAATTTCACCTGGCTTCATGAACCCCACTCTTTGTTTATGAGACAGAAGGAAATTGCATGTGCAAGGAAGAAAGGGGCTGAAGTCTATCACTTGTGAACATGAGTGGTGTGCAAAAGATCCATAAATCAGGCCTTTCTTTATCAGAAATGCCAAACATACTGTATTATCTTTACACTTGTTTCTTTTCTTGGAAATACTTTACGGATGTTTAAAGGGTGTGGAAAGGAAGAAACTCGTTCACTAAAACACTAACATTGGCAGGCATTCAAATTGCTATGTAAACTTACTGTAACCAATTTTAAAAGTCTCTTGGCTAATATCGTGTAGTATTTTATATAATACCTCCCAAAGGGTTCAGAGGAGAAATTTTGAAGTAGACAAACTAAATGACAAGTTTGATTTTTGTACTGAACTCTGAAATAATGAAGTCTGGGATGATTCCTCCTCAAATAGATCTGTGTTATCAAATCCATATCCAGCTTTTGTGAAATTCTTTTTTGTGCACTAACGTATTCCTATGTCCTCCCACATTGCTTGACACTTTCTTAGGCTTTATAAATGGCCATGGATGAGGTTGTGCTGGTGAAGATGTAACTTTTTCACACCACTACAGTTAGCCCTGGAGACAGCTTGAACATTGGAAATGAGCTCAAATCCATAGGGATTGAAAACACAGAATAACTGGGTAAAGTGTTGACAGTGTTACTAACCAGACAAACTGTTATAGCTTAATTAAATAAAGCTTCTTTCAGGGTTTATCACTTCACTGCTAGGTATAGTATGTAACAATACTTGCCTGATACCATAAAAATCTGATGATTCATTAATGAATAATAAACCTCATGAATAGTGAATATTTGCATAGCGATCAATACTACTAGCTAAATTAGCAAGGACCACCCAGCTGAGGAGAACTTTCAGTTCTGTTTGATAAATGCATAAGATTCTTCGTCTTTTTCTAGAAGCAGAAACTATCTCCCCCTCTACTATTTGCAAATAACATCCTCTTCTCTCTTCCTATATTGTATCTGTAATAAAAACATATAACTTTCGGCTATTTGCTAGAATATAAAGGTTGCTATAAGCATCACAGTTCACAGTGATACTTGGAAAAACTACTACTTGTAGTACTCCTTTCAGAAAGAAAACTAGTCCTTATTCACAGTCAGATCCAGAACTTGGATTTGATCTACAGCAAAGCCAATCTAATTGTTTTGGTTTTATAAATTGCTTCTAGCCATTTGCACAGCTTTGTTTTCACCTTTTTCCAACCTAAATGATGCCAAATAACAGGTTGAGTTTCTAGTCACACAGTACAAAGCTTTCACATTAATTACAAGGTACACAAATGTTGCTTTGGCTTGACTTAATTTTTTTTTCTTAGCCAAGACACATATTTAAATCTCTGCAATATACTCTGGATACCTTCCTTTGGCCTGACTGCCTACAGGAAATAGCTTTTAAATACCAAGAGTGCACTACAGTTGTCCAAGCTTCAAACACGGATATGAGATTTGTAACGGTTTTTATCATCTTCTAACATGTGCCAAAGAGGAACACATTGAATAGCTTGAAGTGCTGGAAAAGGAGAGAGAATGTGAATCAGTGCCTGCATTAGCTCCTGAAGCTACGGGTGAGTACTGGTTTTGAAGAATGGTCACTTACTGAAGATTTGTGTCTTGTTTAAATAAACATTCAAAACAACTATACAACGGACATCTCTCTCATCACCTTAAACTGCATCCTCTTAGCTACACAGCAGTGTATCTTTCTGTGTGAATTTCCTCTGCTCCATTCAGTACTCCTTCTTCTTACGGAAAGACTTCACGTATCTATAGCAGCAGTGGGAACAAAACAGCCTTCCACCCACCAGGAAATGGACAGAAAGGGAGCTGGCTCAAGAGGTCACTAGAAGCCCATTCCCGATGCTCTGTTACTATTTCACCTCTCATTAGAGGAGGGAACTAATACCCTGAAATACTAAAGTATCGACAGAAGATTGGTTGCAGACATTTTATTGCCTCAGTGAAGAGAATAAAGTCTCACCATCAAATACTGCAGTAGTATTAAGTATGACCAGCGCATCTTTTATCTCCCCTAAGTCAAACTACAGAATAATATTACCTTGTTATTCGAACTGTTGAGAGCATTTGAGAAAAGCAAGTTACCTGCTTTTTAACATCCTTACAAATTGTGTGAGGTTACCTTACTTCATAAAATTTTTGTGTCCAATTTCTGTGGTTTACTGAAACTTCAGATTGTGAAAGTAATAAAGCACCATTTGCTAGCAGAAGAGTTGATCGGAATGCCTAGCTACGGCCAATAAAGTACCACCTAGTAGTCCATGCAGCAAGGACAACTACTACCCAATTAACAGTGATATTAATTTCAGACAGTAGGGTGTTGAAACCAAGTAACTGGAAAAGAATAGTAGTTTGGTTTGTTTGGTTTTTTTTTTTCCTTTTTTATTTTCTTTAAAGAAAGCCTAGCATTTCAAGGAATAGAAAATTCCTTGAAATTTCAAGGAATAGAAAATAGGATAAATTAAAAGTAAAAACTTTCTAAATAGTGATATTCTAAGTGGGCTTTATGATGTTCCTAAATAATAGTTTTGCCTCTCCCTCCACAGGCCAGATATAGTGAGGTAACATGCTTTTTTAAATGTTACTAGATTATATTCTTGGTTGTAAGATATTTTAAATAAAATTCCACTACCTCTAAGTATAATTTTGCGGTATTTCACATTGCTTTTACTTTTAGCACATATATTGATAATACTTAGAAATAACAGAAGATTATTTTTTGCGGTAAACATGTGTTCAAGTGGTATACAGTGTGTTATCCCTGAAAAAGTAGTCCCCTTCTCTGATTAATGTGCGTCTTTCTATAAACCCATAGGAGAAAGACATTTTAATAAGAGGACAAAACAGGTCAGTTAGTAAAAAAAGAGAGATGCAATATCTTTTTTTTTATTTTTTTTTTTTTAAATTTACAGTGTTCCTTTAAAACCTTCCAGCTCACTGAAGAACCCAGGTAGCCAAAGTCTTACAATTTTTCTGTGAAAACTGTACAAGTATTTATTTAAATAATTAGCATATTTAATCACTATATAAAGTTAAAAAACCACCTGTTTTGTGGTAGGAAAATCCCCCAAAAGTCCAGAGAACGCCATTGAGCAGATCATCAGCAGAAACCCACTTTGCCTGCGATGGCAAGCCTTACAGAGAATCCCTCCGGCAGCTAAACAGACAACCAGCTAGGAAGCAACTTCTGGACAGCAAGCCAGCTGGATTTCTGATGCTTATCCACCAAGGAGCCAGCTAGATGGACAAGAGGCCAGTCACAATAACCACACCTCAAAATCCAAGGAAATGAGGAACGAGGCAGTCTGTGGAAATGGCATTTGAGGAGCTAAATAGAAGGGAAGAAAGCCAGTTAGCAAGATGCTTGGAAGCGCAGGCAAGCCAGGAGCAAGCCACTCTGTGATCCATACAAGCAGCCAGAGAAAGAGCTGGCTGCCCATCAAGTGATGAACTGGGATACTGAGGAGCTTGAGAGCTTGCCAGGTCAAGAGCCTAGAGAGCCTAGAAAAGAGGTCACACAGCTGTTGACAAGCTGGTTGATTGGTACAAAACCTGGCAAGAAAATAAAAGCTCACCTCCCTGCCTGTTTTCTGTTGATAGCTGTGACAGAATGAACATTCCTGTGGAACATTTTCATTCCATCAAACAGGCATCGTTCTATTGGAAAAAAATCTGCAAGCTCTATTGAAGGAACATTCTGTCTTTCTTCTAAAAATACCTATTGGTCATAAAAGATGTTACCCTCCTGGATAACTAACCAGTCTGTAGGACTACTTCAGCTGCTTTTTCCCAGTAATGGAAGAAATGCCTCAGCCAAAATTGAGGCATTGACACAAAAAAAATGGAGTTCTGGGTTTAAGCTCTATTGACCCTAAAACCTGGAGGGACTTTTAAGTAACAGATACATGAGAGCAGATAACAAAATGATGCATTACTACTGGAACAAATAGCCAAGAACGAATGGGAAAGAGCCAAAATACAGTTCACTACAAATATGTAAGTCTTTACTGCTTGTATTTTCTCATTTCTAGAATATTATCTGTAAAGAGGCCTAGATTGCATTTTATTGCAGAGCAGTGAAGATTGAGTTAAAATAAAAAGCTGCTTTCTGCCAAGTCTTCACTTCAGCAAAAACAATAGGAACATTTTCTGGCCAAATTCCAAGGTTTTCACGCTTTCCTGAACCAAACAAGTACACAATGTTAGCAAGGGTGAAAAAACTATTATTATTATTTTGCTACAAACAGCTTTCTAAGTTGCAGCGAGTAGCTCAGTTAGGTAGTAATACTTCTAATACCACATAGGTTTCATTGAATTCAGCATCACAACATGTGATAGGTGAGAAAGGAGTCTGGTCAATAAAGACAGCATTATTAAAGATTGCTGAACAGATTGACTGTTACAAAGACACTCCTGTATTCTTAAGGTAGATATATTTTCCATGTCCTTAGCCAAAAAAAATCAGTGGCATTGGGGAGGTGAAAGAAAGAAATACACTTATCCTTACCTTGGCAAGAGAGGGTGAGCTGTGTTCCAAGCTTGTATTTTTTATTCTCATTCTGACAATCACAAACACTTACTTAGGCTGAAATATTGGACTATAGTGCAGATTTTAAAATACGATTTTTGAAACTTGAACTCTTGACTCGTATTTACGTGAGAATTATGACATTCTATCCCTTAATGCTAAGGCTTGCCCATTACACTAACACTATACTTGTGTTGTTCAGCTGACCAATCCCGGTGTAGAAAGTCCCACCACACAAGGTAAAATGAGTAATAAATTACTTATCTCTCAACACCATTATAAGCCATGGCAACAAATAATAGATCTCAAGCTATCCAGTTCCTTATGTTCATGAAGCTATATCAACGTTATATTTCTCAATATGAATTTGTTTTACAGTTCATCAATTTAATTTGGGTTTTGTGCATCAGTCACTGAGCCCAAATTCTCTTTTTTTTTTTTTGTTTCTTTTTTCTCAGCTTCTTGCAGCCTTGAGCCAACACTTTTAAACTTTGTATCTACAGCAACCATTGTAGCCTGGATTACATCCAGCCTTTTACTAACATCTGTCAAGTTCATATTTGTGGTTGCAATGGAGTGGAATAGAAAATAAAGATGGATGGCAAAGGATTAACCCTAACAGTTCTTTTTTATACTGTAGCCATTTTATACGTCTCTACTGCACTGAGTCTTACTAAAGTTTCCATACGTTATCTTCCCCCACATTCTTTATCACCCAGTAACAGAAGATAAATATAATTCATTTCATTTAATGAGATGTTATATCAACATTATCAGTAACACAACTAAGAATCTGAAACGCAAATTTTTGCCCATTCCACATAATTGTCCATGATCCGTTTCGAACATGTTGAAGCTTATAGAAGTATCTAAGAGGAAAACATTTTTGTCTGCAAAGAGTAAGAATAAAATCCATATATAAAGATTTTATTTTCAAGATTCCAAAAAATAGTACTGATAATTTTCACTTCTACTATGAATTCCACCCAAAAATCTCACTTCCTGTTATAAAAATTAATTAACCCTTATGAGGAATTCTTATAGACAGGAACTAAGGAAGATGATAGGAAACAACCCACACAAGCCAAAGCAGAAGGCACGTCTCCTGACATTTTGCTTGTTTGTCAAACTCAAAGCAAGGAAAGAAGAGTGTAGTTCTTTGATGTGCTAATGAAAACTATTTATTGCAACAGCCTGTTTTTTATTATTATTTTAATTTCCATGTCTCTAGAGTTCCAAGTGCAGCTTTTCTTCAGGAAAACTCAGCAGTCACTGAATTCAATAAATGTTTGTATGCAGCCCTTTTATTTAATAAGAAAGAAATCCTTCTTTGAGTGCATGGTGGAAATAACTGGAATTTTTATCTGAAGGAGCCATAAATGTGGAATATTTGAAAACTTGAAAATTTGTTATCTCCTATTAATTTCCAGTAGAGTCTCAAAACTCTACTTTTCACAAAAGTTTTGTGAGAGAAGAGCATTTGCTAAACTTGTGCAGGTATGTCATGTAAGATAGATATGACAATGAATTACAGCTGAGCTGTTTACTGACACTGGAAAGAAATGAGCTTGGAATTAAGTTTTTTTATTGATTATATTCCATTCTGAGCATAAAGGTAGGAGGTTAGATAACAACCCCAATCACAGAGTATTACACATGATTAAAAAGTCCCAAGAGGATTATTAAAAAGTACTTTGGTGTTTTAAATTGTTGAGCTTCTTCCAAGCTCGATAAGACACTCTGCCTATTACTTTCATGATGCAGTTACAGAAATACAGCTTGGCCTAATGTTCTAAATCAATGTATATGAAAGACAGAAATTTTACAAGTGCTCAAATTTGTTTGCTTATATAAGTGTCTACAGGACACGAAGAACTTTATTAGTCAATATGTATGCTAGATTTGCACCTAGAACAAGCTGTTAGGAAGGCAAATTCCTCCTTGAATTTGTTCTTATTTTGTGATTACTGTGTTTGAAACACAGCTGAAATGGTCTCCAAAATATACCAACATACAGTGACAAAAAAAGATACTAAAGATCGTCTAATTATCATTTGAAAAATACAGAATAGAAACCCAACACTACTAAGCCAATAAGGAAGAAAAAGAACATAAAAGAACAAGAAAAGGCTGAATTGTTTTAATTAATTCTGATAAAAAGATAAAGCAGTCCTGCATCTCTAGGTTAAAATCCACTGAAGTAGTTAATAAATTCTGTACTGATTTGGGCTGCATGCTACTTCCCTCATTTCTTGCCAGGAAGTAAATGTCATGGATTTAAAAGGCTCTGTAAATGAAATGTAGATACTAGTGATGTCATCGACTATTTTTTTAAGCATTTGTCTCTATGACAAATGTATTAAATGGAGAGCTGTTTTTCCTAGTGAGGGTCAAGCTGATCTTGATGTCTTTTTGAAAGTACCAGATAGACAGGCACATCAGTAGAATTTGCAAGATTAGTAGGAAGCTACAAGTAGGACTCTCCAAGTAGGACAAGAGATCTGAAGCCTACATACTATGGCAAGACTGGGCCACATGAACTTTTCTTATGCTTTTTGACAGTCTGTCTTCACAGAAAAGAAAGTAGAACATTCCCCCCAACCCACGAAGTCATGAACACATAAAAGCAGTTTGTGGTCTCTCAGCTTACCCACGACACTTCAGATGAGTGCCTCCCCACTCGACAGGAGTAAAAAGTGAAAAATTTCAGTCACTGGCTATGCCAGCTAACTACCATTGCCTATGCAACTCCTACTACCATCAGCATCTAATGAAGCTCTTCTCTGACTGAATTTTAGGAACAACAAACACGAGAGAGAAAAGTTCCTGAAGAAAACAATGCAGAAGAAATGGCAACACATTTAAAAATAATAATAATGATTGCTTATTTTCTGAGATGGAAGCATTATTCTCCTATCAGCATGTGAATATACAGATAGACTGTGTACGCACACATACGCTTGGGGGAACAATATCACCGTTCCCAAATCTGTACCTTCTGACAAATTTAAAAGATTCTATTTTAAGTTGTAGAAATCAAAGCTCTTCAGCAGTCTGTTCTACCTAAGCCTTTGTGAGTTCTGTGTGAGGGTATGTTAAGGAAGGAAGAAAGGAAAATAACAATTGCTAATGCAACAGCGGTGAGATTTGGAGAAACTCAAGTTGTGGGCCATACAGAAACCTATATAGTCTCTGCATTTCTCAGAAACTTTACTCAATTGATTTTACTACATATACTAAATTATCTATCTTTTTAAATTATTTCAGAGCAGAATTGATAATTGTGTCCTTTACCAGTTACATAAAGTTATGTTATATTTAAAGCCACTGTTATATTACTAAGTAGATTTTTAGGGTCTTAGATTAAAGGAAATAAGTTGCTCCTTCAACGTTCTGACGCAGGACTAAAAATAAAACAACTTTTTTTTGCAACAGTTTCATTATTTGTTTTGACATCTTCTGTACTGATTTGGAGCATAACAGATTCATTCATAACTAGTTATGGGTTCAGTTTGATTAGCGAACTATTCATTATAATATGTTTGCTTGTTTGTCTATTATTATTTTAATAACATCCATTTAAAAGTGTTTTAAACTAGATTTTTCTTACAAATTTTCATCCTGGCCCATAAATGTGAAAAAAACCCAACATCTGAGAAGGACTTGCAATCGTTATAAAAACACAATTTTTTCCTGGCAGATACCTCAAAATAATAAAACCATTCCATCTATTTTTGTGCTTGTATAAATTGATGCTTTTAACATTTTAATGTAATTTAAAGGGTCTTCAGATTATTTCATGTGCCATAGCTAAACTGACTTTTTTTCCTGAAAGCCTAAGGTAGTACTCAGAAAACCGGAGAGATTTAGTCACATCTAACCATCACAACCAGCATATTTCTGCTTCTACCACCCCTCAACAGTGTGGTACCAGTTCTACAGTGACCTCTTGTCCTCAGAAGTATGACTCACTCTAATGAAATGATAGATCTTCATAACTATAAAGCAAGACAAGTTATTAGAGGGGACCTCTTACTGGCCTTCATATCAAT
>NW_009646928.1:501212-521950 GCF_000708025.1 Charadrius vociferus | reverse complement strand
ACTTGTTATTCTTTCAGTTATTCGCTGTTTGGAGTAAGAGTATTTCAGCTGCCTACTATAATCTATTTCATTTGCTATAATAGATGTATATGGTAACTATCACTGGTCGTGCTTTGGTTGTAAATTGATGAAATTATTCCAAACTTCAGAAAGCCAGCTCTTCATCATTCTCTGCAGAGCATTTTTCTCTTTTACAAAGTTGGGTTATTGCCAGGAAGTCTATCCTCCCTGCAGCATCTGGCCTCCAGGTTCTCTAAACCAAGAACCAGCCGGGCAGAATTAAAATAAGAAGGCCGATATTTATGAAGTTCTCTGCATGTAAGTGTAACTTCTTCCCTACATCTCTGCCAGCTTCCCAATATGACAGAAAAGAGAACATAGAAAAGCTGGAAATATTTTTCTTCACTGTATTTTTTTTAACCAGAATGGGTGTGGCTGATTGTCTTCAAGCAGTTCAAACAGCAGCAGACAGAAGTTTAACCATAGTCATGAGCCAGACCAAGGGTACGCATGGTTTTAGGCTGGCATTATTCATAGTTTGCAGTGATGGAGATTGCTCTGTAAATATTTATCTTGCTAAAAATGCTTCCTGATGCTCTTAGCACCAAATCCTTAACTGAGGGAGACTGCTATCACAGTGACGAAATTCTACCAACTGATACGTAATTTCTAGCTCTGTTGTCTGTAATTCCTTTGCTGACTTTCCTATTGCTACTAGGCAGCGTCATGCCAGTAAAAAAAAAAAAAAAGAAAAAAAAAAAAAGCAGGCACAAGTTAAGAAATTAAAGTCAATGGATACTCAGAACACATCCTTCCATGCCTCACTATTCTGTCAAAACACTTGATGAAGCAACACAACCATTATTCATCAAAGTTACACCCCATTTTTGTCAGTGAGGGCTTCTATTTTATTTAGGTATTTTAATTGAATAATATTATCTCTAAGAGATACTTAGCTTCACACACAGAATGAGTGAAGTTGGAAGGTCATCTTGTCCAACCCCTCTGCTCAAGCAGAATCACCTACAGCAGGTTGCCCAGGACCGTGTCCCAGTGGCTTTTGAGTATCTCCAGTGCTTAGTCACCCACATGTTCAAACAAAACCTCCTGTCTCCTGGCCTCCTGTTTGTGCCCATAGTTTCTTGTCCTGTCACTGGACACCTCTAAGCATAGCCAGGCTCCATCTTTACATCTGTCCTTCAGATATTTATATATATTGCTGAAATCTCCCCAGACCTTCTTTTCTCTAGGCTAAACAGTCCCTGGTCTCTCAGCCTTTCCATATGCGGTCCCATAACCAGCTTAGTGGTCCATTGCTAGACTCTCTTCAGTATGTCCATGTCTCTTGTACTGGGGAGCCCAGAACTGGACAAAGTACTCCAGCTGTGGCTTCACCAGTGCTGAGTAGGGGGAAAGGATCACCTCCCTCAACCTGCTGGTAACACACCTTCTAATGCAGCCCAGGATACCCAGACCCTTCTTTGTTGCAAGGGCACATTGCTGGCTCACATTCAACTTGCTGTCCACCAGGTCCTTTTCTGCACAGCTGTTTTCCAGCTGATCGGTCCCCAGCACATACTGGTTTAGGGGGTATTTCTACCCAGGTACAGGACTTTGCACTTCCCTATCTTCAACTTCATGAGGTTCCTGTTAGCCCATTTCTCTGGTCTGTTGAGGCCCCTCTGGATGGCAGCACAACCCTCTGCTGTATCAGCCACTTCTCCTAGTTTGGTGTCATCAGCAAACTTGCTGAGGGTACACTCTGCCTCATAATCCAAACCATTAATGATGCCATTCAACAAGCTGGGCACACTATGGACCCCTGGGATGCACTCCCAGTTATTGGCCTTCAGTTAGACTTTGTACTGGTGATCAACACCCTCTGACCTCAGCCTTAAGTTCCCATTTATATATGAACTAGTTCCTGTTACTACAGACATGACCTAAATAACGTTGGAGGTAGGCAAGATCTTTCTCCTGCAAAATCATGCAAAAAAGAGCAACGTCATAAATTACTGAAAAATAAGGTTCACTAAACCCTCTGAGTAGTGCACAAGTTTGCATATTAGTGTTATGAGATATGAAGACAAAGGTATAAAAGACAACAATGCATCACCAGTGATGCATTTTTAGTCTGAGAAAGTGATTTGTTTTTCTTGCATGACTTTTTAAATTTTCTACAGATCGTTTCACTAAAATACAAATAGCACTTTGGGAATAAATCTAATAGACATTTTTTTGGCAACCATAAACACTGGTTAAAATCTATTTTCAGTTACATTCAAGTAACCTGGGGGGGTTTGAATTTCAAACTAACACTTAAAAAGCAAGTTATTAGGAGTCACAAATTCTTGAAGTGTCTTATTAAAATGAAAATATTATTTATTATTATTAAAATAAAATTTATTAATATTATTAAAACTTGAAATATATATATGAAAATTAAAGTTATCTCAATTTAGTTGCTTAAATACTTCCCAAAATGGTATTTCTATCTTGTCAGTAGATCAGAACTTTCGTATTCATTGAGATTCTACCTCCAGAGATTACATCTGTTAATCAGTTCTTCAGCACTGAAAGAATGAGTTAGCATGCAGTGGTAATGCAACATGTAAACTACTTCATTCTGCAGCGTAACTGAACTCAAACTGACCCAGTGGTGCTGAAATAAAAATTTACAGCTTCCAATCAGAGTGGGATTAGCACACACTGTGTGCTAAGCTCTGTTGCTGAGTTTACAGTTAAGACCTGAAGCATTCACAGTTTTAAGATTTACCTTTGGATTGAGTTGAATTTCACATATAATTCACATGCCAATAAATATTTATGGAAAGTTTAGTTAATTAGCTGCCTGGTTCAAAGAAAGCAAATAACAATCATTATGAGCAGCCAAAACACCAGAAAGTAATATGGTGATAAACAATTAAACCATGCATCTCCCCTTCCATATCAGTGGAAAATGTGCCAGGATCTCTGCAATTATTCACTTACAATTACTACAGAAGGAAATACAATTTGCAATAGGTTCTGCTTCAAGCAATAAATAAAAGAAACATTTCACGGCTTAGTATACATCTACAGCACTAAGATCAGGAGGCTATACAGAAAGCATTACTTAGTGAAATTTCTCTTTTCAGTGCTTGTGGTGGAGGGGAAAGGAATTACTTCTGTTGCATCACAAAACTTAATGATTTCTTAGTGAAGCAGAAATGGCAAATTCATTTTTGAAGATGCAAGTAATATTCTCTCCCCAATAGTGTAACTATTTTTTGCAGATGTATTGGTCTGTAAACCTTTAACAAACAAACACATGTACACATACCCAAAAAATATTTGAGACTGCAATCATTATCTTTGAAGTCAAGGAATACAGGCCTGAACTGAGCAAAGATGACTTCTACTGTCCCTTGTAGAGGCAGGTTCTTCATCTTTAAGCCAGACATTAGAGGACAATATGCCTCCAACATTTATGTTAATATTCTCCTCCTGACTTGAACACAGCTTACCCTTAAATTCTGACATTCCTAAGAGTCCAAAAGCAATGTCAAAACCAGAAAAGAATCCAAAATCTTATATTTCCATGGTTGCTTTCAAGTATCTCCACAGTACTGGGAACTTCATTCATAAAACTGAGTGCACCTATTCATGTTCCACATTAATAGACAGTTAAATATGAAACTGATGGCATTAGATATTAATAGTAATAATAATATGGGGGTTTGTGGTTGATACATATAAAAAGGAAAAAAACTCACCCCAATTAGCAGTGACTCAAGCGTATAAAATCAAATTCACACATAACATGGTACTGTCAATCATTAGTTTTGATGCGACATGAAATTTTACTTCTTCTCAGTTACATAAAGAGCAATAACATGTTCTCATGACTGTGATTCTTTCTCAAAACTCCATCCTTAAACAGACTACCACTTTCCACAATTGTTATATCTTCTCTTCACTATAAGTAGTATTTCATTAATTTGAGCAGTATAATTTTAATGAAACGCTTTCCCACCAAAATCTTGCCAAATGGAATTCTATTTTCCTCATTTCATGTATTTTTGACAAAGAAAACTACTTATTTCTAAGGCCTCTTATTTGATATCCTTCGCACAAAACCACCAAAAGTCTAAAACACTCTACTTCCTTTCAAACACTGCTGGATAAATTGCTGCTACACAATTATCAACACAGGAAAGTAAGTTCAGTTTGTGTTTGGCTACAACATTCATTGCTTTCCTTGCTATCCCTAAAAGCCCACAGGTGTCTATACCATATCCTCTTTAATATGAGGAAGGTATGTTTATTTTTTCAGATCATGCTACTTGCAGAGAGATTTCCTTTCAGGTAGTTTGCCTATTCATTCAAATCTCATAAAAAGTGTTGGAAAACACATCACCCATTTAAACCCGTTAATGGAGGCAAGTATTTTGGGGAGAGTGAGTGGGTGGGACCAGAATCAATATACATAAAGGGGTTTTGTCATCAATTTTGTCATAGATTTGTTCCTTTTTGAGCAAGTAATTTACTACTCTGTACTAAGAATTGCAACATCTATAAACAGACAAAACAATGAGTTATGAAGTAAGCCTTGAACCCTCATGTGTCTTCAAATATTCA
The DNA here is from genome assembly GCF_000708025.1 of Charadrius vociferus. Classification (NCBI taxonomy): domain Eukaryota; kingdom Metazoa; phylum Chordata; class Aves; order Charadriiformes; family Charadriidae; genus Charadrius; species Charadrius vociferus. The sequence continues at coordinate 517,330 of NW_009646928.1, read as the reverse complement.
GCAGTAGACACAATGTAAATATTCAGGCATGTGAAAACCATCCAAGGTGCTTAACAATTATCATATGAAAAACAAAATGTGCAAATTATTCATATTCTGTTACTACTATCTTTCTATAAAATGTACTGTAGTTCAGACACAGGTCGTCAGAGTCAACGAGGAATCACCAGGGGAAATGGTCTATGGTCAAACTAGATAATCATAACCATTTCTTTTAGCCTTAAAACTCTATGGATCCATTTTAAAGCTGTTATAAATCTGGAGAGTTACATTAAAACCTCATGACTAATAAACACAAATACATCCATTTAATTATCTTTTAATACATTCTAAGTTGTTAAGTACTAAAGAAAACCAGAATGAATACTAACTGAAATAAACAGAGCCACTAATATAAAATTTAGATATTTTATCATTATTTCAAAGCACTTTCTTCCCACATGAAATGTATTGCACACAGCAAAACTCAGCAGTCTTAAATTGTATGTGCATTTTCTTCTGTTCTCAAAGCTTTTTTGCTTGAGTTTTACATCACGATCATTTTACAGAGTGGAATGAACAGGGCTCAATAACTGATTCCTATGGGAAGGGGCTTCTCTTCAACTGTGAACAAGCAATAACCCTGGTGAGCCTAATTTCTGGTGAGTCTTACTGCCTTTTCTTTTTTAGCCAATTCTTTATGCACAGCATTTGTGTAGTAGCCCCTTACCAGACCCGTACAAATACTTTAACATGGGTACCTTGAATTCTTGTTGTTGCAAGTTTAATCAACACCTTGTCATGTAGAATCAAATTCGTTTTAAAAGGATCTAAATAAACACCACCATTTAATTGTTCATATTATCAGACAAGCAACTCTGCCCATCTAATAAGAAGTGTATATCTGCGTTTCTACCCTCTTCATTGGGTTAATGGTGATTCAATATATTTAGAGCTGGAAGCTACTTCTCTAAGCTTGAACATTTGAATGAAAAATGGGCAATTCAGCTACATTTCCCTTGGCAAAACAATCCATTTAATCAGTGTTATAGTTTGTATCTAGACAGTAGGTTTTAATCGGAGTATCTATCTACTAATTCTAAATAGGAGGAAGTAGCAGGGGTAGAGAAGGGAGTGAGATGCATTGTATCATTGCTGAGTCAGTTTATTTCCTGTACCTATCCATCATAGCGGGAGAAGCAGCAGGTAGATGCACACTTACTTCAGAGGAGATTACTTTTTTCCCTGGGGATTCTAGTGTTGGATCCAGACAACATCTGTTCCACCACTCCAAAAAAAAAGTTTAGTATCTTCTTTTGTTTCTCTCTGTATAAACGCGCACTTTGTCTACTGTGTCACTATATCCTCTAAAAGATGTTATGGGCTTGGCACAAATTATGGGTTTCGGTGACAGGTGGAATAAAAGTCCCATGACTTACACAAGCACTTAGGTTAAATGAATATGGTGGTATTTCCTTGTCTTGTACAAATATAGAGTATGCTTGTGAATAAGGGCTTTCAGGTGTTTTCTTTTGAAAGTCTTTCTACTACATTCACCGTCTCTGATCCACCATTGGATCAGAGTACGCTATGCAGTGACACGGTTATCAGCAAACATACAGCTGTACACACATACATTCATGCATTGCATTACTCTCCAGTTCTCTGATATTGTAACAAACAATGTAAGAAAACCTAAACGCAACAATTTTAAAGTCACTTGCTCCATCCAGACAACTTCAAATCTAAAGCTTAGTTTCACTCAGTAATCACCCCATGGACGTGCTTGTCTCTTCCCATTATGTCTGAAGAGACAGTCTGAGTACCATACTTTTACAGAAGTGCTTGAAGTGAAACACTATGAATCCTGTCCAAACATCACAAAAAGGCTAAGATTTGGCCTTCTGGCCATTAACTAAAGAAATGCAAATCTATTACTTAATAAAACATTTATAGGACAACAAAATTCTGTTGATAAGTGGAAGAATTCAACTGAATTTAATGGAAGATGCTTCCTAAAGCTTTATATTCTAAGATTTTTTAAAATAAAGCTTCTTAAAATACATTCCTGACATCACATATTTCATACATTTTTTTCTGACGCATGTTGCAGCAAAACCGCTTTTGTAAGCACACAAAAATTTTTAATTATACGACATAAAAGCACTTGGCAGATAATATTTAGAACCAGGATATCTCTGTGGACTAAGTGTTATTCCCCTTGTGAAAATGTTGAATTTTGAGTTTCACTGGAAAATACTCAATAGGAATGCTTGCTGTTTTCAGGGCAGATCATACGAATAGCCATGGCAGGTCAAAACAAAGGCAGCCCGGTATCCTGTTTCCAGCAAAAGCCAATAGTAAGTGCCTAGGGAAGAGTATTAAAACAGAGCAATTATACAGTGATACTTTCCCTGGACATTCTTTCAGCTCCTGACAATTTGTGGGAGACACTTCCTGAACTAGAGGTAATAGCTGTGTTTAATAGCCCTTGATGGATTTTTCTTCCACATATTTATCTAATTGCAGTCTAAACTACGGTAAAAATTAGCTTCCACAATGTCCAATGACAAAAAAATTCACAGCCAAATTAAACTTTTTGAAAATGCACTACCTTTGTTTTAAGCCTGTCACCTTGTACCTTAATTTCACGGCTCTCATTTTTGCATTAGAAAAAACAGTCAACCCCTATTCCTCTTCTCTCTGTCTCAAGATTTTACAGGCATCTATCATATTTCCCTTCATTACCTGTTTTTCTAGCTGAAGAACCCTAATCTATTTAGTAACTTTTTTTATTGTCATTGCCTTATTTTATGACTTTTCTGGTTTTACTGTGTGAATTTTATCTGAAGGGGTCAGAAATGCAAACAAGTATTGAAGATATAACTGCATGATGGTTTCAACAATGGTTGATTCCTATTCCTTTCCTAGCAATTCCTAATATTTTATTCAATTTTACCATTACCCAGCGCTCAACAGATGTCGTTACAGAGCTAGCTATCATATATCTAGTATGGTGGAGCTACCTCTCTCTTGAATGATAATAATAAAGTCAAAGGTCATTCCTGCATATATAAAGCTGGAAATGCTTTTTTCCCATGTTAGTTGCTTTACTTTTAGCAGCATTTAATTTCATCTGCCGTTGTATAGTCCATTCTTTCGATATCATGTAAACTTTTACTAAGAGATTTCATTTTTAGTAACATGAATAGCAAACTCTTAGTTATACATAGCACCACAGATAGATAAGCAGGGGCAATGCATGAAGAATTTTCATGTTTTTAGAGAGATCAAGCATACAAAAACGAATAATCAAGTCTAAGTTAGATACAGGTATCAAGATTTGAGTATCCCCTTCTGAAATCTCATATTCTTCTCAAAAAAACTTGATTATATTTCTCAAGACTGAGCCCTTTATTGTTTATTGATTTTGACAGCCAAGGAAACCACTTCAGTCAGTGCCTGCTTTAGCTGATCAGCATAACATAACATAAGCCTTTGTAAAACCTAATCGATTTATACTAGCAGAAACAGATCCTGATACGGACAGGGTTCCCAAATTCTCTTTTCCTCACAAACACATAACATTCAGTATTAAAACAATTTACAATTTTAAATATTTATAGCCAATTTCTACCTAAACATCTCCTCTGAGATCAGACAAGTATTTTTTAATAAATGGATACGGACATAATATAGTTCTGGACTTTCTTCCACAGAATTTCTTTTAAATTTTCTAGAGAATATAACCTCAAATGAGGTAAAAAAATCCTGATATGAACTTGTTTCTGTTTGTTGGGTTGTTATTTTGTTTGCTTTGTTTGGTTGGTTGGTTTTGGTTTGGGGTTTTTTTTTCAGAAAAAAATGGAAATATTAAATATTTTAAGGCAATATCCAGCAGCAGCACATTTCATATTCAGTTATGTGTCTGATTCATTCACATCATAAAACTGACCTTATAAGTACAATGGGAAAAACATCAGATGAAACTTCAGTAGCATTTTCCTTGTTTTGTTAGATTTCCTAAAAAAAGATAAATTACTTTTGTGGAACAGTATTTAAATCAAAGCCCATTATTGTCAGACTTCCCCCAGCAAAAAGCTACTGAGCTTATTGTTTTCAATATCCTATGACTATTTTCTTTTTCCTGTAAAATTAAAATGTTCAGGAAGTGGTCTCGGTGATTCAGTAAGTGGTTTCTTTCTCCTACAAATCAGTGTTGAAACGATGTTTCAGCAACGCTAAGAAAGCATACGGCTGATGATGATACCATGATTTGAATGAGACTTAAAACTGAAGTTGGTACCGATCTGAAGCACTTCAAAATCAAAGAAAAGAATCTATTGATTTCAAAGGCTTTGTATCAGGTTCCAAAACATTTCCAACTTTCATAACACTTTAGTGTCCATACTGCAGCAATAACTTATTTCTGGTTTTATGTCTGCTCAAAAATTTGTCCCTAGGCATTTACTATTGGCTTTTGCTGGTCACCAGGTGTACCTACAGAGTGCTCTACACTACTCTGTCAATCTAAAGACTTCAAAGGTGAACAAATGTAAACTGTTCGCTGCTTAGGTTTTCTATGTACTGTCCAGCACTGTTTAAATGAGTATAAAAATAAAATGAGAGTCTGACCTACAGTGTTGGTGCTCAAAGGTGCTCCTTTTTTCCGAAACACATATTCTTGTCAGTCCAAGAACAGTTAAGGGTTCTGAGACTCTGATATTATTTTTCTCAGAAAAGCAATAGAAATGTAAGATAAATATTACCTCTTCATGTAACACCAAATTTATCAGTTATGTTACAGAAAAAAAGGAGTAGTTTACTTTTTAGTAAATGTTGTACTGTAACCATTAAAAACGAAAGCGGGGCCAGGGGGAGGACTGCTAGAGCACTGGTGTTAGAAACATGCCATTAGGGCTAATGAATGCATTTTGCAACTATACGCTACTGGCTTTCCCTTTAAAAAAAAAATCAATACAACAATCCAGGTGAATATTTTCTAGCATAACTATCTTTTGACCTTGTATTTTTCATTTTCTAAAGGTTAAGTCAGAGTGTAAAAAGCCACATTCAAAACACAAAGTGTTTTTTTTTCTCCTTTGCTTCCCAAAAGGAGTAAGTGTGCACAGCATTTATATAAAAGGTACCATTTAAGTCACAATATAAAGGGACTTTTACTGTACTTTGACAATAGCATTATAAGTGAACAGGAGGAAAAACTGAACCTTGCCACTTGATGACGTCAAATGTTCAATAATTGTATGTTTAATCACTTAAGTTTGCTTTGATATCATCAGAATCCGATGATACGGTCAAAGGGGAAATAATTAGCATCTTAACTGATAAGGGTACAATGGTAGGACAGTAGAAAGCTATGAAATTGGATTGGATTCAAGCTGAGAATTGTTTTACTGTGGAAGTGTAGTGATCTCTAGAGACTACTCTTCAATTGAAAATGATTTTCCTGTTTATAAATATACATCACTTGAGGTTGGGTTGTTGGGGTTTTTTGTTCAAAGTTATTATCTTTTGAAAATTATCTTGGCTCCCAGGAGTTACTCGACTTATTTAAGATGACAGTTTTCTCTTTAAATTGAAATCCAAACCCATTTGCAATTATGTAGTTTTATTCCCTTTCTGACTTCATCAATTAAAAATGGAAACATAGGCATTTCATTGAGATGATTTAGAATTTTAGACCTACAGTACCAAGGCATCAGTTTGCTAGGAAAACAAATCTTGTTATGGGAAACTTGAGTGTTAACTGCCAGGAAATAACCAATTTTACATCACAGCTGTCGACAATTTTCTTTAAAAATACAGTAAAAGAAAAAACATTATTACTTATCTGTAAAGATGTTCTATGTGCTGTCATTAAAAATAGTGCAGTAATCATTGAAAAAAAAATCTTGGATACTATTGGACAGATTCTGAGCCTAGTTACAGAGCACTGACTGTACAGGCATACACTTGAATACAATATAATAGTCATATCCTTTTATTCTTGCTCAAATAAAAGCAAGAATAAAAGTCGTGTGGACATTTGCTCTCAACATTTCTACCATTTTCCCAAAAATATTCCATTTTGGCCAGTTATCAACCCAATTAACTACAGGTGCATAAGCTTGTAGACGGAATAAATGAAAGACTGTTCTGCGATTTAGATAGAACGAAGAGATGGGGCTTCAGGTCTTATGAAAAGCATGTACATATAAACACATTTGCTATATATGTACCTTGCACCTGACAAAAATGTTCTGTTGAAGTAGTATAGTCCAGATACGCAATGTGTATCAGAGACAGGGCTGATCCAAGTCATCTGTATACTCAGCAAACTTAGAAGTCTACCCTCCTTCAAGCTTGCAGGAGGAGAAAAACACAAGCCTTAAAAGCAGACAGAATTTTGTGTCATGTAAGGAGCTGAAAGGATCTTGTTTTCACAAACATTCAAAACCCTGATAAAAAAGAGTGCACGTGCTCCATTCAGAGAATTAATTGCATATTATTAACGCTTCATAGAACACCTACTGGAGAAATGCCCAATGGAAATATTGCTTTTGATTTTTAGCTGTTAATATTTTTTCCACAAGACTCTATTTTCTTCATATTCACACACCTAATAACCTCAGTGAATCAAATTCAACACCAATTTACATCCTGCACTAATCTACTGAACTAAATGGCCCAGTTCCAGACCTGTTATAACTGAATGTGGCCAGCAGAGTTGCATATATTTCCATCAGGACTGGATTCAACCATTAGTCTATAAACAGCTCCTGCAAGACACATTCATATAACATTTAGTCACTACGAATAGCCAGACAAAAATAACTGTTTGACCCAAGTGTCCTTTGTGGATTAAGTTTTGTATAGAAACATTTCCTCCCATTCTGTTTGTGATTGCTTGAAATAAATAGATTTTTATAGTTTGTGTACGCATGCAGAAAACCAATTACACAGAAGCCAAACAGAAATAAAATCTACAGGCTGTTCCAAAGCACCACCAACATCGATTTCATCAACAATGAACAGTTCTCATGAGAGAGTCTACAGGTAGCAGCCAAGTTGATAAAACTTGGTACACAAGGGACAGATCCAGCTGACTGTTATTCACTGAAAAATATCATACTTCACAAGCCAAACAAGACTTTGAATTTGCAAGCTCTCCATAAACCTAACTAAAGCAAAAGTCCTTGTAATACCTAGAAGCATCCTGATAAGCAAAGAGAATGAGAATTTCAAGTGGGAATGAGAGAGGACGATGAGAACTGAAAGAAAAGAACTTCAGATAAATTGTTCCACAAGATTCCTATCTGACCGCACAGTTTGTAGCTGCTCAGTGCTAGAGTTTTTCTAGAAGACTTTTTAGACTCCACTGCTTCATTTGCTGCCGATGGCACAAGGGTGCAGGTGTATTCTTAATGTTGAGTTAGAGAAAAAGTTCCTGTGCGGTGTAACTTTGGCACTTAGAAGTCCAGCCACTATGATTGTCACTATCCTTCATTTCAGTGATTCAGACTGAACGTGACAGAATTCAGTCTGATATGTCCAGAAATACCTTCAGGACCTCACAAGTCTCCTCAAATCAGATTCTCTACTTAATATGTTTGCAGTCAGCCATGAAACAAATAATCACTTTAATGATGCCTGGGTTGTTGTTTCATAACGCTTTCCTATAGTGTTTGTCATCTCTCACTTCAGATCTTTTTATCTTCTTTGCCACAAGTAGAAATATTTGTTACATTATGTGGGCTAAGCTATGTAATTAAAAGAATTAAAAGTTAGTAGAAACAGAATGGATGATTTCTTGAATAAGGCAGTTGAAACCTGCCTTAAAGAATCAGATGCTGTCACTGACTTACAGAGTCCTTATACACTGGTCAAGTCACTCAAAGCAAATTTCTTGTGAGTGATAACCAAATGTGTGTTCTTCATGCATGACAGGATAAATTGAAATCAATGGAAATGGTGCTTTTAATGTGCTACTATATTACCATTGTTATTGTATAATACAGTGCTATTGTAATACCAGATACGCAGAAAAAAAAAGCCAGTATTGTCAAGCCATGCTCCAAGAATTAGCAGATGCCTCAGTTTTGCATCTGTAAAGTTCAGATAGTGGCACTTTATCTCCCGAAAGTTTGGTTAAAATAAATTTATTATTATGAAGAACACCAGTGTGATAGCAATGAGCACTGCGTAAAGCTCAGGAGAGAATCGTGTTCATATAAAAAAATCTAGTAATGTGCTGTAAATAAGTGTGCATTATTGAACAACAAGAAGAAATTAAAATTGCTTATTAGCTGAGTGTAAATGAATTGTAACTTAGAAAAGGCTGTTAAAAGGGCAATAAAAGGTCCAGGAGCTGACATGACAGTATAAAACCACCCTGTGAAGATAAAAGGACACACCTCAGGAATGTAAGGATCACAGACTGCAGCCTTTCTGCTTTTCTTTTCAAAGGCAGGCACTTGAACTTAAGTGAAAACTGAAAGAACTATACACATGTGAAGTTTTCGTATTTCCAAACAAAAAAACACCACACACAAGACCACTTTGCCTTTCAGTAGACAGACCTTTTAGAGACGCAACTGCCAGCTGCGCCTTTTTCAAGCTAGTCTCTTTTCCCTATTTTCTTCATGTGTATTTCTATAAAATATTGGCTACTGACCAAATCTGACACTTGGATAAGATTTCTACTTATTCTTGAAAACTTGCCAGAAAAACTGAAGCCAGGGGAAATTTTACTTCAGAACTGAATACGGCCTGTAGGATTTGGTGTTAGGCAATTAAAGACTTTCTCATGCCTAAGTCCAATAGTTTTAAGTTCCCTTTGCAACAACTTGCTAAAGAAATAACTAACTTTTATAGAACCTTTTATGTGACAGTGAAGTCGAGGTTTTAGATGGCAGAATCTAGAATCTTGTACTATATCTGGTACAAAAAAGGGAAATCTTGTCTCCCGTCTCCCCCTCTACCTTGCACATCTCTGCTTCCTTCCCTCAGCTCTTGCATCTGGCTGCATGATCCTTCATCTCCTTCCTATGAGCTCTGGTGCTTACTTACTTCATGCCTCAGCAAGGCCTTCTAACTCACTACCAGCAACACCCAATTCCTCACCAAAAGTTATCCTTAGTTACAAAGAGACATGGAACGAGCACTTCAACTGCAACAAAGCAAGCAGTAGAAAAGCACTTTGAAGCAAGGAGAGAAGAGGCTGACATAGGGCACAGGAGAACATCTCTCTTTTGACAGTGGTGAACTGGTATTTCAAGTCCTGCTCCACCTCACTTTATTTCACTGGTATTAACAGCAGGGTAGGCTGATCATAACAGTCTCACCTGCTGTTAAGCATGTGGTCACCCCTTACCATTTTGTCTGCACAGGTGAAATTTAATAATATGTGTATGCAAATGTAATTATTTTATTATTAAATGTATTAATAATTCAGATAAAAACTAAAAAAAGCTTAAAACCAAGCTCCGAGAGAGAAAACATTATGGAGCAGGGTTTGGCTTCTGGTTTTTGTGGTGATTTTTTTTTTTTTTACCCAGGAAAGTCCATGGCAAAGCTCCTGTTTCTTGGAAAGGGTTATGCCTTTGTTTATACCAGCAACTGTGTTACAGTCTTTACTAATAAGCAGATAAAAGTCCTCCCACAAATTTAGGATAATCCATTTCCTGTTCACCTGCAGCAGAGGAGCCAGTAAGAAAGCAGGGGGGGCAGCAAGCGCTTTAACATCAGTATTAATCCTGTTGCTTATCTCATTTGAAAGTGTTCTCTTTAAGACATCATAGCAATGGGTATTTTGCTTTCTTTGAAATAAGAATTTCTAGAAAGGATTCTATTTTGTATTAAGATTGCATCCAACTTCCATTAGCCTACACATCTTTCAGAAACTGTCATAACTGTTTATATTATATTTACACATATATATTTATCTATTAAAAAGTTAATATATGCTATACATATGTTTTTATATATTATATACATATATACAGAAACCTAATTCAACAAATACTTAAGACTATTTCTAAAATCTAAACACTTACTTAGGACAAGAAAAAATGAGCTGCATTGCTTACAAAGGCTCCTACAATACAACAGACAACAGTTTTATTAAATCTTCCCTCCAGTGACTAAACAATCTGCAGACAAGTCTAGTCATTTCATAGCTCTTGATTTTGGAGCTATGAGCCAAGCTTCCCAGTCATGCAAAGCCATATGGTTTTTTTTAACCAAATACAGTGTGAAAATGGATGTTGCAAAGCATTACTGAATGAATCAGCAAATTCCTGTATTCCAGCAGCAGAGCTAGAATGGTAAAACAGGCAGCATAAATACAAAAATGTGTTGCTGTCTGTGTGATTGGTCAGAGAAAGCACAGAAAAATAATTCAACTTAATATAACTCTTTTGAAAACCATAGGAAATCGCACATTACAAATTACTACTGGCCTTAAATTCTTAGGGTTTTCTCCTCACTGCTACAAAGAACTGCTGCCATTGTTTGGCAGTGGGGGCTGCTTTGGGTAATTAATACGTTAACTACACTAAAATATACATAATGTAGATAAAGTGCTTCATTATTTTTTAGTCAAGAAAAATAGGTACGGACAGCAAAAAAAATCTGACATTGTTTAATTTACCTAGTGCCTTGTTTGCCTCATGTCTCTCAAGGTCTTTCACACCTTTTCTCAGCAGCAGATATGAGAAAAAACACGTGATGTTCAATGAACAAATCAGATGTGTTTCAGTTGCTAAAGCTCCTGAGTGAATGAGTCAACACACAAAATGGAAACCAAATGCCAAATGGCACAGAGAAGCATACAAGGAAAATGCCATCTGCACTTGAAGCAGCTGGTGCACTCACCACAACATGACTCAAATACCACTGGAAACAAATCTCTAGAAATGATCATGTCCCAACCAGAAGCACGAGGAACTGAATGAAGCTGGATCATCATTGTACCTATCTTTCAACGTTTTCCTATCTTTCAAAATGCTGATTACTCAATGTGATACATCATAAAGCCACAGGGCATGATGGTGACAGCAGCAACTAGTCATTTTGAAAGTCTATTCACAAACTCTTTAAAAGGAAGATCGGTGTCAGTGCTAATGTTTGCATAACGTATCATAAGAGTATTACAGAACATAGCATTATGTTATGTTCTGCAGCATAAGAACATAGTGCTGTGAACCCTGACTCTAATCAAGCAAAATACCAAATAAAAAATAATTGAAATCCTTTAACCTAGCTAAAACCATAAGAAATATTTTCTTTTAAAATGTATGTTTCACCTCAAGGTCCAGAATCTAAACTATATAAATGCCAAGAAAGAAAACTGGCTTAGAAAGGTAACTGTGATAAACTAGAGAACATGGAAACTGGACTAAATGCACTGTAGAGCAAAGATGAAAAGAATTACAAATAACAGATACTTATGGTTAGGTAAGAGTCACATTGTCAAGTTTGCCAGTTTCAGAACCGCACAAGAATTTCTTTTTTTCAGAATTTTAAATTCTGTATAATTAGAGATTCAGATAATCTAAATACTCTTGAACACCACTATTGCTAATTTGCTATTGCATTGTTAGTGATACTGATTTAAATCAAATTCTCTCTATATAACAACATTAGAAGATAGTAGGATAGGTGATCCTCATTGTAAAACTTTTTATTTTCTGCTTCAGAGATTTTAACCAACAGTGGTTCATTCTTAGTATTTATTGCATTTATGATTATTCTTTTTTGTCAGCTTTTTATTGTTTTATCAAATATTCCTCAACCACAAGAAGTTTTAGGGCTACTGCTAGTAAATGATGATCTTCTCTAGAAAAAAAGGCTTTTCTTAAAACATCTTGTGTTGGAAATAAAGCTAAATGATCTTTTATTATAAAAAAAGCAAGACTAAAAAGGTATATCCTGAAAATATGAGGAGGCAAAACACTAAAAGAAGACATGAAAATTTTATTCTCTCTTGACAATAGTATATGTTGAAACAGTAGTCACTAACAGTTGTCAATGATAACTTACTGGATCAATTCTGCTAAATATTGTTAGCTTCTCTTACCTGAAAATCTAATTCCTTATAACTGCTCTATTGCTTGAAATCTGTAACTATCCCTTACTAAAATATTATAGATGCCATTAATATCTCATATTATTTGCACATAAATAAATGTATTTCTAAAATAAAAGGTTGGGTTTTTCTTCAGAAGTCCCAGAGTCACATTATATCCACATACCTAATAACAAGACTATTTACAGCAAATGGGGTATACTGAAGACATGATGATTCCATATTGATCTTTGATATTTTTTTAAAACATCACAACTTTAATAAATGGGTAAAATATTATTTTAAATGTTTGATGTTCAACTATGAATTCAGAACTCTTACAGTTAATAAGAATTCCTTGCAACCATATGTGTCTTCCCGATTAAGAATTTACAGTACTTTAAATTTCACTAGAGCCCTTCAAGGCGAAGTATCATTACTTCAGCCTTCCCCAATGACATGGAAATTATGTACAGATCAATGGGGTACCTAAAATAATTCATACATACAAACTCACTCTTCCAGTTGGAGTCTCTTGGCCAGACCAAAGTTGATTCAACTCGACATAGGCCCATTCACTTCAAAAGAAGGGCAGTGATTAACACTACCAAAGGCTTTGGTCGTCTTGTTCTACAACAATGACATTGATGCATTCATTAAAATATGTGAGCAGGATAAATCTCCCATTTAGGCATCAAATTTGGCTGGCTATTCTGTGGGACATCCTAATTATCCATGCTTGTGATTTTAATAAGAATTTGTTTAGAAGTGATCTGACACATCCAATTTGAACACAGATGAAAGTGGAGCTGGATACGGATCTACTGCAAAAGTACTGCAAAGTACAGTACCTCATTTGTTTTGAGCTATTTTCTGATTCTATTTTTACTCACTGTGATTTACCACCAGTATCCTCTGGGTGATAGTTAAGGAAACAGATGCTGGGAATCTCTGTCCCTTCAGTTCCTGAGAGGAGAGCTCTGACTCACATTTGTGCCTAGTTTCTCCTTTGTACTCACACATGCAAAGGGTGGTTGTGTTAAACTTAAATTACTGCTTGATTTCCAGTTTCTCATTGCCAGTTTCCTCAAAGTTTCCACTTACGTATTTTACAGCTTTACCAGTTTCAGTTGAGCAGCATTTTATTACACGTTTCCCCTTCCAAAACCTGAACTGTATGTTCCCAGGATAAAGTTAAATTCTTTTATTTTGAGGTGCTCTATTTATTTGGGATTTTCCAATGAAACTGGATAAAAAAAAATATGTACAAATCTGGGACAAAGTTGAGATTAATTTTTAACAGATGTTTTAGTCTGAATTTTTCCTCTACCACTTTGAACAAAAGCATATATAGAACCACTGAACAGAAAGAAATACAGCCCATGCCTGTTTATAAGGCCATCATGGAACTTTCCGTTATCTGTGTGCAGATATGAAAAGGCTTGCTGGCTTTCATTGATAGACTGCAGTACTTAGTACGGTGCAGAAAGAACACTTCTGAATTGAAGGTATGGGCAATACAGCAGCAGTGTTCCTCCCTGGGTGAGAAAAGGTACATATCATTATGATTTAAAATGCAATTGTTACTATTTTGAAAATGTTGCCCAAAACACAGTCTTATAATAATGGAGTTAAATAACCCACATTTCATTTATAGAAGATTTCTATATGACTAGAATTAAAATCATAGTACAGTTCACAGAAGAAGTCTAGTGTCATTTAGCAATGAGTTACCCTGGTGGAGTTTCCAGGAGAAATAGTCACAATATAATTAATCTGGTGGAACATCTGGATACACAGACTGCAATTAATTTTGCTCTGAATATTAACAGTTCCACAGCAGTTGAAAAGAAATTATATCAGTCAATAGATTTTTGAACTAAGTAGGTTGTGGGCGATAAAGCAAATTATTGTTGATATTGTAAAACTTGTTTAAATCAACTGAATGCTTAAATTACTTAAGAAATCTGTGCTAGTACTCATTTATACAGAAAAAAAAAAAAGGAGATTCACATTTCAACTTCTAACTAAAGAGGCAAGAAAAGTTTTAAATAAACTCAGTCTTCTTCACTCATTACACCGAACAAATGTGGACTGTTTACTGCTTCATTGTTCAGTATGTAAATAGCATATCAGAACTGTGCATAACTAATATCCATACATCAGAAAATTGTTTCTTGATTATCCAGAGATACAGGCAGTATCTCTTTAACAGTTTCTTTCAGGGAATATTTCTCCAATAAGAGCTGGACTTCTAAGCAGATGGTCACTGCACAAGAAACAGTTGAACAGTGGCACCCAGAGGTGAAAAGTGTACTATAGGAGTAGACTTATTCCATTTGTTGTAATCTATTTCTCATCTTTTCCTTCTGCCATTCCCATCTTTTCTTTTCCAAGTAACAAATGCCAGAAAAAAAAAATTGCTGCGATTTGGAAGAACATACTTTAGAGCTTAAAAAAGAAAGCCCCTGCTTTGTAACAACTATGATAGTTGGGAACACATTTTAGAAACACATTTTTCCTACATACTTTCTCTAACAAAGAACAGGATAAAAATAACCATGGAAAAGAGAATATTTTCAGATGCATCTCCTTGGGTGCAATTCTGAAGCCACAAAGCCTTGTATTCTCCCTAAATTCACTAGCTGAATTTATTGTGCAAGATTGTAACAGGAACTTGAAGATCCAAACACAGGAGTTGGTGGATTTTAGGAAAAAGGCTTGGGATCACAGTACAAATAGAATTATAGTTGACACAAACTGTCCATACTATCTCAGATGCCTTGACTTCAGACATTTGGTAAGACTTTTTGTATCATTGTCCTAAAAGCACCAGGCTGAGAGCACCACCCTTCTGTGATAACCTCCCCAGGCTCCTGGGCCAATATCTATTTTTTACATACGTGTAAATGCATATATCCATTATATGCATGCCAGTTATTTATTTCACAGAAAGTTTAATTAAATACAAAGCAATGGTGTGGCTACCCAGCATCAGTCTCAGGAAGGCCCAATAAAATGAGGCCCACTGATTTTTAATTAAAAAGGCCATAATTCTGCAATTTGCAATGACTGTCTGCACCTTTCAGGTAGAGTGGGACTCTGTACCTGAGCTGAGCTGCAGAAAACCACATCCACACTCTCTAAAGATCCTCCAAACAACCTTCCACTTAAGGGACCATAATAGGAAGGGCTTTTGGCAACCATCTGCTCAAAAGAGAAGAGAAAAGAAACAGGTGTTTGTTTTGCTTGATTTTTAAAGGTAAAGATTATTTCTGTGGGTTAAATGGACTAGGTGAAGTGTCCAGAATGTTGCTGATGATTTTTCCCTAGTAGCACGTGCTTTTGTCTGCTCTGGTCTTCACAATGGTTGTTATTAGTATTGTTATTATCATTGTTGTTGTTGTAACTATCATTATTTATTATTATGTAAAGAGCAGTGATAATGTGACGGGCAAAGCAGTGAAGTTCGCCTTTCTAGATCTGCGTCTCCAGTTCACGCATGAGGAAGGAGTTTCCATAAACTCCAGACAGAGGCAAATGCTCCTAAACTCATCTCTATAGCCAATGTGTTCAGGGTTGCGCTTAAACTACTACCCATACAAAAACCATCAACTGAGGTCAATTTCCAACAGTTTATGGGGTAGGACATTTCTCCACATCAGCCTTTCAACCAGGATTTTAAACAAATACATGAAAGCAAACGAGTAAAGGAATTATGGCTATACGCAAATCGATATCCTTCCTCCCCCCATCCCACCTTTATTTTCCTCTCTCTTTATTAAGATCGCGACTATTTGCAGAAGGGTTTCCTTGCAAAGGCTGCAACGACCCGTCGGCTCCGCCGTACTGCGGCCGCAGAGCAGGCGCGGGGCGGGGCTCCGCTGGGCGGAACCCAACAACCAGCACCGCCGCGTCCAGCACCGCCGCCCCACAACGATCATTTTATAAGAATTGTACCGATTTGCGTTACGTTTCTGCGGAGGTGAATACAACACATCCATCGCACCGCCCAGTACGGCCGCCCCCGCAGCTCACACGCCCCCCCGCGGCGCGCGCAGAGGGGCGGGGC
>NW_009646928.1:492457-501109 GCF_000708025.1 Charadrius vociferus | reverse complement strand
TCTTTCAAACGCTTCACGCAGAATTTTTTTAGACTTACTACTATGCGCTGTTACATATATTTTTGTCTCTGATGGCTAGAAAATATTTTAACGATCCTAATTACGATCACATTCGGCCGTTTCTTGTGTTCAATTTACACTCTTCTTGTACCTAGAGGCAGGGATTTGGCTGCATTGTTTTTGAATTTTAGGTTCTAGTTCCCAGAAAATGTCAGCTTAAAAGTGATCTATTCCTTTTAAACAAAAGTTACTTAAATGCACGGCTGGAAATATAAAACTTAACAACAATGTGTAGACCACAGTTCCTCTTCCAGGATTGTGCTGTAAAGAAGGAGGTGTAAAAATAAATAATATTTATTGCCAGGCAATAAATAAAGGCGCCACTTCTTAATTCCATAAAAATACATTGAAAGACAAGAAGCATTTTGTGGAGGGGCAGAATAGAAAATCAGTACATATTTCCTTCTACAAAAAGTAGAGAATTTTGTGTGTTCTATAAAAGCCCAGGTATGCTATATGGGTGGAAGAAAAAAAATAATATAAAACAACAAAGCAAAAAGAGCAAAAGAAATCAAAATATCCGTCCCATCCCTACCAATAAAAGACACTTGGAGAAAAGCTGAAACAGAAACAGGTATTCTTGTTTCAACATCTCCATGAAGGTAAGTGCAGTGTAAGAGATGGGGAGAGGGATTCACCCTTCCTCCATTTAATCTTTTAATTTACAGACATCCCTTTAAAATGAACCGCTTTTTAAAAATCTCTCAAAGGAGCAGGCATCGCCTTAACCCTTCACACCTTACTTGCAGCACGCAGGCTGATGTCGCTCCTTACTCGCTCCACCCCCCAGCCCTCACACTGTCAACTAAAGAGATCTTCTGGTATTTAATTGCAGGTGTTATGCCTCACAGCCCAAACAGACATTTTTCTGTTTTGCAAGCTCTGCAGCTTATTCTGCTTGGCTGGGATGATACAAGAAGAAAAGAGATATACAGTTTTGCACTGGGGGGTTAAACACTAAAAAATTACTGGTGTGAATTTTCCTTTATAATCGTGTCTGCTGCTCGTGTATGTAGCTAGAAATAAAACGTTCTGAGTATCTTTTACATCCACCCCGAATGCCTTATCCAGAGAGCTAATGAGTAGTCCAAACTTGTACTGTTGTCAATGAAAGATGAAAAACATTAACTGTCTGCATATACCACCAATATTAATATGTGGTACAGATTTTCAGCATTTCTGGCAAACTAAACTGCCAAACAATCTAATCGATGGTCTATTTATCTAACCTAATTCTCCACCGCTCCAGGGGCATAGAGAGGAGCTTTCCATGAAGCACACTTCCAGAATAAGCTATCCAGCTTGACACAGCAGTTGGCAAATTTCCCCTAAAGTATGACAGATTATATCCCCATTTAAAACATTGAATCTAACGTGACTGTGAATATCATTATTCCTATTGTTGGCTAATATCTTGTTTAAAGCTTGATACAGGAAGAAGACATTTAGTTTTCCATTAGAAACTAAATACTCTTCTGAGAAAACAGTTGATAAAATGGAACTCTGCAAGAGGACTAGCCCAGATAAAATATCACGCATTGCATATGTCCCTACACAGACCTGAACTGGCTGAGCCCTGCACACGCCAGGGGACCCTTTCCACTTCTAACGTCAGTGACTTTACTATTAAAAGGTTACAGAACACTTGAACAAAGTTATTTGACATAATTAAACTATACCAGCACCATGTAAGCAAATTAAATGGTATACCTGGACATATATGCGTTTTGGAGTAAAAAAGGCAATTTTACAGGGTTTGTTACTATTTAGAAAAACATATGAAGCAAAGGTCATTACATATAGCCTAAAATGTGAATTTGAATCCATATTGATAGCTCCTCAGCCTATGCATTCTGTAAGTGTATATAAGTGCATTTCTTTAGTAAAATCAAATGATAGTAGATAGTCTGCTGACCATCTGATTTTAACTAACCAATACACTTATCAAAATGACAGTATTATTTTCATAGCTGCCTGAATGTAAAAATAAGTTCCATTTGATATATAATGTTTATATTAATCCTTTTAAACATTTGCTGCCTTTCACCCCATAGGTGATCCCTGCAGAATGTGTCGAGTGATTTATTAAGGTCTGACCCAGCAAAGTGCAGAGAAGGCTCACATCCCACTGGCTTCAGGAGCAATTAAGGGCTTCTCCATGCACCTTCCAGGATCAAGCTCTGAGGATTTGGCAGTCCTTCTGGACTACAGTTTTGTTCAGATTTTTGTATGCTAACTTTATCGTGTTTTCATTTTGCACTGAGGTCAAATAGCAGCTGTATCCAAAACCCTCTTACTGAGCAACACTTTTAGTTAAGTCAATGGGAGTTTGAACAAGAAAGGAATTCAGGCATGAGTAAAAAGTTTGTCACAGCTAGCTGCTACACAGCAAAGATTACTTAAGAATTTCATATCACAAAGATTTCACAATCTAGACCTGAAAAAATTATAGCTATCATAGTTAATAGTTAATAAATAAAATACAGCCAAAATATTTCCACTGTAACAAGTAGTTCATAGATCTAAAACTAACATTTACCAATCTTATCTGTGTTTCTTTCTGAAGAATTTCACTCTACTACAATGTAGTAAATCCATGGAAAATATTGGAAAACATAAATCAATAGTAGTTATTTCACTACTAAAAAGGAAACCTATTATTCTAATTTTTCGTGTTTGCTGTTTGCCCTTGTACTCCAGAATTTTCTCTTTTTTCTTTGATATTTTAAACCCTGTTTTTAGGCAGTCTGTTAAGTAACAGTAGTCATGAAAATCCGCATGGCATTTGAACAGATCCAAAGGATTTATCTGCATCTGACTGAACTGATCGACTAAGTAAAATAATAATTCTTTTTAAAAAATATATACCGCTTCTTAGAACACAATGTAAGAGCACTCAGTTTTATAACAGGTAGTCTAATTTGAACACTAGTAAAAAGACAGCACAGCATTCTTAAATTCCAGAAAAAAAAAATGTGTTGTTCTTTCAGTTATGTCTTTGCTAACAACTTGGAAGCATCCATTGTATTACTACTGCAGTGTTATTGAGCTAGTTTTATTAAAGCAAATTTATAGCAATGTTAGAAATTAATACCACTCTTATTTCCTCCACTGCCTAGCTTTATTGAATGCCATGGGGCATATTAATCAGTAAAGCCAAGTAGTGCATGAAATAAAAGTATAAATTAACCTGTAACATGAATGTAAAAAGGGGCTTAATAAAATAGAAATAAATAACACTTTAATGATAATCAACCCTGCCTGGCTTAACCAAGCACACAGTGTAATAATGCTAAATACAAAAAAAAAAAGTCTTTAAATAAAGTTTAAATCATGATGCAAACAACATAATTTACAAAGTAATACTTAATTCACTGGATTGTTTAAACACACATAAGATTGTACAAAAACCACCCTTCTATCCTGACACTTCTTCATGTAGAATTCCTGTCAACTTTGGGAGCAGGCCCAATGCACAGTGACTATGAATGCCAGAATGATTTCAGAGCAATTTCACATTCTAAGAGTCTATGCATTTAGATGTAACCGAAAAAGAAGTCTTTGCACAGTATATTTTGCACACGCCCAAAACGTGTCTCCAAGTATCAGCTAAAACCCGAACAGTCTCTTCAAGCCTATTTCACACAGGTGAACTGCACACAATGTGTATAGTAATTTATTAAGGGTTTGACCTTGCAAGTGTGTGAAGTCATTTTAACCTGTCCTTAAATTTATGTTGTGGTTTTTCTAAAGACAATGTATTCTATGGTATAATAGAAGGGTTTTGGGGGGGAAAGTCTCTTCTCTCCAGTGTCCAAAAAACTCTGTCCAAAGAATTACTCCCAGTACACAAATTGATATATGCAACTCTTTGCAAAATCAAAGCTAATTTTGTAATCATACAACAATAGACAGCTCAGCTTTTTTCCACAGCTACTGCACTTCCAGAGCCACGTTGTCATATATAATAACCACATATATGAAAATACATGTATTTGCAAAAATAGGGGGAAAAATTGGCCAAAATCTGGAAGTATCATAAAACACCAATGTGTATGCTCCCTCTGCTGGCTCTGCTGCAGAAGTTAATTATGAAACACACCTGCCGTAATTGCTCTGCTACTAACGCTGACATAAATATGTAACAGCTCTGCTAGAAACACCAGTGACAAGAAGAAAGGTAAGATGAGAAATTCTGCATGAGTGAATGCACACATAACAATATAAACATGATACTAAAGCAAAGGTTTTATGACTACAAATATATAATGTATTAGAAATGCATTGGAGTTCATTGCGTCACAGTTGTGAGGTCATTATGGAGACATACTAATATCAGATATAGCCAACATTTAAAAGATACTGTGAACTATGCTTGAGACACTGTTTGGGTGGACCTGTAATGTTGCAACTGGTATTAATTTAAATTTTTCACATTTGCAAATTGTATAAAACAGGGTTGCAGACTGGTTACACTCAAGCGTACTCAGGGTCCAATAGAAATGGTTAAGGATCTTATTTTGCAGAAAACATAATGGCACTGAACAGGAGGCAAGCTCAACATTTCGTCCAAGTGAGGTCCCCGTACTCTTGGATGATGTTTGCTAGGAGTTCTGTCAGCTAATGAGTTGAACCATCTGTAGCAGTTTCCTGACAGATGTGGCCAACTCCCGTACCGGGCCGCTGCGTCTTCTGACACAGAGCTCTGTGGAGGGCTCCAGTGACAGCATTCCAAGGGAAGGGCAGAAAATGCCGCCATCAGGTACGCAAATGTGGTAACTCTTTGTAAGTAATACAGCAGCATTTTTTGCCAAAGGGCCTTCCAAACACATTCCTTTTGACTTCAAAACTATTGCAAGCCTTTTTTTCCCCTTCATCAGCCATGGTATGAAATTCACACCCAAAACAACATAAGTGGACATAAAGGAATTACATGACAACTCAATTTAGGCAGGTTTTCTTCTTTTTTCAAAATCAAGGTTTATGCTTAAAATCTGGATTCTTATCAGTCCACTGAGCTTAATCTATTATACAAATTTTTAAGTGCATAAACTTCAGAGTTTTATGAGATGCACAAGGGAATCCAGTTTAGAATACACTAAGTGTATATTATCTCAGTGCTATTATAACAAGACATGTTCTACAGTAGTAAAGAAAGCAAACTGTTAAATTTATATCTTATCCAGTAAATGTGTGGAAAATAAACTTAAAATACCTTTTAAAAATGTTTTTATAGGATGTTTTTGTATAATTTCTGTCTTCTGCATGAAGTATTCATTTTGGACAAGAAATGCATTTGGATTATAATACCATTATAGATAAAGGACTGCCAATCTAAATGGGTATTTCAACATAATAAATACTGGTCACTGAGTTTAGATCATTGAACTCCACATTATTTTGCTTGGAAGTCAAATACCTTGGCAAATTAATATCAGTGCTGACAGCATTATAGTCATTAGTCCAAATAAGCAACTTTTTTTTTTTTTAATGACAGTGCAGTTCCAATAAACTAAACTAAAATAAATTATAGGATTACTATGGTGTTTTATTTACATACAGATACAACATTTATGGACAGTTGTTTAATTTAAAGCACCAAAAAGAGAAAATGAAGCTGGGGAATGCCATGTGTTAATCTCAAATTCAAAGTGTGCACGTAATTTTCTGCAATTGGGAAACACATGGTGAGTTCTCTGAAAAACTAAAACCTTATTGAATCAACAGTTATGTAGATGTCAAGAGACTACCAATTTGCAGAATATCCCAAATCATTTATGTAATAAATCAGGAAAGTGTGGGAAAGACATACTATAAAACTCACAGTAAAAAGAAATCAGTTAAGATTCATACTTGCATTTTAATATTTTAAGAGATATAAGTTTTTTCATTTAAATATTCCCTGTAATATTAAATTAAAGCAACTAGATTGAAAGAGCACATGAAGAAAGCAGAATGGGCACATCTGTCACAAACACATTGTCTAAGGGAAGTGGACCAAAAGGAATTGTATGAGGAAAATATGACAGTATATTTCAAGTAGTTACATGCAATGAAACAAACATGCACCATGGGCCCCAGAAATTCTTTCACACCTATTAGAATAAAATTTATTTTATTAACATAAGACTATTTCTTGCATAGGTTAATATTTCAAGCATCTTTTTTAAATAAATTGCTTGTGTGTCCAGATCAGTTGATTAAATCTTATACAAAAGTAATTCCATTTTCATTATTCCCTTGGATTAGAAACACTCCTATATTTTTACACCGGTGTAGTCATATGCATTAGACTGGAAGTAAGACTTTGACAGCTCTGCTTACTGCCTGCAGCTGTCACTAACACTAGATCTATCTTCACAAATATTATTACAAGTGTGTTCATCTGAGGTGTCCTTATTCACAATAGCTGACCTTCATGGCTATGTCTGACATTTAAAAAGAAAAGTTCTGCTTTACAACCTTCAGCGTGCCTCCAGTTATAAATTACAGGTAGAGTATTAGTAATAATAATTGATTTTAGCAGTAAGTAATAGAGTTATAAACAGCTCCTACTGTTTAATGAAAAAAATGCTTCATCTTCTGGTTTTATTTATTAGTATTCAAGAGCCTTCCACAACCTCACCGTGATCAGTTATTGTTTAATTAAACCACAAAAGATGGCCTGTCAATGACTCTTTGTTCAAAAAACCATAAAAAGTATTAATTATTTTTTTAATTTCTTTACAAATGTTCTTAGGGTTTGCTTATTTTTCTTTTCTGTTGTGAGCCTATTTGAATACAGATAATGCATGTGAACAACAAATTGTTTGAATTTTCCTTACGTGTTAATAATTTTCCTTAGTGTGGTGCATCAGTTACAAGTAAATATAATCAAGGAAGAGTTTTACCCTGTGTTGGCCACACTAGAGCTCTCCTCAGTGTTCACAAGTGAATCAATTGCAGAAACCATCTAAGCATCTTTTTGCTGCTCACAACTAAACTCTACTGCATTTTTTAAGAAATTCATTTTTCTAACAAAGTAAAAGAGCACCTACAGGTTCATAACGCATAAGTTCACACATGAGAAACTAAGGACTAAAAGACTTCACCAGCAAACGGCCTGATGAATGATGAAATTACGCCATCAATAATGGCAGGAAGGTTTCAAATAAACAATACCCAATTAAAATCCAGCTGGAAAATGATAGTAGCTACTGATTTTATTTTGCCTTTTTTGTCACAAAGTAGTGATAACTGACAAATAAAACTTAATGTCACCTTATCATGATGCAAATAAAAATATACTGTACACTTACATAAATGTCAAGCTTGAGATGCTGTCTATCATCTCTCACCACTAGCTGGCACCATAGCTTTAAAAATGTAGTGATGTGTCTCGTTTATATCTTACTAATTAACAAGCCAGCTACCTAATTTTCAACAGAAAACAATTATTCAAAGCAAACAAGAAATATTTGGGGCTATAAACTAAAATGAGTCTGAAAGCAATATTCTCAATGATGACTGGTAACATACATCCTGCAAAGGGAAATGGATAATAGCTAACAGGCTCAGGGCTTGTTTTTATTAGATGAAAATAAACGGTACTATGCGCAGATGGGAGAGTCCGATATTTTTGCTACTGGCTGGGAGATCATAGAGGTCAGTATCTTGGATTATGAAGAGGATGAACCCAAATAAACTGCCTCCCTTACTGGGCTTTTTATCCCAAGTAAACTCAGAGGCCACTTCAGGTTCATTCCCAAAGAAGCAGCTTTATTGCACTGGCTAATAAATTTCACGGAGTCTGTCTCCTTCACCGGCTTCCCTTTTCTCATTAGAGCCTGCTGCTTTCATTGTCTGCTGGCTGGATACAGACACCCTAAGAGACAGGGACTCGGTTTCCATTCTCTGACAGCAGCGGTTCTGGCACTGCAATAGACTTCGCTGCTATGTTCCGCTCTGATTCTTTCAGACTAGTCACTCTGGGCTGACTGCACACATGCATTGGCACACACACCCACGCATCCAGACACACACAAAGTTCAAAGCCAGGGGAGTTACAATCTAGTCATCTACTGCTCAACCTCAGAAGAGACCAAAAAAAATTAAAGCAACTCTTGCCAACTGTCTACGTATTTACAGGTTGGGCAAAGCAACCCATAAATGTTCACATATTACCAATAACAGAGCACTGATAATGTACAAATACATCATATCTGTGGCTGATCTGTCAGCTGTGGTCTGAACAGACACTCAAATACTTCTATAACATAAGAAAATCTTACCTAAAAAGAAATTAAAGCATTCTCCTATTATAGGGCAGGTTCTCTGCAGCTGTCCAAAGTCACTCTAAAAGGTGGGACATACAGACAACATTTCTGTATCAGTAATGGCAGTCACATCAAGAGAACCGTGCCATTCTGGCCTTGGCAGCGTTACAGAGTATAGCTCATAAAGTTACACATATTCTTTTTTACAACCTTCCATAGGACCAGAGAGAAGAAAATGTACACTGAAAAATAGTGCTATACATGTTACAAATTCTGCAGCTGGGTCACTAAAATATCCAGCTGACAGCTCTCTCCCTAAAAAAAACAATAGTGGTAA
>NW_009646928.1:480059-492429 GCF_000708025.1 Charadrius vociferus | reverse complement strand
GGGGGGGAGTTCTAATTCTTAATCTGACAAAGGTCCTGTATAATTTCATAGCGATATTTTTGTCCTGCCTAATAGGGAAATGGTGAATCTCATCTCCATCTGCACGATTATCTAGACCAGTTAAATTCTGCCATTTGCATACTACAGTGGCACTGCCAGGCTAGTCTTCAGCCGGCATTAAGTACTGTCCTTCCATACAACTGAACAGCAGAGCAAAAAGCAGCTCCCACGCAGCAGTACCGAGGAGATTATGCATACAGGCTGCACTTATTCTTTCAGGATAATCTCTGACGTCATGAAAGTGCCGTTGCCTAAAATGACACAACCAGTTCTAACTAACGGATTGATTTGGAAGACTATGCAAGGAAGGACTTGGGTTAATGAACACAGTTATAATACATATTCAAACTGGTATGGCACAAATACCTCCCTTCCAAAAGAAAAAGAAAAACAAACAAAACAAAGGACCAGAAAGGAATGAAAGGAACCTACCTAGATCAAATTCTTTTGGTGTTTTAAATCTCTTGGACTAGCTTCATATGTGCTAGCGAATTTTATCCTTCACTGACAGAGATATTTTGTGTTTTGTAAAGCCTTATTTCAATCACGTATTGGCCAGTATGTATACAAACACTTCTTTGCTAATTTTATCTTGCAACACAAAAGAACAACTAAAAGACCATAGATGTTTCTCTTCTACTTCAAAAAAATACCATCTAAGGAACACAGATTAGGATCACATTTGTTCTTTCATAAGAGGAAACTTTACACGGCAACATTTCTTTATTGTATGCGGGCTTCTCAGGTTCCTACCACTGGCAAGTTACGCTTGCAAAGTTCACTCTGTAGCCAAAGGTTTTGAGTCTTTGTTTTGTGTAACAAAAACTGTCAATAAACAACAAATTAGTTGCCCCTAGTGTTTTAACAAAGCCATGGGAGCTGACTGACACCTTTTTGCTGTATATGTTCCACGGGATAAACATGCTGCCAACATCAACTAATCATAATGTTAAGAATGTTGTGGGTTTGCCTTGTTCCAAAGTTATTTTGAGGTCATTTTGGTAGTCCTGCAAATAGCCAACAGGGCAGCCCCTTGTAACTGAGTCAGTTCCACAGAATTCAGGACAGACAGCAATGCAAGATGAAGGATCATAAATTGGAGAAAACTTAGTCTTAATGAATGCAGCAGAGAAGCTTGTAACGGCTGCAATATAATAAAGAAGTGTTACATATAATCCACTGTTATCTGTCTTTATTTTGCTAACCTGCTCGAGTGGACACCACAGCATCGAGACTACATTAATCAAAATTTGGAATGACCTGCTTTTCATTGCAAACTGCGGTTATCTTTCTTTACTGATTGGCCTTGACCTGTCAGCTGCATTTGGTACTCCTGACCCTGGGGGTTCTTTTGAAGAGCCTGGAGTACTACGAAAGGTTGTCTGACTCTGCTCTTGCTTGGTTTAATTCATATTCTACTCAACATACCCATTTTATTTCCAGTAGAAATTGCTCATTTAATTGCATTGTAAGTTTTATGGGGTATGCCCCAGGCTGTGTTCTTTATGCCAAGGCTCTCAGTATTTATATGTGGAATGGTAGAAAAGAAAAAAATAAAAAAGTCACTCACTGACAAAGCTAGAACAGGCTTCATAATACCAGTTATTTTCACTGCTTTAAATTGTATACAAAGCTGCTTGGGGAATAAAACATATGTATATGTCACTGTCTGAGGTTTATTTGACAAATGCATTGTTTTTTACTTAATACTTTCAAGGTTCTTCCTCCTCTTAAGAATTTTGCAACCTTTTCTTCAGTGCTAGGATATATTAAGTCTAGTAAGAGACCTATACTACAAATTACTACCTAACCAACCCCAAAGTTGGTTGAATATACTAGAAATCCAAACAGTATTGTAGTGGCAACAAAAGAATTTAATGTTTTCTTTTGCAAAAGGGGTTCTGGTTTGATATCCCCAATCCCGATTCTTCACAAAAAAATAAAGAAATAGTGTAGTATAGCATAAATCTACTTTACGTGTGGTGTCTGCCAAAACATAAAAGATTTTAAATCTGACATTGCTTAATCTATTTAATTAGTTAACCTATGTATCAGATGGTTTCAAATATTGTGCCACACCTAAACAACCACCTTTATTAATAAAAGACAAATTGTACTCTTATAACTAGCATTTAAGTTTGCCGGTCCACTTGGACACTGTCAAAATGAAGAGAAACATTACATGATTTAGGAATGTAACATCAAAATAAACATACGTGGTAAACTTTAAGTTTTGTTCATATCTTGAATTGCTAGATTATTTCAACAAATAGGACTGAATTTGTGGCTTAAAATATTTTACTTTACGATAGAAATTATATCTTAAATCAGTATAATTATTATTATGAAACTGAAAAATTTAGATCCATTATTTAGGAATAATCTGCATCCTGGTCATCCAATCAGTTTTGTAAAGAACGACTCCTTCTTTACCAAGGACCAGCTACAGTGGAACGCTGTACAAGGATTAGAAACCTGTGTACAACGATGAAAGTCCCAGATTCAGACCTCAGAGCAAAATATTAATGTGGCATTGCAAGTAAAATGTATTTATTATAATCATCACTTATTAACATTTAATTAAATTTACTTTGTGCTGTATCAGCCATCTTATTTTAGCATAAAAAGTAGAGACTGAAGAAAAATGCAAATTTTAAATATAAAAATAAAATTATGATTAACTTAAGATTTTTTACAACATATTTTTTAAAACAAGCGATAGTAATAAGAATGGAATATGCAATAAAAAAATGAAAATAAAGGGAAGCTACAAAAAGACCAAAGCTGCAGTTTACTCACAAGTAAAAACAAAGAAAAAGACAATGCTTATCAAGAGATCAGAAAGCAAACCTGGAAACAAAACACCTCCAGATTGTGGAAGAATGCAGCTCGGAATCTGAATGTTGTAAGCTAGGACACTGGTATAATGGATATAAGCTTTGGCAGAAATCTTTCAGCTTATTACATAAATATATTTGAGCAAACTCTATATGGACTGAAGTGTTTATTCTGTTGTTGTGTGCTCTAATTTGATACTAATTCCAGCTGAATTAGTACCAATTACCCTATCTATAAAGACATACACAGAAAAGTTCAGGGTCTGAAATTCACCAAGCATTTCTATGCAAAGAATACAAAGGCACTTATTTGTTTCCATAACCTCCTCCCACTAAGTTCATTAAGCTCCTTCTTATATCATTTTCCTCTGCTATATATGATTTTTAAGAAAGACGGAAAATTTAAAAAACACCCACAAAAATCATTAAGGTATTTTTTTCAGATTAGCTAGGAGCTAACGACTTTTTATCCTTGTTGTGCCTCACCTTGACTTTTTTTTCCTGAACAAAGTCTGTCTGTTGAGCAGTAATTGCTAGGGCAGTATTGCCTAAGTAATAAAACAAGCTGCATTAATACTTTAACATTCAGCTTAACTGCAATGGTAGCACATACATTACAAAAAAGAAAAAATATACACACTTTCCAATTTTGATGAATGTCACAAATTACTGATAACAACATGTGGCACCAGAATAGAAATGAGCCAACAGCTGCAGAGATTTAAGTCATTTGCACACTGCCTGTTGTCTGGTACCTCCCCAGCTGGAAGTTACCATCTTCAGAAAATAGTAAGGAGAGGGGAATGTGGGCCTACACTTCAGCTGCTTCAATTCACAATGCAACATGTTAAATCATGGGCTCTAGGAAAACATCCTCAATTACCATAGCTGAAGTCATAACCAATCTGCCAGTATTTAAAAAAAAAAAAAGCATTCAAATTCAGCATTATGAAAGCAGCATTTTGCCACATTTTATTATAAACACACAGATTTCTTTTCCCCAGGAAGTAACAATGAGCAATTATGTATTATTTGAATTTTTCATAATACTCATAGTTTTATGCGTATTTATAACCCAGTTCCTCCCAGAATGTTTAAAGCACAGCTGATTGTCCCAGCAAAGATAGAATTCTGGTCTATTCCTCTTTTCAAATCATCCTACCTAGTCTGTGACCTTACAAAACTGAATTGTCATTTAGAAGTAACAAGTAGCAGCCCTACAGTGTTACATAGCAAATTTCCTATACAGTCCTCAGTGGAAGCAGGATCACTCATGGAGCTGCAGGAAGAGCAGCAGTGTCCAGGAGAGTCTCAGGAAGGCCTGGGATAGTTTTGGCAGGGTCTGAGGAGAATTTCTGCACCAGTAGTATTCATACAGGGGTAAATAACGTGGGTTCTGGCATACTAATGTCATTTACGTAAGGCAGACAACAAAGGAACATGGCCCCTGCTATGAGGAACTGAAGGTTTGTGGGACAGTTATCAAGCTAAGATAATATCTAACAGCATGTGGTAGGGACGTGCACAATTCAAAAGAAACTGTATTTAATACCAAAATATTCCTTTCTCCTCATTACCCCTCACAGAGAAGTAATTCAGCAACAGCTCTTTTGGTCCAGTAATTAGCTTTTGTTAGAATAAAGAAGCTTGCCACTGCAGACATATAGAAGCCATGCTAGAACAGACTACAATTTATGTTCTGTTGTTACTGGATACCACTAAAGTAAAACCCTAATAATGGGGTGAAACACGTACAGACATTTTTCAGCTTACAAACTGCCAATTCCCTTAGCATCCTAAAACCAAAATGCATGTAAACCACTTGGAAGCATACATGTTTGTGGTTTAGTGTAAATGGGATCTCAGGTACGGATTTCACCAAAAAAAAAAAAAAAAAAAGACTTGAGTTCAAAAGATGGACTGTAGACAGATTTTAAAATCAATATTGACAGATTTAATCCAGAGGTCAAAAGAGGAAAATCCACCTCTTGTCATTAAAGTGAACAAAACAGAAAAAGGAAGAGCTTTAGGCTGGTGGCTGATGTTTCACCAGTGCTGCAGTCATGTATAATTTAATACTCCATGACTGGCTAATAATACTCTTTTCTGTGTTCCTATCACAAGTTTTGCAATAATGGTCAAGATTTGTGGTTTTCAGCCATCAGCTTGGAATATTGCCTCACTGCTCCAGGCCTGACATAGTAGTCCTAGTTTTCCACTGGGATATGCTGTATAATTGCATCAGTCTGCTTTCTGAAACTCCTGGGAGGGTGTTAAGCTAAAAAAACCAGGCAAGACAGAGGCTTTGTTTGGACACAGGACTATAGCACAGAAGAAAAAAATAACTAATTCTGTTAATCCCATCACTAACTTCACGAGATGGAGGGAATAAAAGCAACAGGTGTACTGGAGGATTAGCACATGTCCATATGAGGGCATAAAAAGCAGTTAATTCTTGCTTAGATAAAATGGCAACTTTAAATTAAAGAAATAGCCAGCTGTGTGTTTTCTATATTTACATATTTACCTTTCTTGATGTTTAAATAGAATATTGCATACTGATAGACACACACACAAAAAAAAAAGAAACTATTTTTATCATTGGAAATTATGTTGTTCAACTACAGCTAGTATTCAAACTGATACAGCCCTCTTGGTTGACCAAACTTAAAAAGAAACTCTAAAGTCACAGAGTTCCAGGTGAGACTTCTTTGAGTTGGCCCCACTGAAGTGAAGCAATCAGACCCATTTATCTGCATGTTTTAAGTAACAAATCTCTGAAATGGCACCTAGAAAGAATATGAAAATGGATAATACCTGCAAATTACTAAGGCCTGCTTAGATTGTAGGCCACATCCTCAGCCAACATAAAGTGCAAGGAATGCACATCAGACAAGAATCTGAGTTCATAACTCTCAAGTCTTTATCCAGATTTTTTTTGTACACTTTGGGGATATTCTTAGGCAGTTTATTAAATCCCCCAAACATCACAAAATCCAACTGTATTTTAACTGTATCTGGTAAAAGATACTGTAACCAAGTCCTCTGACATCTGTATAATGTACACTGATGAACTACACGTTAAATGCAGATGATACAACCACAACAGTGTTATGGTTGCAAACATTAAAAAGGTACTAGTTTTTATACTACATTTCACAAGGAGTGATAGGTTTCAGGGGAAACTCCATAAAAAAATATTTGTCTGTCATTTTTCCAGAAGCAAAATAGCAACAATTTAAGTCTGAATTGTTACCATTTACACAGCATAACTTGTTTGAAAGTTACAGCCTTAAACATTAATACATTTTTTATGAATTAGATAGTTGACCTTATGTTAGATTTCTCTTGCATAATCTATCTGCTCATATTGCCATCCTCTTATTAGCACATAGAAAATGATTAATTATATGGCCAAAGAATTCAAACCATGTGTGTCCTGGAGGCAGAAATGTCATCAGGTTATATATTGCCATAAATATTTCCACTACTCAGCATTTTCCAATTGTGTTTATTGCACATGACCTACAATTTTTGGTAAACAAGCATGTGCAGCCATTTCTGTGGCAAATATTCTAGCATTACAGGGCGTTTTTTTAAACGCATAACTCAATTTTCCATGGAATACATCAGTTCATACACTTGAGGTCTCTGAATGTACATATGACTAACTACGAGCTGCAGTTTCCTCACCTTTGGCTATATTCCCCCAGCAGTTTCAATATCTTTCTCTTAATTGAGTGATTTAATCAGCCACAATAAGTAGAGTGGTTCTGGACATTCTCTAAAGTTTTATTCTAGTCACCCAGCATGTCTATTGAACTCCTGGTATTGGTCAGTACAATCATTTTAAATGGAGTGAGAAAGAATTACAAGATACTTAATAGAAACTGTTATAATGCTTATGATATTGGTTTACATTACAACCACTCGTATTTTAGGGGATAATACTTTGTATTTAGCAATATCTATTTCTAAGTAAATACAAAATTTCTATGTTAGGAAAGAATAAAGAAAATTTGTATGGAATTCATTATGAAGTTTTGATGATTTTTTAAAAACTTATATGACTTAATGTTCCAAATGCAAACATTAGCACTTGTAGTATTACCCTCTGGAATTTAAATTTATTTTGGCAGCTTTTGAAAGACATAACCTTATTCACATATGTTTCATGGTGTATATAAAGAACTGTACATATGTCCTTGCATCACAGTAATCTAAAAACCTCAAATACATGTTATAAAAATAATAAAATGTTTCGCAGCAGCAGCAGACCAGAAATTAATTATGTAAAGAATCAATTAAATGTATTTTGAAATATCTAACTTGCCAGGGGGGTGTAATACTTAAAAGTGGAGTACAATTTACCAACAGATTAAAACATAGCATGCCATCAAAAAGCATGATCTTAGCAGCTTGAGCATAGCCAGTAGAGTAAGTACAGGAAAGGAATAATCTATGTAGCCCTGTTTTTAGAAAAATCCTGTCTGTGACAGTTGTTGGTAAAGTAGTTGTTAGGGTAGCTACAGTGTATGCCAGATAAACAGTTAAAACTGTGTTTGATATAAATCACGGTCTGAAGAATGTGTGCAAATTCAATTTAGAAAAACAAGTGAAAGGTTTTCATGTTTAGCAGTCCGAAAAGGCTTTTTGAGCCACACAAATCCAGTGCCAGATGCCAGGCTAACTATTGGCTGAACACTGACCATGTGTTTGAGCCGTGCAGATACGAAAACCCCTCCCAGAGCCAGATCTGCATTGCAGTCAAGGAACGAACAAGATTTATTTCCCCTGCCTTACTCTCTTGCATAGATACGTAGGCAAGCAGGAAATCCACCTGCAGTTCCCCACCTTAATAAAATGTACTAAGTAATACTACTTAGCTATTTGTACAATTACTGCTAACTAGTGTTTTCCAAATCTTAGTAACAAAGAATGAACACTAAGATCAAGTATATTCATATACTACTTTTTAGAATTTTGATTTGAAGAATAGCAAATATCACCTGCTACGTCCTCCATTTTTCTTTTCTTCTACATCTCAAGTTTTTTTTCTTCCTGTGTAGACAACAAGAATCGCAATTAAAAATTATTCTAGTAATCTGCTATTTCTTACCTTTTCCCACCTGTTATGATTTTAATACACAAATTTTAGCACAGCTGACTCTTCATGCACTGGCATCTCAAATACAACATACTAAATTTTATTTTAGCTGGAGTTTTCAACTGTAACTGGCTATCACATTCTTTTTTCCCCTAACAATACATATACTCCTTTCTATTTGACCTACATTTAAAGAGAACGTATCTTTGCTAACAAAAAGAAAGCTAGTATAAACAAAGTATGTTGCTTTTTAGAAAACCCTAAATTTACCCTAGAGCCTTGTGTAAATCAAGCAGCATAGAAGGTTAGGCATATAATACTTTATCTCAAGTAAGCTACTTAAGTATGATTGTTGACACTTTAACATGACACCTTTACACTTTGTCCAGGGCATAATTTTGCTAGTAAGAGAATTCCTCCTATCCTAAGATCTAGATGATAAACGTGAAATTTTTGTTCACTGAGTTACAGAGCCAACTATGTTACAATGGGCACATCGGCAAGCTATCTTTCATTCACTGGTAGAGGTTTTATTGTTTGGTTAGTCCTAATATCATTCCTGATGCACACTTTCTTTAAGTTTTGTCAGAAGGGTTCAAGCAAATAAACTTTTAAGAAGAAAATTCAGATAAAACATAGGGAGCAGGTTATGGAATAAAACAGAGTCTAATATGTTCAGACTTAATTAGCATCCAAAAAAGGGCAGAACAAATAGGAAAAAAAATGTTTAGGAAACTATTCATTTTTATAGCAATCCAAAATGCTATTATTTTCCATATTACATATCTGGTACAAATATAAAATATTCTAAAGAATAAACATTTTCTACAGATATACAATTTGTAGAAAGAATTAATTCTGTGTCTCTGAATGAAACCAAAATATGCAAGGGGAAAGCAGTTTAAAAGTATTTTTAATTGAGCTAGTTACTAATTGTTTGATCTCTCTCATTTCCTGGATCACAGCTCTGAGATGTAGCTCCTGAGGTATATGTGTTATGCAAAATTGATCTAAGGTCTCTGACAGATGGAGTCTAACGGCCACAGTTGCAAGAGTTTGGTGTTATTTCCCCAAATGTTTACTGGAGTTTACTAAATCTGTACTAGGCTGGTGGACAAGTATGTGTGGTTTTGCTTCAAACTAGCTCATAGACTGACATATAACTTCAAACGCACCTTTATCAATTATTATGTTAATATAATTAAGTTAATACAGGAGACTGTAAATTGAAGCAGCTGACATATCTAAATGCATTCGGTGTCTTCCATGGGAAAACAACAGACAGAAAGGGGAAATACTATCTCAAACCACTGCAATTAAGTCCTCCAGAGACTGCCAGAGTTCTGAGGCTCAAGACACTTGAATTGGCATAATCTAAAGTGGAAAGGGTCTTTAAGATTTGTTGTTTCTACGGTGTGTGTGTATACAAATGTATGCATGCATACATGTATTTGTGTGTGTATATATATAAAGAGTATTAGTAACAATTTCTGAAACAAATCAAATACTGTAGCATAATCATACTACTAATTCTGATGTCAAGAGTCAGGTTATTGGTTCTACGTATTTTTTAGTTAATGAAATAAAAGGTTTTCATGCACCCTGCACTGCATACAAGTACAAGAATTGCCAAAATGTTACCAGACTTCACATTAATATATTACCCTGTCTTTGTTCAGCGAAGCTCAACAATTTAAATCAAATTCAGAGATGAAAACAATTGTTTCTAAATGAAGAAGATAGCAGAAGCCGCACTTGCTTGCACAATAGTCCAGCGTCTGCAATAACACTTGTCCATGTTTAAATATACCATATTTCTATAATGCACAAAAAGGAGCTGAATCTTAAACAATCTTTTGTCCTGAAGCTCACACGAACATTTTACTGTACAGCACTCAGGCCTTTTTATCAAAATCATAGTTTGTGTCCTTTTCAAAGTATGAAACTGAAATATTTTCAAACCTATACATTTGCAAAACCATCATCAAAATACTAATATTTAGTTAATTATATGTCCATTTGTTTCTGCAATCTAAGAGGCTTACGGAAAATATCTTTGGTTCAGTGAGTTGGTTCCATTAACATTTCTATATTGGAGACTAGAATTCAAGATCAAGTTCATATTTGTATCCTAATCTCTGTGTAACACCAAAAAAAAACCTTTGGACAATTTCACCAACAATATTTACATATCCAAAGATTCACTTCACAAACAAATACCATGTAAGAATCAAGCAATGAAAACCTCCAACAAACCCTCAACAAACAAGAACAATGAAGAAAAAGTGACATTTCAGCCACAGAAATATATAAAAGTTAAAAGCCTTTCCTGCTCTTTTTTGAACGAGGTACAAACTAGGGTCCCTTTTGCTTACAAAGAGGAGAGTACATGTTTGCAAACACTGCTAGGAGAAAAAGAAAAGCATGTTAGCCATCTGCATAGATCACTGACACTGCATCTGCTACATAATATGAAACTACATCAGCCAGAACAGATACAGGTGTATTAAATATTACATTTTCTCCTAAGGAAATGGGTGATCCAAACCGGGAACCAATATTCTACTAGATAACAACCAACCTGAAAACACTTTATTAGCAGACAATTGTTTGCCTGCGATCAAAATTATAATTTTTCATCTAAGGCCTCAAACTTGTGGATAATTTTCACCAGCAGCTGTGAATCTTTGTACAATGTGCATCTCTCTCATATACTGCCTTGTCTTTTATGTCAGTGCAGTAAGCACAATATTATAAAATTATTACATTCTGTACAATTGATTACCCATGGGGGAGGACAATCATGAACTGAAACTATAGAATTCAAATGTGATCTGCCTGTGGCTGTGCAACCAAATGAGACCGCAAGACAATCAGCCTCCATGAGTGACACTTACTGTGAAATGAATGGCAATCAAACGAATAAAGGCATGGTATTCTTCACATTTGGTG
Source organism: Charadrius vociferus (assembly GCF_000708025.1). Taxonomy (NCBI): domain Eukaryota; kingdom Metazoa; phylum Chordata; class Aves; order Charadriiformes; family Charadriidae; genus Charadrius; species Charadrius vociferus. The sequence continues at coordinate 481,473 of NW_009646928.1, read as the reverse complement.
AGGCAACTCCTGTGTAAACTACAAGAACTTTTGAAACTAAGAGATATATGTAGTCAGTACTGTTGTCCGTCTCACAATATTCTCATCCTGTGGGTAACAGGGGCAAGGGAACAAGCAGCATAAATGACACATATTTTTAGAATTTTATTTGAAATAAAAAGTTAAATTTTGTGGTTTACTTGGCTGGGAGAAGCAAGATGAGAAATTGTTGGGTTTGGCCTCAATGCAAAGAATATCTGGAGGCTGCTGAGATTTCTAGTGGGTTTTACTTTCTAGAAAGTCACCTACCTTCGCACAGAGATCAAAATATTGGAATAACCAAACCCCTTCTTTCAACTTCTGTACCCAATAGTAGCGAGAACATTTCTAAACCTATTGGGAATTTCTCTACATATTAAGAATATTCACTTTAGTTAGAAAAATCAAACAGGTTTTGACACTTTTGCATAAATGAAGATGCTGATCTGAAACTCAAAGATTGTATTTTCTTTCTTTCTTTCTTTTTTTTCTTGTAGAAACTGCAGGGTAGAGATAAAAAGAAATTAAATTAGCAGCTAACACTGAACTTCCAGTGATTCCTAACCCTTTCAGTCAAGCATTTCACGTGGGGGGGTACCCACCTACAAACCTTTCAGTAAAACCACATCAACTGGTTTACTCCTCTATATAGCATAAAGATATTTTTAAAGGGTGTAAGTGCTATCACCTCCTGTCTAGGTTAGGTCATCATACTGAAATAGCTACTGGTACTGTGAGAGGACAGAGACCAAAGAAACTTTACGGGGTTTTCTAATGCTGTTTTTCCTGATGTCATTTTCCAGATAAGCAAGAATTTGTTACATATGTGCTTAACTATGCTTTATTCTATACAAAATCCTTGCATAAGGCCCTTTTAAGCTCTCTATGCGAATTTATGATGACAAACGCCATTAAAAGATACAGGCAGCGCCTCTGCTTGGGAACTATGAAGAAGCCTGTAAAACTTAATGCCTTGTGTGCTTTGGTATTCAACCAGAAATACACTAACCTACCCTCACTTCCAAAGGGCGAGTGACTAAACAGTCTCCAGAGAGCAAATCTTTTCGTTGCCTCCTTGCAGCGTCTCCAGGAGAAAAACAACACGTGGAGACAAATAACTTATTTTAGACGGTCCTGGGCGCCTCAGGCGTACCCTGACTGATACTCCTGCAGAAGTCCTCTGAAGATATCACATTCCCTCCTTTCCTTCTCTTCCCTACAAAGTACTTTAACACGTCTGATTAACAATCTTCCTCAACGCCGGTTATTTCGACGGTTCACACAAGCAGCCCCCATGGCCGCCGGTGGGCGAGACAACCGCGGCCTGCCCTGCGCTGATGACTCCGGCTCGGCGGGAGGCGGGGGGCGGGCAGGCGCGGCGGCGGGGCTGGGGGGG
>NW_009646928.1:475466-479213 GCF_000708025.1 Charadrius vociferus | reverse complement strand
CGGGAGAGGCTGCGCTTCCGCCGTGCGGCCCCCCTCGGGCACAGCGGCGCCGGCCGCCATTTCGCTGCGCTCCAGAGCGTGGGCGGGTGGGGGGAGGGGAGGCCCCCCCCGCCGCTGGGGACAGGGCTGTGGGTAGCAGAGCCCTCCTCGGCTATCCTGGGGGATACCGAAACGCTTAGTCGCGTATTCGGGCGAGAGTGGGGAGAAGCGAGGCCCGCACACGCGTGTGTCATTGTTCTGCCCTCCCTGTGTGGCCCGCCATGTAAGCTACCCGGAGTGGTGCGCTGGGGTTATTCTTTTCCCACTCATTTTCCTGGGAACAGACTTTTAAAGCATGAAGGTCGCTTAGTGCAGAACTCAAGTTTCTCGCAGAGGAATGCTGGTACACATGGCAGCAGCTCCGTGATATCCCTCACCCCCTTCCGGAGGGGAGTTGACACGTGTAGCGAGCTTCTGCTGCCCAGGGAGGTGGGGGAAGGCACAGCTCTGTCAAATAGCTTCCCATTTCCCTTTCTCCGCTCCGTCAGCCACACGTGCACAAGAGCCGCTTCCTTCGGTGGCATCTTACCATGATCCTGGTGAGCAACACGAAGAAGCAGCCCTGCACAAACCTTGGTTCAAATTTCTCTCAACTTCAGTGAAGTCGAGGTGTAATGCACACTGGGGCAATTATCCACAGCCTACCTGGAGGGAAATGTCATGATATCCCCCCCTTGCTTTTCATTCCTCTCTCCTCCAAACCTCTGGCGTTTTGTTCAAGTATTTCAAGTAAAGCACGGTGAGCAAAAAATGTGTAGGGTTGGGGTTTTTTTTCTTTTTTCTCTTGAGCCCCTTCATTGCAAGCTGAAACCTTAGAGAATTGAGAGCAGAGAAACCAATAGGTCACACAAGTTTTGTTCCTACAGTAAAAGCAGAGAAGAAACTGGATCCCTTAGAAAAACGGCTAAAAATAACTGTTTTCCATGTAAGCAATTGTTTTAGCTGCTTCAGGGTTGTTGAATAGTTTGACAAATGGGAGGGCTCATTGGTTCAAAGCATTTGAACATACTTTAGTAAAGCTTGGAAACCCATCACATAAGTTATTAAGCTAATATCTTCTTATTTTTTTCCCAGCAGACGTTCCTGTTGGCTTTGCAAATAAATTGCCAACGTGCTTTGAGCTGAAAATCTGTTGTTTTGCTGCTTTAACGCTTAGGTTTGTCATGATATACTGTATACACATTAGGTCCAACTTCATTTATTTACCAAAAAGACCAATACATGTCCATAGTACTCTCTGATTGGACAGGTAAACTTCCATCTTGAGCATGTCTGTTTTGCCTCCACTGTCTTACTACTTGTCTCTATAAGAGATACAGTAGCATTATAAGTTTCCTTGAGTAATGAGGCATCTCCTAGTGACTTCTCAGAGCAAATCTGTTGGTTATAATGAGGCTACTTTCAGCTCTGTTGTTAAGGTGTAGTATACAACTGTTTCAGTGCTAATTTAACTCAGTTGGTAAAACTGTTCTGAATATTTTTTAGAGTTTAATATTTTGTTGATGCTAAGCCTAAAAAAAGCTAATATTGACATACTGATATTTTTAACAACTTTCTATGGGGTGAAGTAGGAGTAGGGCTGAAGTTCAACTTCAGCTGATGGTGTGTATTAGCAAGCAGACAATTCTCTTTTGACCGTCATGGCCTTCAGAGGCCATTGTGGCCGAGACCATGCCTGAGAGCTTTGTGTTGGCTAGCATGGACCCTCGCTGGAGAGAGCAGCAGGTGACAAAATCAGAGACAGATTGCATACTTTTCATTACTTTAAAAAAAGTATTTTAATAGGCTTATCCCTTTCCTCCCTAACAATTCCCAAGGTTTTATTTTGCCATACAGCAGCTTTTTTAAAAGCCCTTGAATTGTTAACATTCTGTTCCATACATCCCCTGTATGACTTAAGGAATTGAACAGCTCAGTTGAAACACTTAGTATTCTAATACCTCCTGAGTCAAACTGATGTTTGATTTAAAAGATTTCAAGAGCAAGTTTAACATTATGTAGAGAGGAACTGAAGATATTACAAGCACTTTGATGTTACTTCATAAAACCTCTAAAACTGTTAAAGCATTAAATCATGGTACTCATGATTTCACAGTTGAGTTTAATTTGAAGGTGGATTTTAACATGGAGTTATATTAAATAATAATTTCCACTCTGAATAACAGTACATATTGGTCGTTAGTAGAGACCTGCATGCCTTTCCCTATGTAGTATTTGCAGGAATAAAACTTTAACACCCTCCCCAACCCAAACAAAAAACCCACAAAAAATATACCTGATCTTGTAAATATCAATGATTTTCATGCAGCACAAATATAGTTTTAACAAAGCATGTTATTTAGTTGAGGGTATCCTATTTTGGCTACTGTAAAAAAGTTTCCAAGAAACATCCAAAGTAGTGATGAATTGTAGCCAAAGACACTGATGTGGTATAGTAAGTAATGAAAACTTGAAATAATTTAGGCTATAGGGAATGTGATTATTTTTTTGTTTGTTTGAATGCTTAAGATGTGGATTCATTCACTGAACTTCTCTTGTGAAATGCTTGATTTTTGTAATGATATGTTAACTTTGTTAACATTTATTTTGAAAAGCTGGGCATGTAAATAGTACAGGGTAGTAATCAAATATATCACTTGGAAGCAAGAGTAATGCAGATGGCCAGTGCTACAGATTGCTGAGGATCAAGTGTTAAAATTTCTGATGTTGCAAGAATAGAATCAGTAAAGCATGCTTGCACTGGTGTTAGTGGAAAATATTTTTCAATACAGAAAATGTTTAACTTAACTTCTAGTGTTCTGGCTTTGTAGGATGCTGGGTCACTGATTACAATAGGTTACGCATAAGATAATTCTAATAGACAATATTTGTGAAATGTTAAATATTTTGGGGGTTAAAATCGAGAGAAATTGATTTATGTAGTGGGTTTGAGTATCAATGGTAGAATTTGCTTGTGCTGTACCAGTTGTATTCGTGATAGTTATGTAAGACAGTAATCGACATAGGTTGTTTTCTGCAGATTTTAGCTTTAGGTTGCACCTAGTTATTCCAACAGTTGTAAAAAGACCTTTATTAGGATAGCAGATGTTCCTTCTGCAGCTCTTAATCACGAGCGAAATAAGCTGAGGATTTTTACCCTTTCAAGTACTTTTTTTTTTTTTCTCCCCCCCAATTTCCTTCTGTAAAGCCACACCCGTGCGTTGCAGCCAGAGAAGGCCCCGCTGCACAGGAATTGGGGTAAGTACTGACTTATCCAACCTGTTTTCTAGGTTTCCTAGATCTAAGAGAAAAGCTGAGTTAGAGTACCCTTCCAAAATGGCTGCTCTTAAGGAAGAGAGAGATGTGGAAGACTACAAGAGGAAAGGAAGACGATCCTCACAGGTGAGAGGATTGCTTTTTTTTTTATAAAAAAAAACCAAAACAACTCAACAAGCTAGCTTTAAGGGGAAAAGATTTAAAAAAAACTTTAACCATTTCGCTCTGTATGTATTCATAACTTTTTTCCTGCCTTCTTCATCCCTATACTAGCTGAGTAACTTTAAATTGCAGTGTATTACTTAAAATTTTAAGGGGTGGGGTGTTAAGCGTAGTGGGGAAATTTTACTCTTTTAGTTTTTTGTTATAACAAAGCTGATTAAATGTATGTTTGTGATTTAAGCAAGGTGTAATTTTTTTAAGAAATTCATGCATCAGTATGGAGTATCAGCA
>NW_009646928.1:474200-475390 GCF_000708025.1 Charadrius vociferus | reverse complement strand
TTTTTTTTTTAATAAAAATGGTTGCCTAATAGTCACTGCGAATGAAAGCGAGGCTGTACTAAGTAAAAATAACTGTTTTCTTTTGCTTCTAGCAGAAATACCGTAGACTGAATAAGGTGCGTAGTATAGAGGAGATGTTGGGGCTGTTCTGGGAGGATGGGAGCTAGTTACTTTGGGGCAGGGTGCGGACGTGGGAGGGGGGGAATAAGAAGTCTTGATACCCTTCAGAAAATAAACTCAATTTTAAGATCAGCAAAGAGGGTATTCAATATGTTTATGTAGCTTATAACTGAGACGTTTCCTGATTGTTTATTTTTGTTTGTTTGCTTTCTAACATTACTTTTCCAGGGTGCCTGAATATTTTAGCTAGTTCGAACCAACTTTTTCTGGAATGGTACACTACTGCGATGTGGGAGGGCTTGTACGCTTGAATTACGAACAAACCTTGTCCGAGTTGCATGTATCTGGTAGCGTGTGGTTATTTTGTATTGAAGTATGGTGTGTAAAGTCCTCCTGGAAGGAATGTTGCAACTGTCTCATTGCTGCCGGACTTTGGATAGAATGTAACTCAGGTCGCTCAGCTCTGGTCACTACATGAGCTCTTGTCATTACAAAAGTATCTTGCCCAGAATGTACTTGAAAGCTATTAAGTTTCTAGATAAAATGTTTCACAGAGGAAGTTGATGTGAGGCCCCACGTTGTGGGTAAGCTTTCCCGTTGCTGGGAAAGGTCTGGGATGGGGCTGCCCGGGGGGCAGAGCAGCCTCACCGGGCAGGTTTAGCCGCAGGTGGGGTGCCCAGCATGTTGTGGGCTCTTGCTGCTGCTGTTGGTAGAGGCACCTTGTCCGCCTGAAAATACCACAACTCCAAAAAGGCCGGTTATTCAAAACCCCTGCCGTATGAAAGTTAAGTTTAAAATAAACTCAGAATAAAGGCAGGGCATCTCTGCAGCGGTGTTGTCAAAAGGTCTTGGGATTTCTGCGAAGATTAAGATTTTTACAGGAATCCCGTGGGGGTGCCAGTTGCCGTTTTTTCATCCTCTCTTATGAGAGAGGTCCAGTTAGGCTGCGCTGAGCCTCGGGGGTTTTAGGTCGGAGGCGGGAGCCGGCGGCTGGATTGTGGCCGGGAGAGGGGGTGAGCAGCGGGAGCCGGGCGCTCCCCGCGCCGTGCACGGCCCCTCGCTGCCCGCCC
>NW_009646928.1:433986-474106 GCF_000708025.1 Charadrius vociferus | reverse complement strand
CAGAGCTGGAGAGAAAGTTCCCCGCCTCCTCAGAGCCTATGAATGTGTTTGGGAAGTCCCTGAAACGGCTTAGGGGGAGAAACAAAGCTCATTGCCAGCTTGCTGGCTGCAGGCAGGATGGCCGTTCTTGCTTCTTCTCCCCTCCCCTTCCACCCCCGACCGAAGGAGCACTGCAAAATGGCGTACCGGCCTGCGGTATCGGCTGAGTGGAAGGGAGGGAAGGGAGCCTGCTAATCTTGTTGAAGCGGCGTGGTAGTTACGGTAGGGAGGAAGACAGAGGTGTGTGGTGCAAAGTTTGCTGCCCACGAAAGACTGCTGTTTTAACTAACTTGCAGTAGAAGGACTGAGAAACAACATCTTGTGTGATAGAGGACAGCACTCTGAAAATCCCAGAGATGCTTATTCTCAGTGAGAACAAAATGCATGAAAAAAACCAAATAATTCCCTAAGAAAATGTTGCCTTTTATTTCTGTGGAGAGCTCCTGTAACATAGGTGTGTCCTGGGGATAATTTCTCTTTGATAGAAGAGAGAAGCTGTAACAGCAGGTCTTTTCCTCCTGTGTAAGAACAGCAGTTCATGTGCACATAATAAAATTAGGCAGAAAATGACTTAACTTTTCCTTTCAGGAGTGACCTGAAGAGTTCTATGGTCATTCTTTTAAGGTAAAAGCAGTCTGAGTTGCTAACTGGAACCCTGTAGCCTTGAGGGATGTCAGAGAACAGTAAAGAGTGTCTAGTTTTTCCTTCTGTATGTTTTTGGTTTTGGAGAAGTCTAAACTTTACTGTTTCATGTAATAGATTTCGTCTAATATGTTTAGGAGAGTTTGAAACATTTACTGTTTCCAGCTTTAACATAAGCCAGCTAAAAGTTGAATAGCATCAGTAGACTAAAAATAAAATGCAATTAGCAACAGAAAATAATATTTCACTTAACCTAAAGCACTTTATATATACAGTAGATGTGTCACTCTGTAATACTTTAAGCTTACGTATAGTTAGAAGGGAGATTTATATATTTTTTAATTATACTTCTGTAGTCCAGACCTCTCGCAACACCATAGAAAAGAAGCTTTACTTTGTAGTCACAGGACCATTGACTGTCAGTCATTTATATAATGTAGTGACAAAGTTAATACCTTAAATAGAAAGTTGTTATCGTGAATGCTAGGGCTCTTTCTTGGTAGGTTTATCAGGTGCAAGAGCAAGATCTACTTCCCAGCCAGCTTTTCATAGTCCTAGGCATTTTTTCCTGTAGTACATACAACCTAAACATTATAAACCAATGGTTTCCTAAGGCAGTATATAATTCAGAAATTCTCTTTTACCATGTATTGCCTCACAGTATTCATTACTCTTTAGGGTGGTTGTGTTGCACTTAAAGGGATGTATGCTTTTCTGACCAACCCTAGCACCACCACCCCCTTTATTTAAACTGGCAGAGGTTAAAGTACTTCACCTTCAGGTTTGAAGCAAGACATCTACGTGCAGAAGTCTGTGGCTGGTTTTATGTAGTTCAGCTCTCGGGCTAATGCTGCATCTTGTCTAGGTTAAGCCACTGCAGCAGAAACAGTGAAGCCTGTTACACATTCATGCTGCAGAATTGAAGTCATATGCAGCATAGCTAGCCAGCAGCATAGCTGGCCGGCACCTTGTGGAGCGTTTTACATGCAGAAAAGTACCATCTTGCTAAATAAGATTTTAATCTGGTTGCTTTTTTTAAGACTTCTCTGTCTTGGGTGTGGGAGAAACTTGTAAAATAATTTTTCATAAACTGTCAAATGTACGGGGATATTCCCTGCCTAACTAAAAAAAACTGTGCAACACTGAAAGAGAGCAGAAACGGTAATGCACTTGTAAGCCCTCTTAATTCGTGCTATAGAAAAGTGAGCTCTGAAAATTATCAAATTACCGCATTTTAAAATGTGGCTGTTCATATATAGGTCATACTGTCAAGAGCTTCAGTTAAACTTAAGTTTGTTTTGTGATGCTTGTTAAGATACCAGTCTTATTCCAGTAGTTGTATCAACTGCTGGTCATTGATTCAAGACATTTTTATCTGTAAGACAAAAGTCCATGTTGATTCACATTTAAAAGGTATTTCTCCTAACACTGAAAACCACATACGTAATTCTAGTTTCTTGCTTGCATGTACTCCGTTTGCAGCATTATCTGAGTACAAAATGTAGAATTTGAATGAATTAACAATTGATAAATTTCTTCAAAATGCATATAAATAACCTTTCAAAGTGGATATCCGAAAAGACTAGACACTCAGTTTGGATGATAACCTTTTTTCTTGTACACTCTGTTCTTAAATTTTTTATAGTTCCTCATGATTATGCTTCATCAAGTGTTCGAACTTCCCTTTATCTAGCAGTGTTTCCTTGCTAATCCCTACAGAGCAATACACAACTCAAACACAAGATAGGCATAAAATGAATGCACTTCCGGGGGGCTGGGGGGAAGTAATGGTATTATTTAGTGTGTTGAAATCTCTTTACTGTTGTTTGCATTTGAGCGCTCATAAGTTGTTTAGTTAGTGTTTTAATTAAAATCACACCTCATTAAGTGTTCACTATGCTGCTGTCTAAACCCATTAGAAGTCATTGGTTTTATGTAAATGTATTCCACGTATTCGTAGCTTGAACGTGCACAGATAATTTTTAGTAATTCTGTGAAAATTTAACTCTGGTTTGTATTCAAAATGCGCTTTTGATTTTTGATTTTGTAGGGCCATGAGCCAAAGGAACCGGAGCAGTTGAGAAAGCTGTTCATTGGAGGTCTGAGCTTTGAAACAACAGATGATAGCTTGAGAGAGCACTTCGAAAAATGGGGCACACTCACAGACTGTGTGGTAAAGTGTCAAATATTTGTTTGTGCTTTCGAAAGGATATAAGTACTTAATATAGTACAGAAATGCAGAGTACCCCCTTTGTTTTTCCAGGTGATGAGAGACCCACAAACAAAACGTTCCAGAGGCTTTGGCTTTGTGACTTACTCTTGTGTGGAGGAGGTGGATGCTGCCATGAGTGCTCGACCGCATAAGGTTGATGGGCGCGTGGTTGAACCAAAGAGAGCAGTTTCAAGGGAGGTAAGTTAAGTGTTTCAGTTAACCTTGTTTCCTAATCTTTCCTTAATAATTGAAGACACTGAATGTCATTTTTGGTGTTGCAGGATTCTGTAAAGCCTGGGGCACATCTCACAGTAAAGAAAATATTTGTTGGTGGAATTAAAGAAGATACAGAAGAATATAATTTAAGGGAGTACTTTGAAAAATATGGCAAGATTGAAACCATAGAAGTCATGGAAGACAGGCAAAGTGGAAAGAAAAGAGGCTTCGCGTTTGTAACTTTCGATGATCATGATACAGTTGATAAAATTGTTGGTATGTAACTCTTTAGCGAGAAGTGACTTACAGGATAAAAGCGTAACATTTCAGAACAGCAGTTTGTGGAATGTAAGATGTTGACGTAATCAGCTCTTTGACTATTGTAAGAGTTGGGGTAGACTTAATATTCCTTTTAAGTGTGATCGTGCTTTACAGAAGCTTTCTGTGAGAGTTTTACAGCATATTGGTTTCAATGATTTGATTTTCTAACTTTTTCCCATTTCACAATTTTCTCTAGTTCAGAAATACCATACTATAAATGGACATAACTGTGAAGTGAAAAAAGCACTCTCAAAACAAGAGATGCAGACTGCTAGCTCTCAGAGAGGTGAGTTTGGAGTTGTGCGTGTTATTCTAAGTAACTGATTTTCAATAAATGTAATTAAAGCAAAATATTTTGTAGGTCGTGGGGGTGGTTCAGGCAACTTCATGGGTCGTGGAAATTTCGGAGGCGGTGGAGGGAACTTTGGCCGAGGAGGAAACTTTGGTGGAAGAGGTAAATGACTGGAACGTTTATATAGAATGTGATTTCTGGGGTTTTTATTTCCTGTGTCAGTTGGCTTAAACACTTAACACATGTGTTCAGGAAAACGTTCTCATCTGTTTTGTGTTCCAGGAGGCTATGGGGGTGGTGGTGGCGGTGGTGGGAGCAGAGGAAGCTTTGGGGGTGGTGACGGATACAATGGATTTGGTGATGGTAAGTGTATTGTTCACTTTTTTTTTTCCCGAAAAAGTTATAACCAGCTGTAAGTCTTGCCTTCACCTTGGAAATCTGGTCCACTTCGGTGGTGTTTTCTACATTGTAGAGCTGTGAAGAGTTAAAGGTTTTTTGGTTTTCTCACAAAATGATGAGTGGAAAAAAAAATACTCTTCTATATGTATGCTTTAAATAACCTCATGTCATGAGGTCATGCAGTAGCTATTTATGATGATCGAGAACTAAATGAAGATTCTGCTGTCAGTTGAGATGACTAAAACTGAATAAAGCAGTGACCAACTAACATACCAGAAATCTTTTCATTTAACTGGAAGACTTTTTATGGTTCAGTAGTATCTTTTTCATTATGAAGTTTGGATGAGTATCCAAAATGCATCTGAAGAGAACTGTGGAAACTACCAAATGGCTGTGGAATAGCATTTTTGTAGGGAGGTGAAATGAGGGAATTCGCATGTAGTTACTTGTGTCTTGATTCTTTAAGCAGATATATGTAGTGATGTTGAGTTCTTTGGGACTGTTCCCCAGTTTGGAACTACTCTGTCAAAATACCTGAGACCAGGTCAGCGTCTGGAATACTAGGTCTTTCGTATATGCTTTACAGGAACAGAAGAAAAGACGTCGAGTAGCTTTGATACACGTGTAAATAAAAGTGTATGTCTAGATAAAAATTGTAAACCAGAAATCAGGGTTTTGCCTAGTGAGTCAGGATGGTACATGGTCCTGACAAGGCAATTGTTTAAAGAGGTGGTTATTACGTGTAATGGGTGGTGGCAGTGGTAGCAGCATGTCTATATATTTTTTGTGAGCCAGAACGAACTTTAGTGTCATGCTTCAAGGGTATATGTGAACTAATGGGGGTTTTTTGTTGTTTGGATTAAACAGTTTAGATAGGTGATGCAACCACAATGAATATAGTACAGAAAAAACATTGTGGGAGATTTTTATTGTGTGTTTTTAAACGGACCTTTTCTTACCAATATTTAGCTTTGATGTGCTTAGTTTGATTCTTCTTTTATTCGAAGGTGGCAACTATGGAGGTGGTCCTGGCTATGGTAGCAGAGGAGGCTATGGTGGTGGTGGAGGACCAGGATACGGAAACCCAGGTGGTGGATATGGAGGTGGAGGAGGAGGATATGATGGCTACAACGAAGGAGGAAATTTTGGTGGTGGTAAGATGCCAGCTTTAAATAGACATCTGTTTTTTTTCAGTCACGTCTGAGTTGTACAGTCCCTGAAGTATGATACTGCATAAAATGAGTTGTACAATTAGGTCTTAATGCAGGATGCTGTGTTACATAAGGAAAGTTCTTTTCCCTCTGAATCGGCTTTGATACACTGCATACAACATTGTTTTGCCAGGAACTTATTTTTCAAAAAGCAGCAGCTGTAAATCTGTGTGTGGAGGTAGAGTAGGAGAATTTTTAAACTGACCATTTGAAGTACTTTTTAATTGTTTGCCTGTGTAATGAGCTACTCCAATTGTTTTTATAAAAGCAGCTTTTGTTGCCAACTACACATTCTAATTAGACTAACTGGAAATCACATTATTATAACACTGTTTTACAGCCTTAACTAGTGTAAACCCTAGACAAGTAGATTTAAAATCGAGGTTACTATCTAACCAAAATACATCTAGCTATGTCCTGTTGTATGATCAGTTTAGCCGTGTTCTGAACAATAAGGTTAATTGTTAAATCTGGGGTAACTTCTGTGGAGGCCCTTAATGATAGGGTATCTCTGGTAAGGGTATCTCACAAATACGAAACCAGCTTAAGGTGCGTTACTAGAATTTTTGGAGAAGGAGCAGTAAGAACTTGCCAATGACTAGCGGAATTTTGGGGAGTTAAGCCGCAAAATCTGCTGCATACTTTATTATACCCTCTGATGTGTGTATCCAGCATGTCTGTTACAGTTCTATCATTTTTTGGAGCAAATAGATTGACTGTAGTTTACATTATTGTCATATGTGCAAAGCATTGGGTGGTGGAAGACTGATGGTGACACTCGTGCTTTTCCAAGTTTGGAGGCCTTAAATTTGGCCTGTTGTGTTAACTTCAAAATTGCGTACTCAAATACATAAAGGTTTTCTAAGTCATGTGATGTTTTTCATCTTCAATGAAATACCAGTTTCTAATCTTCAAAATGCTGAGGGTCTTCTGTCATTTGTGCATTGTGGGTAGAGAGGGAGCGTGCAAACTGCTTGCAATTCTATTTTACATTTTTTTAAACAATTACAATTTACATTTACATTGGATGCCTTAATTTGGCAACCTTCAGGTCCTAAGTGTTGAATGAGAATGGCTTTATAAATCTGCATTTGTTTCAGGTAATTATGGTGGAAGTGGAAACTACAATGATTTTGGCAATTACAGTGGACAACAACAATCCAACTATGGTCCCATGAAAGGTGGTGGCAGCTTTGGTGGCAGAAGTTCAGGCAGTCCCTATGGTGGTAAATATGATTTTGTACAGAAGATTGGGGGGGGGTGTAAAATTTCTTGTTATTCGTGTATTTCAATATACACCCCATTTTTTGTAGGTGGTTATGGATCTGGAAGTGGAAGTGGGGGCTATGGTGGTAGAAGATTCTAAAAATGCTACCAGAAAAAGGGTAGGTGTAATTCATATTTATAATGATGATTAATAATGTACAACTGTTCACTGAGAGTAATAATTTTCTTATCCTGTATTCAACAGGCTACAGTTCTTAGCAGGAGAGAGAGCGAGGAGTTGTCAGGAAAGCTGCAGGTTACTTTGAGACAGTCGTCCCAAATGCATTAGAGGAACTGTAAAATCTGCCACAGAAGGAACGATGATCCATAGTCAGAAAAGTTACTGCAGCTTAAACAGGAAACCCTTCTTGTTCAGGACTGTCATAGCCACAGTTTGCAAAAAGTGCAGCTATTGATTAATGCAATGTAGTGTCGATTAGATGTACATTCCTGAGGTCTTTATCTGTTGTAGCTTTGTCTTTCTTTTTTCTTTTTATTTTCCCATTACATCAGGTATATTGCCCTGTAAATTGTGGTAGTGGTACCAGGAATAAACAAATTAAGGAATTTTTAACTTTTCAATATTTGTGTAGTTCAGTTTTTCCACATTTAGTACAGAGAACTCTATAACAGAAATAAAATGTAGTTTAGGGTGTTTCCTTGTTAGTTAATAGAGAGGATTAATGCATTTCTCAATTACTATTTTGTATTAATTTAAAGTTAACAATAGAAACACCTATTGATTTGCAGTCTTAAGGGGTCTAGTCTCAGTGTATATATGTAACTGTCATTGACATGAGTTACATAGGCATACAGAGGGAAAACATCTGTATGTTGCATTATAGTTTGTTTAGATGTATAACTAGGATTGAGTTACTCAAATTAGTGTTTGTGAATTATAGAACTAAGCTTTACCTTAATGAAAATTTCAAATTACTTTTTGGTTTGTGCATATTTTTTTAATTTGTAGTTCTGTATTAGTACTAGCGCTTCAAGAAAATAAGGCATGATAAATATTTTAACAAGACCAACTTTAGACACATTAAAGCTGTCTCCCGTCTCATTTGAGATGTATAAGGGATAACTGCAGTTGCTTAAGTCTTGGGTTGAAGAGAAAAAGAAACTTGCTTTTTACCTTTATATTTATTGTAATTCCCGAGAAGTTAAGGTGGGGGGAATCAAGTGCCTGTTTCCTTGGGATATACAATGATTCTGTTTCAATAAAACTATACTTTGGGGAGGGCGGCTTGGAATTTTCATCCCCTTCCTTTGTCCCCGTTTACCCTCTCCCTCGCACCAGACTGCGCTGTTTTCAATTAAATGAGGCGTCATAGTGAGAGTAATAGGTATGTTCCTCAATAACTTAATGGCTATATACTTTCTTGCATGCACCCTAGGCAATTTTCTGGACACACTCTTCTGACTGGGAGCCAAGGGTAGCACAGGTGTAATCACTGACAGCCCCAGGTAACGCGTTCCCAAAGCCCCTTCACCACGGGCTCGAAGTAGTCTAGTTCTCAAGCTTTTTCCCTTGCGAATGTCTGCGCTCAGCTCAGAGCTCGAAGATAAAAGAAAACACGACCTAGCTGTGGTGTACCCGCTAGGAACACTTCCCACAATGTAGCACGGTACAGTCGTGAGTTCCCACAGGCAGACGGATAGCGTGTTACCACTTGATTTGATGCGCTGGAGTAGCGAATCTTACCAGCACGTGCGGCTAGAAATCGTACTTCATTCTCACTTCTGACCTCCAAATTAAGGCGCTGCAGTCTGTCCTTCTCTCAGCTGATGCGAATTCTCTCTCGACTGTTGCCAGGACAGTGCTTTCTGTCAATTCAGACTCAGAGGAGTAGGGACCCAGTCGATAGAAGAAATACTCAGACACTTGACACTATGGTATTGGAATTACTCACACCTGTTTCACTCCTGGGTCAATGTGCAGTATAAGGTAAATGCCATTCCAGTGTAGGAATGAATCTGCAAAGATGTATGAAATGGCTCGAGGCATAATCAGTCATATTAATAATGAATTATAATTTTAAGAAGTAGCAGAAAAATGAGTGTGTTGTTTGAAAAAAAAATTAAACCATGTTATTTAAACGCTGTTATTGGAGTGTATTTAGACTGCAGTACACTAAAACGAGGAACCGGTGTCAAGATGGTAGCCTCCAAACTGGATTTCAAAGTCTGCTTATTCTTTTCTGTGGAGTTTTGAAATATCTCTAAAGTTTTAAAGCAAGATCGGTGATTTAGTGAACGCTTCTGTTGTTGTACATATTAATTTGGGCTCGGGGTGGCGGGGGGAGGCTGTATTTCAATAAAGGCGTTTTTTAAACAACCCATTTGGAGTTTGACAACCTTGGAAACTAAAGCACATCTCACTAGGGAGTGAGCCACCTAACTACCGACTCGCTTTGTACCTTGCTACGCTTAGAAGATGTGTAGACTTGTACCTGGGGCCTGCATCTGATTGCAGGGACAACTGGAGGATGGGGTCGATGTCCCTTCTGACGATTGATCTGGTGTTTCTAAATTTTTTTAGAATGTATTGACAGTGTTCTTTTTAACAGGGCCTCTTGTAGCTGTACTGTGACAACAATGTTAACTTTGAAAAATAGTGTCGTAATAAACTTTATGAACAAGATCTGTATGCAACCTTTTAAGAGATGGATGTAAGTGACCGCTTTGTAGGTGGGTGGGGTAGCGTAGCTGTTGTTTGTGACGTGGAAAAGTGTAAGGACAGTGATTAACCAGCTTTAAAGAACCTAGGATGTCCTTCTCTGATCCATACTTTGCTAAGGAGACTCATAAGACAGGACTTCAGCAGCCTATTGAGTATGGAGAAGTCAGCATAATTAAAGAATGACAAGGCAGCAGGAGCAACAGCTTCAACTTCCAGAAAAGTGAAGGCATAAGATACTGTGCTGATAGTGAGCAGCTTTCCCAAGGCTAGTTAAATCCGCTTATCACAGCTGAAATATCGAAGAAAGTCTAGCAAGAGTTCTTCACCTTTTGGAACCTCCTTGAGTGATAGCTACTTGAGTTGACTCAAAATCAATAGGTCTAGCGTTTAGACCTGAAAGGAAGGGCAATGAGCATAGGTAAGGTTTGCCTTTAAAATTTTTCATGAATTATAAAAAGAGTAGTGGGAGGTTTTTAAACAAGGTAAGAGTAATTTCTTTGATTTTCAGGTTGAATGAGAAGCTGCTGCTTGACAAAATGGGGAATGTCTTGCACATCCTCTTCAATTGAAGGTTTCTGACTGGGTAAGATCTGTAGCGTATAGTACAACACTTGTTTAACCCTTATTTCCTTCTAGGCTTTCCTCTGCCGGCCGCCTAATGCCGAGGAAAGCCTTAAGCACTAAGGAGCAAGTATTCCAGCACTTGTCATCCAGCCTCTCCTGCTCGGGGCGAGGGCTGCTTGCTGGCATAGTTGCTATTCGAGAGTCTTCTCTTCCTGCCAGGTACAAAATCACTGTGTGTCCGAGATCAACAAGCCGGAAACGAGAAAAATGTTTTGAAAACGTGTACTCTCATTATGGCGGGGGGGCTGCACTCTGTGTGCGCGCGTGTGAGAAATTGTTCGTTACCTTGTCGTAGAAGGAGGAGCCTTACAGGAAGGTGAACCGCTTCAGCGTCTTCATCACACTTCTCAGTAGCGCGTGATTTGCTGCTGCTGCTGCTGCAGAAATGTTCTGCAGAGGCGCTTTGCATTGGGTAGAGCAGCGACTTGCCCTCCTAATAAATGAGTCTTGGCTTTCCCGGCTGGGGGGGGTTATCCGGACAAGTCAAAGAGCTCATTTGTCCACCTGTCAGGAGTTTGGTGTTCCAGGCAGGGCTGGTTTAGCGGGGGCTGGTGCTGTCATGTGGCGCCCAGCTGAAAGCACAGCTGCGTGCATACAGGCGAATGCCAACAAAAGAAGTTTTCACCAAATTTGCTTTTATGCACATTGGTTCTTAACTCTTGGAACACGAATTTCCTTCATCTTCCGATTGTTACAGGTCTGGGATATTTTTAACTCCCTCTGTATAGTAGTCTAGTACCTATTTAAACTTAACGCACACTCAAAAAAGTATTGGTATTTTTGCAAAGTCAGTTTCTATTTTAGTGTTGGTTATGCTTCAGTTACTCCAAAAATAAAGTCAAATGGAATTCCTGCATTTCAGTTTCATTTGGGGCTTAGGCATGTTCACAGACTGATTCAAGTAGTTCAGACTTGTTACCTGCTGTCTGTAAACATCCAGAAAGCAAACTCTTGACACTGTAACATACAAGTAAATTGTTCCCAGGTTTACTTTTAAAATGGTAATGTTGAGATTTTCACAGAAATAATGGAAATCTCACCATGACTGCCATGTATTTTTTATTTTTTTAAAAAAAAACATTGACAAACATTTTTGGTTAGCCAAGCTTGAGCCAAAATTTAAGACTGCTGCAGGAAGGTCACAGCCTCTCCTTAGTGTAGCACGCTCGACTGCTCGGTGCTGCGGTGACAACTTGCTTTCTTACACCCGAGAGGTGGGGAAGGGTTGTGTCTCCTCTGCTGGGCAGAGTGGCTCTTGGGGAGCTGACGCGGGGAGCAGCCGGCGAGGGGGGAAAGCGTTAGTGGGGCTTGTGCTTCCTCCCCTGAGGGCAAGCGCTTCTGTACTTGGCGGGAGGGGGAACGTTACAAACTTTTTAACGGTAAAATCTTGAAAATGTCTTAACAAAAGGAAATTTTAACAAAAAACTCTTTCTAGTTTGCATGGCTGCGTAGAACCTTGCTCTGCCGTAACGTGAGAGGGTTCTACATTGCTGCAGACTTGTTCTGTGCTCGGCAGGGGGCTTTTTGCACCTCGTGTAGAACTACATATTCACTGTTGGAATTATTTTCACGCTTGGTTTTACACCACTCTTGCCAGACTAGTTTGCTTAAGTTCAATTATTCGTACCCCAGTTTGTTCAGAAATAAACCTTGTCACAGATGAACACATCTTTAAGGAGTTACTTGGTCAGGTGTGTCTTTGTCCAAGAAGCCCTTCCAAGAGTTAAGACTGTTGTTTCAGGGATAGGTTTTTCTATAGTGGCTGCTGTTGAAAATAGCAGCTGTAAACATACGTGGAGATGCGAAAATGTAAAGTTAACCAAGTTAACTGCTCCCTAAGCTGCAGTTCTACAGAAGGTTGTTTGATACCTAAACCCGTGTGTTGACCTAAAAGCAAATGGTACATCCAGGTAGGAAAAAGGTATTTCCCCAAAAGGGGCCCAGGTTGATGCAGGTGTGGTAAGTGTTTTCTTCACAGAACACTGAAATTCAACACAGCGTCTTTGATATCCTTTAAATATTTAAGGCGGGAAGGGGAATGCTCGTAGTCTTTCCAGCATTGACTGTGTGATGTACTGACTTGCTGTCTTTGGTTCCTGTGTTTAAGACATTAACGTGTTTTCATATACTGTCTACGCTGCGGTGGAATATTCACGTCCATATCAGTCTGTGGTCTCTGACAAGTGTTTGTATCTTAAATTGTGTGGAGCATGAAAGATCTTGAGTACCACTAAAATTCAGATATCTGATGGATGGTTCTTTTTCTGCTGTGGGTGCTACAGGTTGACATCTCTGTCTAAGATTAGCTTTTTCCTGAACTAAAGTAATCCAAGTATCTCCGTAGAAGAAAAATGGCCTTCATGTAGAAGATAATATCGCAAGATTGGAAACAGAATAATATGTTAAAATAACTGGCAAAGACTTCAAGAGCAATGGTGCTAGTGTGCTGCAATCTTAGAACTTGTGGTTAAACAAGTTTAAAAAATAGCATGGAAATGAAAAATTTCAGTATAGTCCATAATGGATTGAAATTTGTTACAATATTTCAATTTTGTATCAGAATAAAGTGTATATTGTCAAATGACTTACAATCTAAAATGCGTTGCCATCACCTTTTTTTTTTGGTGCTGGGAGGAACACAAAGCGGTCTTCAATTATTGCACCACATTATGAGTTACAGGATCATCTTTGCAACTCGGGACGGCGAGTCAGAGAACCTTGGTTCAGCCCAGCTCCTCGGCTGTACTTTATTTTAATAGTTTTAAAACTGAACGTTTGGATCAAGAAATAAATGGTCTCCAGGTGGAGACTCGTCAGCGTATGAGGTCGGCAGTGCGAGGCATGAGACTTGGCAATGTCACTAGTCACTCTCAGGTTGGGGAACATACTCTGTACCTTGGTAATAATAATAAAAAGGAGGCTATCGTTTGCAACCTGATGTTTTCACACGTACCAAAATAATCTGATGTGGAATGTTGGTTTTATTCCTTAATGATGTTGGGTGTTTCGATGCGGGTACAACCGTCGCTGTGCTCATGGTATGAAAAATACTGATTTAAACTGAATGCAAGTTGTCGTGGTCCAAGTTACTTCAGACTGATTCTTTGCCTGGTGGAATTCAAACAAGGCTTCTGCAGTAACTGCAGGGGGGGGGGTTGTTGTTGCTCTTTTCATCTTGCTAATGGAACAAGTATCGCTGTATTAGGTTTTATACGTGTGGGCGGTACAAATACAACAGCCCCTGCGAAGGCTGTAAGGATGCTGTTCGCCTCGGGCTTTTGCGTTAGTGCTAAGAGAAGGATGAAATTGAAGTGGAGGGCAGGGGTTTACTGTGGTCTCTGTTTTATAGCCAATTTGTGATTAAAGTATTTATATTCCAGCTAGAGAGAACGTTTTCTCTGTAAGTAAGTTGGAAACATTTGATAATTAGTGGTGGGGGGGAGGGGGAGCCCAGGAACTCTTCTGCTTTGGGTTCTCTGTGCTTTGCCATCAGCCATGCCTGCATGTTGGAGCTCCTCTGTACCAGTGGAGAAAGACCGTCCAGGGCCATGGCTGGGTGTGCTTCCTCCTGAATGCTTATGCTCCAAAACTGCCATCCTTAAATACAGATGAGATCCTCTTGGTTTTACATGGCAACAGTGTCTCATGTTTCACCCAGGCTTGGCCATTGCTAGGGCTGTTTTCTGTCCGGGGCAGTGCTGGTGGCAAAGTCGATACAGGCCTATTTGAACAACAGCAGCCAAAAAAAAAAAAAAAAATCCTGCACTGCTGCAATATCTTAAACTTAATTTAGCTGGTGCTTGGCTGCCCTCTCTAGAGCAAATAAATCTGCTTCATCCATCAAATCCAGCCTCTAGGTTTCCAACCATTGGTATTGACAATTTGCTCCAAAAAGAGGAACGTCCCTGCATTCGGACCCTGTCAAGGATGGTGCAGTGGAACAGACCGACACGCTGTTGAGGAGGAGGAAGGTCGGTATAAACACGGTAAGCAGCCTTGAAGTGCAGGGTGGGTCACCTGGATTTACCTTTCCCAACGTCTTCTGCAAAAACACAAATGCTGCTCTTTGCTGTAGGAGGCGGTGTTCCGAGCACTTCAGGCATGCTGGAAAACTGAGGGTACAGGTTTTTTCATGACTTCGCTGTATCTGCTGCCTCAGATACAAACATTTTGTGTGGCAGGACCTCACTTGAAAGTTTGCAGCAAGTAATACAGTAGGAGAAGTTGTGCAAAACTTACTTACTTTTCTCTTAAGGTAGGCAGGGCTGGAGCACCGGGTAGTCCCAGGTTTAGGTACCGAAGACTTTTTTCAGTACTGGTGCTTGGCCATTACATGTGTCTTTTAAAGAGGATGTGGGCAACAGGATCACGGTTCCTGGCATTACGCTGCCTTGGAGCAAAACTGCCTCCCTGGTGAAGCTGCTGTTACTGCTCTGCTTTCCTACCCGGGCTCTTCTCTGGGATGCTGAGGTTGCACTGCAGATGGAGTGTGTGTGAGAGAGAGAGAGAGTGTGCACCAGGTACGGGAGCAGCCTCTGCTATTCAGAATCAGCAAATGAGTTAAGAGGAAGATGAATGACAAGGTGACAATGATTGGAAATGCAAAATTATTTGGGGTAATAAAAACAAGCTGATTGTGAAGAGTTACATCGCTACTGCTGTGGCCAACTGGGCAATAAAATAACATCTGAAACTCTGCATACAGGGAAAAACAACACTGGTACCCACAAAAGAGTAGGCTCCAATGAAAAGCTGTATGAAAGCAGCAAAAGGGCACGGAACAGTTGAAAACAGGGGACCTTCTGTAGCATCGTGGGACAGAATAATATTAAAGTGATGGCTTTCCATATTAGTCCCCTACCTTTCCTCTTTGTGTCTTTTTTTTTTTTTTTTAAAGTACAGTCAGAAGGTCCATAAGAAGGGATACAGTATGGAATTGGGATTATGATAATCTAAAATTGTTCTTTTTGGCTTTCAGAGCCACCCATGAGATGAGCTGCTTTCTGCTGGATATGCAACTCCAGCATGGTTAAACAGTCCAAGAAATAAAAATCTCAAGCCAGAATTCACCAACGTTATACAATATAACGTATAACGTTATTTAGCATGACTCTAACTTTGTGAATACTGCGCTAATGGAGGGCTGCTTTCCTAATCTGCTGTCCCTCTTTAAACTCTTTCCTGAAACATTATTAAATGTTATTACTTAGGTTCTACTTCTAGCCTTTTTCAGTATCTTCAGTTCCTTCTTAAAGAAAAAAAAAAGAGTACAATAAGGTCTTGCAAAACAATTGGTGTTTATTATACTAAATGAAGTTATGCATAATGTTGTAATAGACAAAATATTCCTAAAATGATATACAGCACCAGTGGCAGAAAAAAAACATTTCAGTTTAAATGTGCCTTTTAGAAGTTTTGTAGGGAAGATGAAGCAGTTTTTCATGTTCAGATCAATGTGTATTTCAATTTAAAAATTACATATGTTCTGTTTTCAAAAAATCCCCAATGATCAAGTACAGAGTCCATTTGAAAAGTAAACAAAACAATGCTATTTATTTGCCCAATTTTTATTCTTATAAAATTATAATTTAAACACCCCATGCTTTTCAGTTTATGGAGCACAGGTTCCAAACAGTGCAGTTGGTTGGCAGTTCGCATGCCCTTTCCATTAGCCCCGAAGTAATCGCAGTGACAAACGATGCTTGCTGATCAGAGTCACAGACACAGAGTGTGTTTCTAGAACAATTACTCAAAAGTGTACAGAGTTTTTAGTTAGAAAAATGCATAATGCCAACCATGTCCGTCTCTATAGACTTGAAATGCCTTTGGAAGAAAGATCTCATCATAACGTAAGTAGTGTTCAAAGAGCAAAACAAAAATTATGTAAACTTTGCATCGACTTGAAACTTAACTTTATGTTACACAATCCTTCCAAATGGCAGTTAAAATTATGCTGAGCGAAGCATTAGTAATGCTGACAATGCTGTGTGATACATCTCTGGTTATTAAGCATATTTGTTACATGAAGACTTCGCCTTGGAAAACTAGTGAGGATTTCCCGTCTTTAGGGAAATAAATATGTATGAAGTAGAGTTAAAAAAAAAGTTTGCGGAACTGATAAATCAAACACTAAATATCAACTTTTATACTAAATTAAAATCATATATTAAATATAAAGCAAGTATAAATGTGTAAGAAAAATGGGAAACAAACACTATTGCATATTTATAAAAAAAAGTATCAGAAGCCATACTGTTTGTCTTGCAAGAAATTATATTTAGAAGGCTAAAATCATTTTATATATATATATATCTCAAATCTATGAATATAACAAGAGATAGGAACAGTATATAAATACGGTATCTTTAAATATTTACATGTATATGGAAACTAGTCAAAGTGGGGCTATAACAAGGAAATGTCTGTTATAAAAGTAAGATTACAAATTTTGCATACATCCGTCTGCATTACACTGTTAATTTTAAACTTGCATCTTCCATAAACTAATTATCAACTTGAAAATCATCATTGCATAGAATTACTTGAAAAAGATCACCTCATTCTGCATTCCACCTCACAGTAAAAGCTATCAGGATAATGATACAAAAATATTAACTCAGAGAACAGGTGCCAGCCGTGCTGCCCTTCAAAGTTTAGTCTCTGACTTCTTGCTTTTAGGAACAAGAAAGACATTGCCATCCCTAGTTTGCTGCAGTGAATATTCGCTAGGAGAGTAAGACTTTCCATCTTCATCACGTAGCATGCTGAAGACCTCAAGGTATAAGGTGGTTAGTTGCTTTTTCATTTGTCGAAGGCTTTTGTCATGCTCTCCTTTTTCCTTAAGCAATTTCTCTTTCTCATCTTTTAGGTTACTCAAGTCTTGCTCCAGTTCCACTATGTTTTCCAGTTTTCTTTTACGGCAGTTTTGAGCAGCCACTTTGTTCTTGCCTCTCCTGCGTATATCTCGAATAAGCGCAAGCTGGGCTTCATTGAACTGCTCCTTAGACATCATTTCATTGAAGTCATCAACGGGGAGATTGATGATTTTTTCGACAGGAAACGGGATCTGCAGAGCTTTTGCTCTTTGCTCATCTCTTGTGAGATGAGCTTCAAGGCGGCTCGGGGGTTTATCTTTTGTGAAGGGAGCTTTGGGGTGGCCTGGACTGGCAGGGGGTTCTTTCTTTGGTGTGTTTGTACACTGCAAACTAGGTGTTTGCGTGCTTGGCCCCACGGAAGAAAACACTTGGTCCTGGAATTGCAATGAGTACACGCCAGCATTGCTCTGCGGCACGCTTCCAGGAGCGCTATCCATGTCTTCCATTTCAGAATCGCTACAACCAAAAGTCTTATCTCCATAGGCAGATGATTCAACAGAGTGTTCAGGCGATGCTACACTAGAACTTGCATTCAATGAAATACCAGAGTCAGAATCATTACATTCTGGTACGGTTCCTGAGTCGTTGCCATTAAAAGCTTTACACAGTGAGAAATCAGAAAGATCAATAGGTTCACTTAGAATTTCCGCGAGTGATTGACTGATAGTGTTTGTCGTGGCTGTGTCACCGTTCACCTTTGTATCAATAAAAGCGGTGTAGAAATCCTCACAGAAATCGGAGTTTGAAGGGGATGTGTCATTTAAAGAGTTCACACACAGCTGGCTGGTGTCTTCTGGTGGCAAAATGCTGGAAAAGGGGCCCTCAATACTATCCAGGAAATCTGGACCGCAGTTAACATCTTTTCTCATGATGGGTAATGAGCTGCAGTAACTATAGCTGTTGTGCATCTCTGTTGGCTTGATTTCAGGGCTTGTGATCGTGCTTACCTCAGCCAGGTTATCATGTTCAATGTTAAGACACTACACGGGAAACAGAAGAGAGAAGTTGAGCAACACGTCACCAATTGATGATAAAACCATTTTCTGTAACCCACAAACATTAAATATTTTAGCAATCAACATGCACATAACGCAGTTATTACAACATCACTGTAACCTAGATGGCTACAACACATTTTTACTACAGGGATGCAATCTAGGAAGAAGACCAGACACCTGAGCAGGGTATGAAGCAACTTGTTCTGGACAAAGCTATTTAGATGAAGACAGCAGAGCCTCTCAAAGTCACAGCAAGATGCAGAAGTGACCCAATTCCAATACACTCGGATGCTACGCAGAAGCTGCAGGGAGCCCTCCTGTTCTCCTGTACTGCTAGGGGGGATACTGGAGCTGCCAGGTCTGAACTGACAAGCGCTGCTGCTAGGAATGGCATGAGTACAGTAAATGTAAAATTACTGAATGAGCCTTAATGAGCATTACTAGCACACAATTTAGCACTCGGTTTCATGTTATGCCATAGATTTCTTTTCCTGAAGAAACAAGATTCTTTTAGGGTTTACTGAATGAATGAAGCAGCTGTTCAGCGCAGAGAAATGTAATTCTCGGTGAAGTAAAAAGAGCACCAACGTGAAGCCTTGCAAACATTAACTCACCCCATGTACTTTTAGTTAAGCTGGCTAACATCAGTGTGGGCGTCAAAGACTATTACACTGATGGGCTTTCATTGGCTACAAGACCAATGCTGTTTCCAACGGGGTGGCAGTTTCTTAACTGAAGCTGAAATAAGTGTGCCTGCTGTCCCCAAAAGAATTAGGCAATTACCAAAATGATTCTGTTTCTCTTAAGAAGGGATCACACACTGATTATTTAACCAGAAGTCATTCAAGGCTTAAGCTAAGGTTTTGAATGAGAGCTCTTCCCCACCCCACCCCCCCTTTTCTTCAAACTTAATTCATAAAAGGCAATGCCCTCTAATTATCTCACTTCTTTCAGAAGATTATTCAATTACTATTCAGAATTACTGCAATAGATTAAGAAACCAAACCAAAATTATCTATTTTCAGCATCACCGCTGCCTCTTGAACAGCCAATTGCCCTCATTACTTATGTGGGGCTTTTGAGCCTACCACAGCAGTAAAGATTAGTGAACTAGGAACATTTTGAAAAATATAGAAAGACAAAGGGAAGAATTAGACTGGCAGGAAAAACACAGTTCCTGCAAACACCTTTTTTATAAAAAATATTAGTCAGATTTACAGGCATTCCACGGAGTACATCTCTTGTGTTAACAGCACAAAGTAGAGCAGTGTCATGCTGAAGCATGACCATGTTCTACACTAATATATCTGCAAATAAATTTACTCAATCTTATAGTCAAATCTAAGAAAAATATAAATAGAAGCATAAGGATAGGCAAAAAAACCCCACCTAAATGACCTCTGTAATGCACAATTTGGTACTATCGCAAAGTTTTTTCCTTTGAAAGATTCAGTTCATGTACATTACATAAATAAATCTTACTGAATATATATAAACCAGTTATATAATTATACCCGACTCTTCTATGCAGCTAAATATACATTCTATTACCACCTTTTTCTTAGATAATAAGTTGAATGCAAAAGTAACCATAAGTGATTTACTGAATCTACTTAGACAACAGCAAAAAAAACCCCATGTACAATAACGCTTGTGGAAACAATTCCTGTCATAGATCCGTAATTCAGAAGTGTCCATTTTTAAGCACTGAAATTTTAACCGTGATCGTGGTCTAAGACATTGAATACAGAGGTAAATGATGATTTGCTACATGTGGGAAAGTTCTGATTGGGAAGACAGATTGTGTTTTGTTAAGGCCTTCTGGTAAACAACTAATTTCCTTCCTCCTATTTGTTTTTCAATACGTTATTTTTAAAAAATTAAAGCTCATATTGAGTTGTAGACATCCTACAGGTGTAGAATCTAACACGACAGTCATAATCACCATCTGTTAAGATGGTCTTGTACCGCATTCTCTGAAATACCATACTCTTCCAAAGTATCGTGCTATTTTTTCCAGGTGCTTATCATACTAAACCTTTACCTGCAACTCTGGAAGGGACAATAATTCTTCCCAAACTTGCTCTATGTTCTGCATATTCTCTGCATCAGTAAGTGGAACTAGAAGAGGTGACTCAGGTGGCTGAGTTTGATCAGAGGAAATGAAGACTGGGTTGCTATCAATCTGAGCAGGAACCAGTGACTGAAATGCAGCTGAAGAAGCCTGCAGTGTTAAAAAAAAAAATAAATTAAAAACCCCAAACAAAACAACAATAACAAAAAATCTCCACATTAAAAAACATCACCAAAAAACCCCAACTTTGACATTTCCAAAGTAAAAATCTGCAGAACAGAAAGGTATTTCTTAACCAAAACATTTTTTGTAAATAACGGGACGATACAAAAATATTCCCATAAAAGGGGTTTTCATACTAATGAAACAAAGTGGGGGGGAAGCTAGAAACTGGCTGGTGAAGGGCTTATCTTTACACATCAAATAGTCTGGGTTAGCACACGGAAATAAAGCAACCCGAATGCATTAACTCCAGAGCGCTGCACTAAGCTCACTGTAACAAACTGACAAAGTCCACTACCATTATTTGGAGTGACTGGAATGGCTGCCATCCCCTGCATTATACACTGAATCCCGCCTGCAGGATTCAGTAAGCAGAAGGAACACAAGAGTACCGCTCCACTCCCTCCAGACGCATCCCTAGTTTAAGCCTCCTACACTGCTTTATTCTAGTTGGGAGTCGGCTTGGGGACAAAACTCAAGTCGTATCACAAACTACTATTTTGGTAAAGACAAAACTTAGTAAGAGAAGACATGAGACTGATCCCTTAGAAGACCACCCATGAAACCGCTGTATTAAGCATTTTTACCTCATTGTCGTCTATAAATGGGAATGCTTCTGCCAAGAGCTGCATGCAGTCATCAAAGGACAAGGCCTCTGCTTCTGGTTTTGAAGTCTGTGTGGTCTAAATAGGAAAGTTATGAAAAAAATGTCACTGCATCTTTGAATAACTGAAGAATCTTCCATTACAGCAACGAATGCAAATTCATTTTAGGTAACCACTAACATTATGTCCTCCTGTGAATGGAAAAAGGTTTAAACACACTCACAAACACATATTAGAGTTTACCTGTGAAAAACCGATTGGTGGCTCAGTATTTTCTGACTGAACACGCTGAGCTGGCTGAACAGGAACAAATTCACCTGTCTCTTCGTCTAACTCCAGCTGAGCCAGCAAGGCTTTCTCCTGCTCTTTTTGGAGCTGCTCTTGTCTTTCCTTTTCAAGTTTCTTCTGTTTCTCGAGTTCATACTCCTTCTGCCGTTGACTAAAATCAAAAACTTCACGCCTTGCCCCAAGGTCTATATCTTGCCTCCAAAGGATGTCAATCAAGTTCATGTCCTGTAATAGAAATGCTTTCTTTAAGCAAGTGTCCTCTCCAGCCAAACCGGTTTAGAACAATAGCGAAGCTTTTAAATTCTGTATTAAACAGGTAGACTCATGTAACTGAGGCTTATTCTCTTAATCCTACAAAATTATCTAAATAAAACATGGCTTTATACAGCCTTTCTGAAGCGTGTGAACTGCTGGTTCGGTTTCTGTTGCCCACACGCAGGCTCATAGAAACTAAGCGATTTGTTACAATTGGTAAGGTAATCCATGAACTAGCCAGAGCATAAATACATTCTTCTTTCCTAAGTTAGCTCACAGAAAACATGAAGCTATAGAATGAATTATGTCACATTAAGAAAGTCATCTTTAGGAGAAAATTGAAGAATAAGAAATTGAATAGTTTGCCCACGTAAAGTTTTTTCAGTATGACCTTACAAAACTGTAAAAGCTGTCTAAAAACATGGGGGTTGTCTGAAGTAACTATAATAGCCATACTGCAAAATGTATTTTAAAATATTTATTTCCATCCAGGTATTAAGTATTAACATTAAAGATCTGCAGAACAGGGCTTCAGAGTCAGAGGCTAACCTGGTTTCAAAGTTACCAAGTGACATAACACCACTGTAGCACTAAACACAATTATTAAGACTGTTACTAAACAACTGTAATTTAAAGCTTAGTCTAAGATTATGTTCCAAGTGTGGTTGTTTTGGAGCAGCTGAGT
This sequence comes from Charadrius vociferus, assembly GCF_000708025.1. Taxonomy (NCBI): domain Eukaryota; kingdom Metazoa; phylum Chordata; class Aves; order Charadriiformes; family Charadriidae; genus Charadrius; species Charadrius vociferus. Next base: position 452,199 of record NW_009646928.1, on the reverse strand, counting down.
ATAAACTAGAGGTCAACAGGTGTCAAATTTTGGTAATCAGTTGGCCTCTGCTTCATCAGAGAGTCAATCATTACCAGACAGCTAACAATGACTTAAATTTCTTGGAAATCAGCTACCCATTGTGCATGTAGTGTTTTGGAAGACAAATTAAACTATGCTATTTAGGGAAAACCACCCAGTTACTATAATTTGATTTGACTACAATTTCTTTTAATTTATTGCATAAAGATGTGGGGTGTTTTTTTTTTTTTTTGGGGGGGGGGGGTAGCAGATTGTTTCGGGTTTTTATTGTTTAAATATTCAATATTATTAAGGGCTGAAGTTCAGACTATTTTCTTCTGTGAAGAAAACCTAACATTCAAAAATCATCAATTTGGATGTTAGCTGATGCAGAATTTTAATACTTGATAGCCATAATTGTCAGATGGGTAAATGCCAACAATCTCTAGCTGGTGCCTGGGAGTTTGGATTTTACTGCATTTTTCATTATTCTTAAATTTACTTTTTAGCAGCTGCACACAAAAAGTGTTCAGTGTTGGGCATTCTCATCAGGCTAGCACACTACAAATAATAAATTTCATTTAAACAGAGCTTTATTCAGTTAACAGTTCTACACCCAAGATACATTTATTTCGCCATCATATCAAATTGAAACATTCCCTTATCTCTAAAGATTATTTTTAAATAGAGAAGCAAAGCAACCTGAATGCCAAGTCATGTTGCCATTCAAAATGATCACTTCTGTACAACAACTATGGCAAAAAGCTTCAGGGCAAGTCCACATGAGAACAAACCAGTTCAGTACAAATGCTATACCGTTAACGCTCATATTTATACATTGCATGAACTACTTTTACCAGTTACTAAAATGGTACTTTTCTCTAAAATCGGGCAGTCTCATAAAATATCTGTGTGTAACACAATGCAGACATTCCCAAACCTAAGATATTTAATATACCTTGCTGGGAGAGACCAAACTCAGCTTTAATAGCCAGCAATGAAGAAGCTGAAATAATTACAGTGGCTGCCCAGGACAATGTTTGATCTCTGCAGATTGGCAGGGTAAAACGAACTAATTAAGTTCTGCAGTAATTGGAGATATTGCAATATGGTATAGCTTCATTAAGGGCCAGTAGTTTACCAGCTGCTCACTGTCTCCTTCTGCAGCAGATTCAAAACTGTTTCCTAGTCTCAGAGCATTTGCAATATGTTCTGGATAAAACTGCAGGATCTGGATTTTAGGGCTCACTTCTGAATTATTCATTTACAAGGCACCATTAAAAATGTAACTCCAAAGTTGTTTTTTTTTTTTTTTTCATGTGTATGTATAATGCGTGAGGCTGTGAATTAACAGAGCCATTTTCCTCCCTGAGTTGCAACAGACTACTATAGCACAAAAACAGCAGAACTGGTGCTCAGTTTCAGTTTAAATCACGATAACCAAAAGTGATTAAAAAAAAAAAAAAGGTACAGAAGGCATAACAACATATTTTCCTTACAAAGAAAAGCCACGTAGCCTTAGTGCAAAAACTTTAGGCACAGCTACTAAATCTTTCACTCACGCTACTTGGCTGTATTTGCTATTAAAATAAGTAGATTTGGGTGCTGCCTCATTTGTGGGACGAGAGACCTCCGAAGACACCAGCTGGCCAAAAAACTGCTGTGGCTGTACACCATCACACCTGTGTGTGTGCGGAAACCAATGCAGCAAGCAGGATTATTTTTTGAATTACTATGCTTGCATGGTTTTCAGGATTTTGGGCTGTCATTTGAGAAATATGACAGCATTGATTGGCTCCTGTCACCATTTTCAAGGGACCGTATTTAGCCCAGTATCTTATCTCTGGCAAAGGGTTGAGCTTTGCTAAATGGTGCCGAGCTCTACTCTGGAGAGAGATGTTTTTAATTTTACTTAGTTATTGCATTTGTGGCACTTAAAACCAAAAGAGTTGGGTTTGGTTTTTTGGGGGTTTTTTGTGTGTTTTTTTTTTTTTTTAAATTATCACCATCTACTTGGAAAAGAGCCCTCCTATTTTCAATTTGAAAAGCTCTATACAGCAATATTAGCCTTAATTTCAAATAACAGTTCAAGTAATTACTCTTCATGTGAATGGGTTGCATGGAGACAGTGTTTTCTGTTCGATATACTAATATGTAATAGCATCAAGCAGCACACCGATTAAAATATTAACCTGCCATTTGACACTTATCTGTAATTTCAGCCAATGCTTTTAGTAATATTGCCCTTTTCAAGAAGAAAAAAAATCTGGGCATTAGTTCAAAGCCTCAGGTCAAAGTTAATGGAGTCAACATTTATCAGTGATTCACTAAGGAGTGAACCACAACCCTCAGCACAAGGTGATGGCAAAGAACTAAAAAAAAAAAATAATTAAAAATTGCAGTCTAAAGCAAATATTTTGCTATTTTGTTCCAACAGCTTCCCTCTTTAAATTATTTCTCTGCCTTGTTGAACACTATCACACATACACAGAGGTATCCAGAGACACAGGCAGGCACTCTATTTTAGATTTTCTCTGAAGCATTTTTCCCCTTTCACTGTGCAAGCATCACAAAAAATAACTGCGTATTTGATGCCTGGACTGTTTAACTAAAGTTATTAAAAGGTATTTTACTTCTTGCTTGTGCAACAGCTACCATCTGATTTTTAGATGTCTCAACATGATGTGCTGGTCTTAGAAAGATTCATTTGGAGGGACAAGCGAGCACAGATTTGCATCCGAACTGGAGCACGTGCACCGAGAGTCCTGTGGAAGATTCATCTGACCCAGGGCTCCTTGCTGCCCTTTGGGGCCACGCTAACCACTTCCCTTAATATCAGATGTATTTACTGTAAAGGCGCCAGCGGTCCCTCATGTGACAGAGTCCACAAGCACCCGTTTGTTCTTTCCTCCGTTGTGCAATTTCTTGAATTGCATCAGAGGAAACGATGGTTTTGGCAGAGCCAAGAGGCGGTGCAGGAAGAGCCAGGACTACCCTGCAGGAGGAAGGACCTACGCATGGGAGGGACTGCAGCGATGCTTTCCCCTTGTCTGGAGCTCAGCTCTTTCCTACTGAACACCAACACCTATTTTGAGGAGAAATATACTAAGGTATTTAATGTGTGTATTACCATTTTCCAAGATTTCTAACTTCTGGGAAAGGAATAAGATTTCAATGCTTCTCCCAAGCAAACACTGATTTGATTTTATTTCTAATATTTTCCTCACAATTCTGTAAACAGAGAAAGAAGTTCTCTCAAGAGATAAGGACATGCTTTGCTTTCCCATGACCTGTGTAAGCAGGAGGTGCTATGTACTCATGGTTTGATTTTTTTTTTTTGTTGTTCATTTAGTGATATGCTCTTCCAACCACATTGATAGCTGAGTTTGGACATATAAAGGCACTTTTAATAAGATAAACATAAATGTTAAACAATTCAAATTAAGCCACCATCTGGCCCCCAATGGAAATTTTCATGTTTTAGATTTACATATCAGCATTTGCCATCTGGGCAGAGTCTGTTATACATTTTATGAGAAAATCTCCAACTACATTGTAAAGTTTGACAATTAACTCGTATTGCTCCTAAGCAAACATATTTGCAGTAGGGTAAACAAAGGCAAGAGACCCTGTTTTCATGTTATTTTCATAGATTGACTTTTGTGCTTTAAACAAAATGCTAATCTTTCATTTCATCCCCATTTGGTTTATCTGCCTGGTTTTGGTTTTGTTTGGAATATAAGCCATTTACAGGTAGCACTGGTAAAGAGGAAAAATCCAGCAGCCCAGGTGTCAGCAGAGAAACAATCTGCTATCTCAGACAGCACTTTCAACCCGTTATTAGCCATCGCCTTGATACAGCGTGCATAATGGGTTTTGCACATTTACTTCTTGTAGTCATGCCTTTTGCAACATAAACGGGGATAACACTAGCAGAATCTCACCAGACAAGGATTTGTTTTTTCTTTCCCAGGATCCATTAGCACCTAGCTCCAAGAAGAGAGAGGATTTCACATGCCAGCAGGAATAAAGGAGAGAGTAACAGAATCAATACATTCTGCATCCAGCAGAGCACTCAGACCAGGACCCCACAAGAAGCAGGAAAAAACTCCTCCAGCTTACTCACAGAATGAGGTGGCAAAGAATCCCCCGATTCCTATTTGTTTTCCAGAAAGTGAAAGGAATGAACAAAAAGCACCTTAACTTTTGCTGTTTTCAAAAGAATGTGTAGCAAGTGAGGATCAAGGACTTGAGATGCTCCACGGCAAGAATGAAAGGGAGGGGATCAAGTAATAAAGCAAACGCAAGAGAAGGAGCTGGAAGCATCTCGCCACTTAAGAAAGGCACAGACAGTGGTAGCAACAGCTGAATGTCTCCGTCTCGTTATCCTCAGGAGGAACTGATTTTGTTCAAGTAGGTTTTAAGAATTATTCATAAATCATTCAATGTTTTCATATGATCTCCAAAATCACCATAACTAGTGGTTTGTTTTTGAAGCCTTTTTCAAGGCAAGTTACTAATTTAATTACAACTCAAAATTACAGAAAAAAAATCCTGGACATATAAGCCTCATGCTTAAGAGAAGAAACAGAAAGCAGATAAAGTTAGCCCAACACCGTAACTTTTTAAAAGCAATTTAGTTTTGAAAGCTGCCCACAATTTTCAATCCCTTGCAACTGGAAATTGAAGAACAGAAGTTCATTCAAGAATGTGGAAGGGACAGCAAGGACATGAAAAATTTGAACGAGCAGCAGCCCTTACGAGAAGAATGGGGAAAAGGGAATGGCAGGAGCTATTTATGCTGGAGGGCAGAGGGGTACAATAGCAATTTTAGATGTCTGGATTTAGGATTTGGAAGTGTGACAGAACAGACAGCTGTCAAACAAACCCATGTGACAGCAACCTGTGATTTGTGAATGCACAAGGTCAAATTCCAGACTGCCCTGTGGAGCTGCTTGTTGTCCCACATTCTCCACCAAGACCTTCCAGGCAATCTAGGAGGAAACAGGGTGCTTGGGTGGGTGTGAGGGGGTTTTTTGTTTGTTCTCTTTTTTTTTTTTCCTCCTGTCTTTCAAACCTGTGCCACTTACTGCTGGTGTGACTGGACCAGCACCAAACCAGCCTGCCCCTGCTTCTTGATGCCCATTTGCTCTTCCTGGCCCTAAAAAGGCTTCGGATGCCTGCTTTCTTGGTCAGCAAACTCTTTTTAAGGCCTGGCAGACTAACTTACCTCAAAAAGGACTCTGAAAGGGTTGGAAATCCATAGCTTTAAAGAACTGATGTTGTAAGAGAATTTCCAATTCATGTCTATAGAAATAAGCCTGTTGAAAAATGCTGACCATATGCCTTGGTATTTCGTTAGCTAAGTGATTAGCCTGTTTTCTCCTAACATACATCTTGTATTTGAGACTGTACCTCCCACTGTATTCCAGCAGGCTCTCCTAATAAATGCCAAATTGTCAGGATCTACTCTTATAAATTAGATTAGTTGGAAAACTCCTTGGCTGGATTGTTCAGCATTCTTAAGAAAGTTTCACTACAAGCCATGTCTGGGCATTATTCTGACAAAGACAGGGAGAGGCTCTGGCTGGCTGGAAGGACAATATTCCCCTACAAGTCCAATTCTGGACACTACCCACCCACTCTCCCAACCCTCGCTCCAGAAATAACTCCTCTGAGAAGTGCATGATTTATGTATTTCACCTGAAGCATCATCTTCCAGGAACAGTACCAAGAAAGGCTACAACTGTAAGATCTGTACAGCTCCCAACATGATGGTTTTCCCATATGATACATCCTATGACAAGCAAACTTTCCAAACTGCCAAGGAAAACATATATCTCATATATTCTCCAGTAATAGTGAAAAGAGAAGAGCAAGAACATAACTGCAGTAAAGAATAGCTGTTGTAGGCTGTTTATGGTCGTTAATATACTAACTTCATTTCAGCTCTAAAAGCTGCAAAAATCTTAATGCTAACAGTAGAGTAAGACCACAGCAGGTAAAGAAAAACAGCCTCCTCAGAAAGACAGCAAAAAAAGGAAAAGGAGAAACATAAAGAACAGTTTACTTCTTCACTTTGACAAGTTTTCTCTTTTTTCTGCAAAATCAACCAACCACCACCTCCCTGCCACTCCTGAAAACACTGAACTTGTGTGAGACTCACACTCCCTTCCAGCCTGGGGTACAGCAGCAGGAGGCGACATTCTCCTCTCTGGCTCATTAATCTCTGGAGTCAGAAATACGTTTGTGTGTGTATATATATCTCTATCTATCTATAGATATCTCCTTTTCCCACCACATTTGGTCTGCCTTGAGGTGACCATTTCTGGTACAACAGATCAGAGGATTCCTGCTCAGTGCTGCAGATCTTTTCACAGAAAATTGTTTCATGCTCTATCTCAGACACTCCAGAAGTAGCTGTGTTTTTCTAATTGTTTAATCAATACATATTTTAGAAGGTAAGTTTAAAGTAACAGAGTTTGATACAGAGTATGTGGTTTCCAGGGGCTGAATGGTCCCAGGACTGATTCTGCCTCAACATCTTTAAAAAAAAAAAAAAGATTGGGGGTGGGGCACAGAAATCCCAAACCCACTGTCTCATCTCTCTCATTTACAAGGCTTACAGAAAACACAGTCTTAAATCTGACATTGGTTCTTATTTTCTTTGTACAAGATCTGATTTTTCAACAGTTATTCTCTAGTATTGACGGCCAGATTTCTCATGCATTGTATCTGCTCCAAATCCCCCTATTTCTACTACCCTGGCTGCTAAGCAAAAGCCAAAAATGGTCATGGGTGTCATCCCATTTCTTCAAACTTAGTCCTACATCTCTTGACATCCCAGAGTACTTTCTGGAACATCAGTATCTAAAGCAATGAATCTTGCATGTTTTCAGAGCTTTGCTGTTTCAGTTAGTCGGGTTCCATTCTTCTTTTTGGTCTTAATTATACTGTGTTAATCTGAATTTCACTTTTCCATGGTATATTTGTCTGGTATAAGAGTGTTGTGTTCCCTTCTACTCAAGTTCTAAATCCCTCTTTCAGCTTAACAGAGCCATTTAGTTGCTACTTCTTTATCTTGCATGAGCAGCATTACAAAATGATTAAGTCAATAAACACACAAAGTTAATATGTATTCAAGTTACAATCTATTACACAAGTTGCATAATGAAATTGGGAGGCTGGCAAAAATAGGAGATTGTTTTATAAAAGAGTGGGTTAGGCTGCCTATTTGTTTTTACATGCTTGATACATCAACAAAACTGCTGTGCTGCCCCAGCAAGTAAACTGAGCAATTCTGTTGTGGCTGACTTCCTAGCTGTTGTCTCATCATCACGCACTGTGCCACCTAACTCCATTTTGAAAGGTATTCAAATAGCAGCCATCTCAGACAGATTACCTCTTCATTTTAGGAAAAGCTGATCTTAATGGCTTTATTTGTGTTTGGTTTTTTTCCTCCCAAGTCAAAACTACATCATAAAAAACCCTGGCATTTATGCAACAAAAAAATCCTTACCCTACATGTAAAGTAATAATAAAAATATACAGCGTCTGAAAATACTGCTTTTCTTTTAACCATAGGGAAACAAAAGCCTTTGACTCCCAATTTATTTTATATATTGAACCTACGGTACTTGGAAAACAATTACCTGTTAAATGATTATCTTCAAGCTATCCTGCTGTACCCAGCCAAGCATGTACTGCGTGCGGACATTGCCACAGGCTATTCATTAGTTTATCTACGAGAGGATTTGTTTATAATAATGGCTCAGTCATCTGGGAAACACAATCCAGTCAAATTATGGCACGCTTTTATGTCCAATGAAAAAAATCAGGAAGTAAGAAAAGATGAACATATAAGCAGAGAAGAGAACCTAACAAAACTGCAAATAACATTTATTAGGTTGTATTAACCTTGGGTTAAAACCCATAAGCCACTATTTTGATTTCATCGGGATTACACGGTTTTTGGTAAAGCCTGTTTCAAATCAAACATGAAAATAGTGTGTTTGTTTGTGAGTCAAAACACTCTCTGGGATTATTTATAATCTTTCTTGTACTACACATTTTCACTGCACTGGGATATTCCTGTAAAGCCCCCATTTTTAGACATAATTTTGCTGATGGCTGGTCAAATTATGGGAACAGGCACCCTATAGGTCATTCCAGCTGCACTACAGCCTGGATGTGGAAACAGGGTGCTCTGGCATCTCACGCAGCATGTCTCACCAAGTTTCACTTCACGGATCTCACAAGCAACCTTGGTGTTGTTGCTGTCCCCGGGCCAAGCTACAACTGCAAGCAACGGGAATCAATCTGTGTGGGCTGGAAAGCAGCGAGGTTCACTAACTGTACTGCCAGACACATCCATCAGCCCTCCTTCAGTAACACAGACATCTATTCCATAAGGCTGCGTCAAGGAAATTCTTCCACACTTCCAAGCTGAGCTGACAAAGAAAGAGTAAGGATGCTTTCAGTCTCAGAGAAGTTGCCACACAAGCACCTCATCAGCCCAGAAGTACTATCTTAAGACTAAAAGCTTAAGGATATGGTTACCTTGCAGGGAATACAACTTGCTCCAGAGGTGGTCAGCAGTGATGTGTTCTGTATACAGCAGCCCACATCTGGCAGAGTACGTAGGTGCCCACCTCCTACTGCAGTCTGCGGGGCACAGGTGTTAAATACCTTTGTGGACCAGAGTCTTGCAATTAATGCATACTTTTCACATACATGATTTATATAGATAATGCTGAGAATTTAGTGTCAGTGCAGTTTTGAATACATAAGCAGGGCCGATTTTTTTTTTTTGAGTGTTCAACTTCAAATATACTAGGAAAGATTATTCAGTTTCTACAAGAGGAAAGGAAAAAAAACAGGAAAAAAAGGCCAAAAATACATTGCTATTCAACTGCTCACCACTGTGAATCAGTGTACAGTGTATAGAATCATAACAGATTTGAGAAAGGGAGGCCTGTGTAGCAAGTTTTTGCTGTGGTGACACTATCTTTTCAAACAAGTAATTAATGCTTAAATGGTTTATTTGACACCATGCACAGCCTTCATTAGTGACATACTACAGAAAAGCTTCAGTAAATAACAATACCATTCAACTGTGCACTGATGACCAAAAATGCTCTCCCTACATTTACATGAAACATCATAGAAATCGTTATTTAATTTGCATGAAGGGAGTTTGTATAGCTTTTCCCCTTCCTCCAGCCACACTAAGATAGATGATGAGAGTTGTTTTTCCATAGAGTGAGGCAAGGATAGATTTTACTCATTTTCTTAAGCACTTGTAATTCACATATTTCTCAGCAAAAAGCAATCCTCTAAAAGCCATCAACCCCCACAAAGGTTTCAGGAAGCTCTTCCACTTGAAGGTCCTGCAAAGTTAAACAACTAAACCAGAAAGCTCAAGAGGGGTCACCATTTCAGGTGTCTGCAATTTACTGGGGTTTTTGTACACAGTGACAGCTTTTGCTTAAAGAAGGTAAACCCACTGAGGAACTGTACAACACTGTGTACAAAACTAAAGCTTTGTTTATGTGGTGCAATCCAGCCCTCAGTTTTTAAAGTCCTACGTAGTACTCAATTTATAAATTCTGAAAGCAAAGAGAGTTAATTCATCTTCCAAGGCATGAACCAGAGTAGGTAAATGGTTTTATACTTCTTAGCAAATTATATAAAAGCAGCAATTGTTGATATCCTCAAAAGAACAACAAAACTCCCCAAACTCAACCATCAGTAATTGTGTCCTTCCATCCAAATCAAGAGCCTCCACTACCCACCAATTTCCTTGGGGCTCCCATGTCTGTCCCCCTTGGAGTACACAGGCATCTCAGCCTGTACAGTTGGTTATCACAGGGATGCCTCTCTCAGCCTTCTCATTAAACGGGTAGATGTACCTAAGAAATCAAGGTAGAGGCCAATCCTGGACGCATGTCCCCTCACACACTCTACCAGCACCTATGATGGCCAAAACAAGACTGTTTGCCACAAATAATAAACATGTCAGTATACCTCCTCTATCCATAAGCAGCAAATGTACGCCAGGAATGTTAATACGGCTAACAAACATTAAATATTGGTGGAGTGAGGCTATCCAGATTGCAAATATATTACAGTACACTATATTTAGCAGACTGTTTCTAAAAATCAGCATTTACAGCTGTCTTCTAGTAGAAGACATTAAAGAAGATTTAATTGCTTTCCAGATGTAATTAGAATCAAAAAGGTTAAGATCACTTGTAAAATAAGAAAATACGGAATACAAAGAAAATGTCAGGTTTGGATCTTGAACAGTTTTCTGCCTTTTACTGAAACACTTCCTTATGCCTCACTCACTTGGGAAAAAAATGGATTATATCAAATTATCAGTAAAAATTGCAAGATTCTAAAATTTCTCTGTAGCATACAGTTAATTCAGACAATGAGAGATAGAGATCTTGTTAGGGTAAATCACTGCTCAGAGTCAGCTATGAACTGTTAATTCTGTCATTACTACTTGGATTTTGTACAACCTTGTTCATTATCTCTGCCACAAACACACACAATTCACCAAAAACTCTCATGCCAAGCTTCTGTGTGAATTTAGAATAATTCTATGGCTCCGAGCCTAGTAACAGAGTTTTTCAGAATAATTTTAAGCACTCCATTAACAGTTTCATTATTTAAGTGGCTTCCATTCTTCATTTTGTCAGCAAAAAGAAACTTGAAAAGATGAGCGATGTCTAGAGATGTTCATACTGGTTATCAGCTGAGCAAGGATTCCTGACAATAGTAGGTGGAGACTACATGCCTATAGTGGCAGATGATAAAGGATCACAAAACAAGCTGGAAAACATTCCATAGTACTACAACATTTCACTGAGTCACAACAATTTATACTAGTTGGTTCAAATACTAAAACCAAATTAGAAAGCACAGTATCAGAAGTCAATGTGCTGTAATTGTCTGTTACCACATACACAGCTATGAGGCATCTAAACATGATGCGCATTTCCATAGCCAAAGAATTCAATTTAAATAATTTGGAAGACCAGCTGTCAGAAGGTATGACTTAGTTTCAAATATAAGTTCTGTTTTACTGTATTACGTTACTTTAACAGTCCCATTTTTGTTACTGAAGTACTTCTATTTTCATCCTTCGGTATCTTAAATCCTACTTGTTTCAAAAGTCTACCCAGGTTTTTCAGTGGGACAATCTTCCAGAAATTCCTCAGCTGACACAGATCAGCTCAAGACCCATTTGCAGTAGGAAAAAAAGAGTGCAAATATAATTCAATGTTATAAAACAGAAGATATGGCCGTGCACCTCGTGCCAAATAATTCGCAGAAGATTGCAACAGGGTCTACAGTATGCTTGTTCCAAGGACACTTAACTATATTATCTGCACAGGTGCACACCTATCAGTCACTACTTCTGCGATACTGGTGAAGACAAGCGTTAGTGTAACAAGCTGGGGTGGAATACTCTCGTCAACACATCTCTGATGACCTCTGTCACTAAAGTCTCCATGTTCTTCTTACAGCCATGAAGCTTCTAAAAAATCGTTACCTGTCTGAGATGAGTTGCATCAGCCTTCAGAGCTGCCAGCCCACCCACCCACGCCATCCTCTTTTGCCCATCGTTTTATTACCCAGCTGAGTGCGGAACACGTCATCTGGTCATCTAACTGGAAATACCCCGTCTCAAGACAAAATTCAGCCGTCTTACCCAACCGTACATAACTCAAGGAAACAATACCTGAAGACAGAAAGAAGAAATGACCGAGCTTCCAGGCCCAGGTGGCACAAAACACAAATGCCAGCTATGGAGCAGAGAGAAAGACCGGCCATCTTACATGGGAGCAGGCAGCATTCAGAGCGGCAGATCTGCATCGACCACGTGCCGCCTGGGAATTCTGAATGGGGATCTTCCAACAGCCCAAGCAGCACAGGAATTTCTCCACTCTAATTATAGCAATAAGTAGGGAGGTACTAATTTTACCACAAGGGTTCAAACACACAAAACCCCCCAGGATCTGTCTGTCATAGCTCTTTATGGCTAAACAGTGGCGATGCTCTGAGCAGGAAGCAAATCAAAGTCACAGCAGCTTTTCACATAATTCAGCTGTAGAAAAGTCACTGCTTCAACATTTAGTGGGCATTAATTTAGAACACAGCAAATAGGCACACCCTTAATCATAAAACAAACCTCTTCTTAAAGGCAGGCTATCAACCAAGCACCTTCTGAGTCAATTTCTCAAGTATGCAAACTTTGTTTTGCAAGTAGTCTCTAGGAGTGGGTTTTCTTATACTTACAAGAGACAGCACATAAAACTAATATAGCAAACAGCAGTAAAACTTTGAAACTGCAAGACAGAGGAGGGAGCAAGCAGGGAAAAGCTCATATCTTTATGTTTCATAGTCATACAGAAGATACTTCCTTAAAAGGTTTGAAAGAGATGGTTTCAAACTGGTCTTACATAACTTGTTGCTGCAACATCAAACTTAAAGGAACTTTCTTTTCCTTTCTCTTCTCTTTTTTAATTGCATTAATAATGCTGCAGAAGTTGGACTAAAAGTCTTAAGACTCTGCAAGACAAGTACAAGGCTGGGTGGTCTCAACCCCCTCAGTACTGCAATAGCATCAGCAAAAGACAGACATACTTCTTTTAACAGTTTAGTTTAACTGTAAAGATAGGAAAAATTAATAGTCATTTACAGCACCTTCAAAGTAACTTAGCTAAAAATAAACACTGTTTTATATTCCTTCTTCCCAGTATAAAAACTGCAGCTAATCAGACAAAAATCGGGAACATAAACTGACAGAATAAAAAACTTCAGATCTGTAGTATATAAATCACACCCACATAAGTATTATTTTTTAAGCTAAACCCAGTCTACTACAGTCTTGCCAATTAGTACTCATGCTATGGATTAGTAATATACCAGTGAGCACCAGTTATACTCTGTTGGTAAAACAATGCTAACTTAACTCAGTTATTAACACTTTTATTAATTCCTATTGGCTTTATCATCACCATCATCAACATATCAAACCACTTGAATTAATTATCTTAAAATTAATAGTAAAGTAGAAATTAAGAGCCAAACACAAAGCCCGTGTATCAACACATAACATTAGAAAAATCAATGTGTCAGTTAAAGAAAACTGAACAAATATTTCACCAAGAATTCAAAATGGCTAAAGACAGAAAACAAGACGCTTCATAAGGTGAAGATAAATCCTCTCCTCCAAAGCAGCCAAATAATTAAACATTTTTATCTTTACTTGATGTTGTTACAGACTGCTTGGTTATGCAAATTAATATTTAATTTAAATGTATGGTTCGAGAGACTTTGCTTCTATTTGGAACAGGCACTGTTGGGCTATGCACGTCAAGGTAAAACTAAACTAATATTAAAACAAGATACTCGGCTGGGGAATGTATTTTTTCATTTCCTTATTTTAAAAGGCGGTAAAGAAAAATTAAGAAATATATACCTAAAAATCACTGAAACAGCTGTCCGATGCTTGCTTCAGTGCTGCGCTGCAGAGAGTAGTAACACTGTTCTTACACTTTAGAAAAACTTAAATGCTAAATGATCAATTAACTTCTTGCTACTGCCAATTAATACGTGACTGTCACCAGCTTTGCTTCGCCTGTACAGAAAGCAGTTACTGGGTAGGAAAGATAAAAGTACACAATGCCTATCTTTACTTGAAATGTATTTGCTGGTATCTGTTTCAGATAAGCCTCCCCTGGTTTAAAGCAGTTTTATACACCAGCGATAGCGTTGCTGGCTTCATTGCTTACTGGCTGGTTTAATTGTTTACCTTAATAAAACAAATATGCCATAAAAGTATTACTGTTGAGCAATTCTGAGCAGGATTTCAGTTCACTGTATATCAGTCATCTTTGGATAACACAAATTCAAAGTCATGACTTCCAGCTCCTCCTACCTGACTCCTCATTGGTCTATGTAGAAAGACTCGCATAGGTAGCAGATGAAGTGTTTCCAAAACCAGTTAAACTAGATTATTACTGAAAAAAAACCAAACAAACCAACCAACTAATCTGGCCAACGCATTGTATTCTTCTGCCTTCATCTAAAGCTGTATTCTGTGGCACAAAGTCCTGCTTTGGTACAATACACTGTATCAGAAAACTGAACAGACTTCAAACCCTTTCAAGTTCTCTAGGAATGTGCTGTATTAAAATAATAGGTTACTTAGGGTTGGAAGGAGATGGAGGCCAAAACAAACTTTAACTAGGTGATTAACCTGGAGACTTTGGAGGACTTTTTGCTGGCTGCAATTCAAGCACAGCAGCAGGGGATTAATATTTAATTCGTGCCAACAGGTTACTGCCTGGACTTGTACTGCACTAGCCTCAGCCAACACAATCATTGCAAATACATCACACTTTCACAAATTGGCCTAATTTTAGTGAATGGTTTAGTCAGTTTAAAGCTTATCTCTATAATTTCAAAGGGGGGGAAAAAGGAAAAAAATCAGTATTCTAGACACAAAAATCAAATTACTTCTTTCCAATGAAGCACACATCCAGTGTTACAGGCATGGGCACAGTTGGTGTCATTTGCTGTCATCATCTGACCTTTCTATATTCTCTCCTCCCCTAAGCTTCCAAAGATTTTCAGTGACAGGCTCTGACAGCTCTTGCTGTTTGAGGGTTTGTTGCTTCTGTTGAAGGACCAAATATAACAAGATTTTACAACTACATAGGAAAAATTACATTTAAAAAATAGTATGAATTGATTTTGCTGAGAAAGGAAGTGAGCAAATATTTCACTTCGCTCCCTCCACTTCCAGTGTTCCTCATCATCTCAAAGCCTAGCATATTCCACAAAGGTATCCGATCTTGAACAAAATAAGTATAGTCAATATGCTATTGCTACCATCATTTCAGTCAGGATCACAAAGGCTATAATACATATCAAACAGATATTTGTCTGCTTTGCAAATTTAAGACATAGAACTTGAGGAAAATAAACCAAGAAAAATCAAAACAGTATTCATGTGCAACACTAGATATAGTAATCTGACATGTTTAACAATATCCTTGTCCCTCAGGATTATACACAACCTGCTGCTTTCTTATTCAGGATAAGTATTATACCATCTCTATTTTTTAAATAAAAAGAAAAAAGGAACAAATAAAAAAGTAAGGGACAGAGAGCCAAAGTTAATTCTTGCCCATGAACATTAGTGGGAAGTGCACACAAACCTTCCTAACCACCCACACAGTGCTATAAAAATGTCTCAAGTTCTTTAAAGCACACAAGATCATCCAGCTGCCCTCTGCTTACACTGAATGTTCTTTTTTGTTCCAGTTTGGTCTCTTTCAAATATTTCCCAACAAACTTTCAAAGCCAAACTCTTCTCCAACTTTGAGTCCTAACCACAAACATCTTCAAGTCGGATTTTCAGAGGCAATTAACTTCTTGCACTTCCATCAATTTCCAATATAACTGTAAGTTCTCAGCACATTTTGAAGACAAACTACAGAACAGCATTCATATGATGGATATTTACTACAATAACAATAATATCCAATTAGCTGTTGTCCTGAAGGTATTGAGAAGGTCAGCTCCTATTAGTCTACATTCATTTCAGCTAAACATACTACATTGCATACCACAGGCTTAACTGAAAGATATTCTTTGGGGCGTTTTGAAGGAAAGAACCGAGACGGTCAAGATAAATGTATTTTTACTTAAGGCGGAGTTTGTGATACTTTCTCATCTACTTCCTCCAAACTTGTCCATAATTTTAGTAGATAGTATTATATTCAGAAATGGGGATGTTTTCTTACATTGAAATTTATCTACATACTTAAATAAATAGACATTTCCACAGATATATTGATCAGATGTTCCTATTCAACAGGGTTATTAAACCTCATTAACAAGAAACAAAAACCCCACAACCAACTCCAAAAACAAAGACTTGTTGCCAGGCCTGAGCGGGGCGCTTGTTTGTCTTTCCCTGCAGAATCTACCTCACGTGGAAACGACAGGCCATTAGGGAATAAAAAATAAACCCATTCACTTGACAATTCAATGCAGCATGTCATGAAAATAAAATAAAAGTACGTGTATTTCATCGTTAAAGCCCTTTAGTCTGAAGGGATCACACTAATCGAGCTGGAAACTCTTCAGGGCAGTTCTCTAGGTAGAAAAACCCTAACAGATACACAGGCACTCCTCAACTATTTGCTTACTTGGCTTTGCCAATTGTTACAGTTGGTCTTACTTCAGTGTAAGTGCAACCCACAGCTTCACTCTTTGTGTTGGAAAGTGAATTCTTTTTGCTCTCTTCTTGTTGCCCAAACCATGACAAAGGCTCAAAATTTAATAACTGACGAGCTTGTTGAGCTGTTTTACAAGGTTACAAGCAACCATTTCAATAACTTCGAATTTACTGAAGGAGAGAACAGCTACTATGAGAATACCATGCTTTCGCAAGTGTGATTCGAAACATCTTGACACTTGCTCCATTGCATCCTTTTCTCTTAGGTGTTTTCACATCTGTGTTGTTAGTGTGTAACAGGCAACATCCCATTTCGCTTCTGCATACAGAGGTACATCCTATTTCCCGGCAGAGAGGTACAACAAAGGAATACTTTTTTCAACAATATTGCAGGCAATGGCACTGCTAACTCCCACAGAACTATGTAGCAGAAAGTGGCGATTTTACATTCTGGTTAAGGAGCTAGATCAGTCCCAGTTATAGAATCATTTAGGTTGAAAGAGACCTTTAAGATCATCAAGTCCAATAATAAACCTAACACTGCTAGGTCTACCAAACCCATTCCTGGAGTAACTTAGGGCAGAATGCATCCCTAGAGAGAGATTTGCACGCATGTCTGAAGGCAGAAGGAGAGTCCAACAGTCCTTCACATTCACCTTTACTGCTATGACAATTGCTACCAGGCACATAAAAAACTAAGAGCTTGTACTGTATTTGCACAAGCACACACATTTCTCATCCACTAGCTTGCAAAATCTGAGAGGCTAAATGAAAACCGTGTTCCCCGTCTCTCATTTTGAGGGAGGATTTTAAAGGAAAGGGTATCTGAATTTTCCATTTAATAAATACATTTAAAACTATATGTCAAAGATGGTAATCATCTACTATCTAAAAAATGCAGTGCCATTTCAGGCTAGGTCTGCAAGAGAAGAAACCAGCAGCTGTTGAGCTCAGATAGGAAAATTGCAACAGGTGGCTTGGTAGAAAGGGTTTGACAAAGTAGGCAAACGAGTAACAAAAGCCAGGTTTGCTTGCAGGGAAGTCACAGTGGATTGGGCAAGAAAGCACAAAAGCAGGTATTCAGGAATCACTCTGTCCAGATTCTCTTGGAAATGAGAGCGAAAATTCCATAGCCGCATACTATAGGCAAAACAAAATTCACAGGGTGTTTACGGAACGCAGGCCAAGAGTCTGATTTTTGTGGCAGTAGTATCCAAGAAACCGAGGAGGCAAGGTGGAGGTCACAGACATGCTACCCAGGGCTAGAAAAACAGATAGGCCAAGCAAAGCCATGAGCGGCCCAAGACAGTAAAGCAACAGCATTCAGTGAACAGAAAAAGGTATATCCAACACTGTTAAAGAGGTGTTACCTGTAGGACATGCCCACTTATATATCCTAAAGGATGGACAGACAATGTTAAAAACAACCTCTACTGTATAGAATGTATTGTACTGACATATACGGAAAGAGCCTCAAAACTCGAGTCTTAAATTTGAAGCATTAAAAGAATTAAGACAGCTCCAGATGAAGTTTCAAGTATTACTTCTTTAAACCTAACACCTGGTAGACAAGGCCATGGTTTCCATGTAAAAGCCCAAGAAAAACATGTAACGATTATACAAGTTTAAAACAGAGTTGTTATGTTTTCAGTTATTCACCCCACTCTTGTGCAACTACTTTGCCATCCAGAAGCACTGAACTACCCCAGGCTTTTGGAGAAGAGGTTCCATAGCACAAGAGTGCAAAACACAAACGCACCCGAGCACCCCCCAAAACCTCCAAGAGATGTGCCTCGGAGGAGACCACCGAGACTTAACCTCCCCCTGTGCCAAAGCCCCCGAGAAGCACCCCGGCGAAAGCCCCTCAGGCCGAGCCCGGGTTGATACCGGTTTTGGCTCCTCGGGCTGCGTGTGAGAGGCCGCACCAAACCCACAGCCGCCTCAGGGAA
>NW_009646928.1:426207-432720 GCF_000708025.1 Charadrius vociferus | reverse complement strand
CCAGCCGAAACAGAGATGAGGAGTTTTCGGGGTTCGATGCAGACAAATTGTCTGGAATTTATACCTTGAGACGACGTGCCCCCGCCCCCCCACCCCGAGCACTAATGTCACCGGTCCTTGTAACTTTTTGTGAACCTTTTGAGTTCTCCAGCAATTCAATACGCATCCGACAACACACCGTATTCCTCAGGCGTAACAGTGGGCACGTGTCACAGCACACCCCAAAATAGGAGGGCATGCTTTAGAGTGGGTGGGCCACAGGCCTGGGTCCCTACCCCCACGTCAGTTACCAAGTTATTGGAGTGTCTTACCTCAAATCACTTGTCATTATTTGGTAAATGACATTAACCGTAGAGCAAGCTCAATTCCACTTGGAAATTCAAGTAGCAGTCAAATAGTTAATCAATTCAGTGCACTGCATACGGCTTTGGAAAGGGTGTGACTGCTGCCACTCTGCCTGTAGCCTGGCTGACAGTGTATGACAATATATACCTTTCAAACGATCCTTTGGTCACCCTTTGGGCCCATTTTTGAGGCTACTTTCAATGATCTAATACAACCATATAGCGTGGGATTAGGACACTTACTAGCCATAGCAGAAGCTCTAACTACTGTTCCTTTGTAGGTGCTGATTTAGGTTCTGTGGCTCACAGCCAGAGCGCTGCCACAGTCTCTCTCCTGGTGCCCTACGCCCGCTTTGGGCGCTCACAACCGTTGAGCTGCGTTAGCGCACCTTGCAATTTCAACAGGGCTGGGGGTGAAGATCTCATTTTCATGTTTGCCCTACAAGGTACAAGAGTGGGGCTTTCTAAATTAAAAAAAATAGCACGAGCATATACATTTGATAAATCTGTAACAATTTCAAAAATCCTTTGCACCATCATGTTGCAGGCGGGTGTCTACCCAAAGACACTGCTTGCTGTAATTATATGAAACTGATAAATCCCTTTGAAGGAAGAAGAACCTGTAATCTATGTAGAGTTATTATATGCATGTTTGGCAGCTGTACTAGATACAGTAGGAGCACTTGGCTTACAATGAAGGTCTAGTTAAAACACATCCCCTAAACGCACTGTGGAGGTCTAAGCAGAACATGTGCTGCATTGCTGAATGAACTAGGTATATTGAAGGAGCTCTTACGATGCTATGGCTTCGATTCCATGCAGGGAGAATGCATGGCAACAAGACACCATTTGTAATGGAGAACCAGCAGCAATATTCTACCTATATTCCTGTGAATTATTTTTGTAGTATCAGTTTATTCTGTGGTCTAAAAGTGAACCTAACTGAATCCAGCTGAAAGGACTCTGCTGGAGATTGGAGAAAGAGAAGTGGGCTGTCATAAGTTAAAAACCCTTTGAGCACAACTGCTGCCAGCTCCTCGCAAATGATGTTTTTATGAAGTACCAGCTTTTCACTTTTTCAGTATTATAAAAGAAACAGCGGGCAGACCATGTTAGCACAAAATGAGTAATACACAATGTCAGTATGTGAAAAATTGCCCTGAAGCTATAAAGGTGTCTTTTCTACATGCTTTATTTAATAGAAAGCAAAATAAAAGCAACAGTGAATCTTAGGCATTGGCATAGATTGTATCATAGCGCAGAAATAGTATGCAAAGCAGAGCAGCTTGCTTGGAGTCTGGGGTGAAAAAGAAAGGCAAGGACACGTTCTGGCCAGGCCAGATAAAAGAGCATTGACTATATATTTCATTTGCGTTCCTTGCTTAATTTCTTTTCTCCTTTCCTTATCTTCACACCTTGAGCTCAGGCAGACCAGCGCTTCATTTCTGATGAGTAAGGCAGCCATCCAAAAATCAGCTTAGTGAAAATGCCATATATCACTGCGCTATTCCCACCGTACGCCACTGATGAAGGAGGTGTACGGCATCAGGAGCTTTCTGAAACAAAGTGTGAGCAATACTTTTGCAATATTGTTATTTCCATTTTATTAGACAACCTGAAACACCTGGAAACAGAGGCTTGTTTGTTAGTTGCCCTTCGTAGCTTTTTGTATAATAAAGTTTTGAAGAAAATGTTTTCAATTAACATTGCATCATTCTAATTCTGGAGTTTATTTGGGATATAGTGACGTCGCCATATGGTATACATAGAGAATATGGACCCACATGTAATGCTTTGGCCTCCACTTGCAAATATGAACTTTTGGCTGAGCAACGAAAAACTCAAATGCTTTTTCCATTTGCTGTATTCCTGATAGTATACGTTCATTTACCTTACAAAGCTTACGTACCTAGTCTATATATATTGACACCCATTATTGCAATATTACAGCTTATGTGCAAATGAGATAGATATAATTTCCAGGAAATTTGAAGTAGCTGAAGTAGTATATTCAAGAACAACCCACGGTGGTACTTTACTGAAGAGTAACAAAGAGTATAGAGAACTTTTTATGACATGTATAATTTTAAATTTTACTAGTTGCCTATTTTTATATTAGACATTCTCATTATTCCTATTCTTGCATTAGATTTTTTGTCAATCATAATATTTAGAAAAACATTTATTTTATTATCAGAATTTATTCTAAAAATTTTTCATGCTATTTTTAAAATGATAGGAAAATGGAAATATCTGGCCGTATTTTCACATAATGGACTATTAACAACATTTTGATAAAGTTCTTCCTAATGTATCTGCATAACATTTTATATTATTTTACATTAGAATAATTATGAAGATAGAAACTTCATAGTGCCACCTGCTGCCGAAAATACACATTTTAAAAACCTTGCTAGTTTGGGTACCTTCAAATACAAGGGCAGTGGAGGAAAATATCTGTTGGAATAAAATCTTTCAAATAAAATCTTTCACTCCTGACTTGCCGAGTGAATTTCAGTCACACTGAATTTCTAAGCTTTGAACCAGTGACTATTTTGAGTAAGACTGTAATGAGAAGTGACTCTGATGGTCTGGGATTTTGTCTAGAAGTTTTTCTGATGTTACATTTTTAATAGAAACTTTCATTTTAAAATTATTTCCTGTGATTTCACTAGAAAAACACTGATTAAAGGATTCAGTGAAACAAAATTTATTTTTCACTCTGCGATAAGGAGACATCCTCTATTTTACAGACCTCTGCACGAGATGTAAACCAAGGACCCTGGAATCAGTATTGCACGCAGCACAAGCTCTGTTCCCTTCTTATATTGCAAAGTCATGAGATGGACCATGGATTCCTGCTTGGTTGTTGGCATAAGATGTCCTCAGCCACGATGGCTGGAATTCATCTTCCCTAACCCTTACCATCTAAAAGTTAGATAAGATTAACATACAGTCTAAAGTACAGTAGCTGGTTCCTTCTTCACTTCAGGGAGAAGACCTTGTCTCTGATACTAGTGGAATAGTAACCATATGCCTACAAACTTTTCCCATGTCCCAGACATCAAGTATTTGTTATGATCTCATTCACAGGAACCACGGAAATGCAAGAAATGGTAGGACTTTGTACATGAGTATGAAGAAGTAGAATATAGACCCTTATTCTTCCCGAGAAAAGTTGAACTTTAAATTTGGCTCTGAGGAATCAGGAATGGTTTATCTTCTTCTGGTACTTGTTTCATCCTGTAGAATAAACTGACATTGAAATGCTTTGAATGCATAACTGTCAGAGTTTCTGTCTTGTTATGGCTCGATGACTTAAACTTAGAAATTAATTTCTTTTCAAGTTGAAAAATTCTTGAGAACAATGCATTTAAAACAGATAAAAGAACTTGTAAGGATGATTTAGCCACTTCATGGCAGCATTTTAGAAGCCTTTGGAAGTACTCTGCACGACTGCCCTTTTCATTCACAGAGGAGGACTGCTGTCATGACAGGATCACTCAGCAGTACTTCATTTTGCAACAGCAGCCTGATCTACTCAACAGATAACAATTTTCAGAAGAGCTTTTTGTAACGTACAGATGCTTATGTACAGGCAATTCTGGGTGCACATTTTTACCAACATTACACATTAAGAATTCACCTCCTATCAAGTTAGCTTGATAAAAAACAAGATAAAGGAAATTTCTTAGTTGTTGAGCTTATTGTGTCTTTCACACAGTGAAAACTCATGCTGACTTTTTGGTCAATTAAACACATTATTTATTTATTTACTGAACTGTTTTTGGTTGGGATGCAGTTTATTTTCTTCATAGTAGCTTGTATGGTGCTATGTTTTGAATATGTGATGAAAACTATTAACACAGGGATATACCACTATACAACATAGCCATTGCTGAGCAGTGCTCACACAGCATCAAGGCCTTCTGTACTTCTCAGCCTGCCCCACCAGGCTGGGGGTGCACAGAGAGTTGGGAAAGGACACAGCGGGACAGTTGGCCCCAACTGACCAAAGGGATATCCCATACCATATGGCATTGTGCTCTGCAGTAAAAGCTGCAGGGGAGAAGGAGGAAGGGGGAACGTTCAGAGTTACAGCATTTGTCTTCTCAAGTCACCCTTAAGCGTGATGGAGCCCTGCTTTCCTGGAGATGGCTGAACACCTACCTGCCAATGGGAAGTAGTGAATGAATTCCTAATTTTGCTTTGCCTGCATGCACAGCTTTTGCTTTACCTACTAAACTGTCTTTATCTCAACCTGCAGGTTCTCTCACTTTCCCCCTTCTGATTATCTCCCCATCCCACTGGAGAAAGTGAGCATGCGGCTGTGTGGGGCTGAGCTGCCCACTGGTATTAAACCAAGAGAATCCTTTTTGGTGCCCAACACGGGGCCTGAAGGGTTCGAGGTAATGACAGATTTGACTGGAGTTTGCCAGACCAAATTTATAGCTGTTATAGCTGTTTAGCTATTAATTGGCAGGCTCCTGTGCTTGCCATGGGGCTTGCTTGCCTTACTGTACGTTAAGAGTCCAGTGCTTGTTAGTGGCTGCTTTTTGCTCTTTCTGTTTGCTGTTGGGCTTATCATCGCACCCTGCTGTGCCTGGGAGCGTTGTGATAACAGCAGTGGCCATGTGCCTGGGCTGGCCGACAGCCAAAGCGTTGCTGCTGGAGCTCCAGTGTCAACTTGAGTTGAAGGGACTGTGACCTGTGGATAAGTCCATGTGGGAGCAGGACACCCCAAAGTGTCTGTGGATAAGTCCACGTCAGAGCAGGTACACCTCAAAGCATCTGTAGCCATGGACAAATCCAGGCCACAGCAGGTATAACCCTGAAGAGGCTGTGGCCTGTGAGTAAGTTCCCGCTGGAGTGGGTGGGCCCATGGTCTGTGGATAAGTCCACGCTGGAGCAGAGGCAAGGTGAGGAGTACACTGAGGTGTCCAAAGGGACCAGAGGCAAAGATTGTAACGGATATACCTTTAAATTGTTGTAACCTATGATTCGAGTTGCATGTTGTAGAAGTACTGTAGCAGGAACCACCACCACCAGTAGATGAGCCTTACAAAAAGCAGTGCAAGTGCAGCAGTGACCCAACCTAAGCTGGCTTTGGTGCCCGTTATCTTCATGCAACACAATATCTCTCCTGTCCTGAGTGGCCACCATAACAGATAGAACCCAAGTCATGGACTAATGAACTCAATGGACATTTCATGGACATTTTATACACATTTTACAGGGATGGTCCATAGACCAAGGGAATGATATCTCTGTATATATCAAAGTGTGTGAAGGGGGAAAGCAGCTAATAGAGATCTATTGGGTAGTGTGGGATCTGAGCATGACATAAATGGTGTGGAATGAAGTGTGGAGATTGTACTGGTTTTGGCTGGGATAGAGTTAATTTTCTTCATAGTAGCTTGTATGGTGCTATGTTTTGGATTTGTAATGAAAACAGTGTTGATAAAACACTGATGTTCATCCTTCTGGGTGTGATACAGGGTACACCTGCACCATGACAGAGGAGGAAGGGATGCACACTTTCACCAGTGGCTAGGTAATTATTCTGCTCATAGGTTGACAAGTTACGAGTTACAAGTTAATGAATTGTGAGTTATGAATTACAGGACTTGTGAGAAACCTCATGACTTAAGTGACAAATTAGTGAATTCACGTGCTAGACTAGTCTGTACAAAGGGGATTGAGCCCTTGTTTGTCATGTTTGTTTTCTCTCCTAATGAGCTCATAAAATAAAGCTTAATTTACAGAGTATGTTGTCCTGTAAATCTGACAGATCCAAATGGACCGTGACACAGAGTGAGTAGTCTGTAGCCCTTCTCTCTATTACTAGTCCAAATACTTTTAAACTGCTTCTTTCCAAAAGAGCAGTGACTAGGGACACTCCTCTGACAGAAGCAGGGGAAATCCTTCACAACACTCAAGTTCTGTGTAGGTTGTCTACTCCAAATTCCTGTTTTTTGGTAAGGGCCTTGCCAAAGACCTCTGGTGCCTGCTTCTGTTCCTGGGGCAGTTATAATCCACCTGGTCCTTCCCTCTTGTTTCACTCACTATGGACTATGGACTTCTAGTGTTAATGTGTGTCAGACTAAATAATTGAAAGCAATGCACACTGTATTCCAGAAAACTAGAAAGGTTGAACATACGCTTCTTC
>NW_009646928.1:414275-426179 GCF_000708025.1 Charadrius vociferus | reverse complement strand
CTATTTGGTGATACCATGTACAACAAAATAGCATCATAAAAATGAAATTATTTAAAGTAATATTCAAATCACGCAGTCATCATTGATTTAGTTTCCAATTATACAGAGGTAATTGTATTAACGAACTGCCTCATTCAGTTTGGTGGGAAAACAATTGAAAGTTTTAATGTCCTGGCATCTGCAGATAATAAATGATGTGATCTGTGCTCCTAACCCAACTAGAATCCTAATTCTTGTTTTACCCAGGGCATACAATATTGGTATGTCTGATGCAAGATACTTCTATGACCTTCTGGAAACAAGACAATTCTAGCATAATTTTACAATAGAATCACCGTTCTAGAATTAAATTCTGAAATAAGCTAAAATAGACAAGCTTATTCCAGAATTAATGACCCCCATACATATAGCAATTTAAAATCCAAGTTAAAATTCCGCGTATAGAAACATTTGCAAACTGCCTTGCACTGAATATACTAGGAATAGTTTTAAAAGACTTAGTTTTGTGACTGCAACTGCTGAAGCCAGACTAACTATAAATAAACATATTACAAAGAGCCTGAAGTGTATCACGTGCTTTGGAATCAGAACCCCATGTCTGATATGCTGTTGAACTCCCCACCATCCTCTAAGTGTTGGAATACATTTATGCCATAGGTGAGCTGACCCAGCTCCTGCCTGCCTATCTCTCCCTTTAAATTGTCAAGTCTTCCCAGGAGCTCAGAGAGCCTAAACATTTCTCAAACACATACTATAATTGCTCATGGATTTTTTGTTGCCCCTTCCACCCCCCAAAATCCCATAAAGTGTGAACGCAAGAATAATACTGAGGTCTCTTTGACTTTCATTTTCTGATGCAAGAGATAACACAAACATTGGGTAGAATATCTGTCCTATCAAAGTATTCCAGTACACTAGCAGTATCCATATGAATAGAATTAATAACTCAAATTGTGTTTAATGTATAATACATTCTTAATATTTTCTAGGAAAGACCTTCCTTATCCTCTAACTCATTCTGTATGTCCTCTGCTATATCAAAAGCATTTGCTAAATAGGGGAAACCCCAAGTTATTTCCTGTTCTGATTTTCAAAGAGAAAGGGAGAAGCCGGCTGTTTTATTACCACTTTTTTTCCTTGTCTCTTCTATTTTTTTGAGATTTTCCTCCTGATAGTCACATGACATGGGAATATAATGTGTTGTTGACTCCTTCAGCCTCTTGTCATGCCCCATATATTCTGCTAACCCAGCAAGCAGTCCTTACTTACTGTGTTTCAAACATAAGCAACCTGCTGACTCTATTCACGCAGTTCTGCAAGAGCTGCTCGTGGAGCAGCTGCATGCACGGGATGCTCTGCTTCTTGTCCACAGGGCTGTTACGCAGGCAGCCTGTTACCTATCAGCAGCCGTCAGTGCTGAGCCTGTCCTGATGTACCTGGTGGGGTGCTAACTTCCAAATGTGCTTAGGGTTGTGAAGACGGGCATAGGCAGGAGGGCGGACGCTGGTGCTCCATAGGAATGCTCATGCAGTCTCCCTGCTCGCTCGTCAGCAGAGGTAATACCTTGACCAAACTGCACAGACTGGCTTCCAGTGTTGACGTGTCCTCTATGCCTCAGTAGGAAGGCAACAGTGAGAAATGCAGAAACCCCGGAGTCACAATGTTTCTACTGGTATTTTGCCTAGTTCTTTTTTTTCTTTCTAGCTTAACTTGCATTTCTTTCTCCTCTCCTAAATATGTCATCATGTACATGGCGTTGCCACCCATTAGCCTCACTCCTAATCTCATCTCCGTTAGAGTGCTATAGGGAGAGGTAACACATTGGCCTAGGGATGAACAAAGACTGTATTTGAATAGGAAGCAGTATCAAGCAATTAGTGTGATCCTCAGCACTCTGCTGGACTGTGTGCCTACTTTTTATTTAAATACCTGGTAGAAACAGGGAGTTTGTCTCTGGAAATGAGTTTCTGAGGAAACAAAATCTAAGCTTGATTCTCAGAATACAAATGCAACCCTTATTTTTATGCACTCTTTTGGGATCTGCTAGTAGAGTAGTTTGGTGGCTGTGCAGCAGCAGGAGCTAACAAAGCAGTGTTGGGATCTCTGGCAGCCCATGACCTGCTGACCCCTTTTTTTCTACTTTCTATTCCTAAGTACTCTGTTCCAGAAGTCATCGTCCATTATGGATTCCCCTTAATGACCCTTAAAGGTTTGGAAAGTTAAACATGTACACGAATTTCCAAATAAATCTGGCCTCCAGCCGTTGATTGCTATTCTGGCTTTTTCCAGAACTCTTTCTCATTTATCTTTTGTCTTTTTGATAGTGCTGTGGACGGAACTGAATATTTTAAGCCAAAATCATAAAGAAAATGACTTAACCTGATGCTGTTACAGCTTTTCATGGGGAGTCCAAAATGACATTGCTCTTTTGCCTTGCCATATCCTGAGCAAAACTCACATCTGGTTGCCAGGGGAGAAGAAGGAGAGTTTCCCAATTGAGTTTTCCAATTCATGCTTTTCAGGCTATTTCTCCCACTGAAAAATTATTTGGATTATTTGTACACTATTTATCAATTTGCCTTATTCTAGATCCAAACAATTACCTTTGGAGTGCACCATTTCTTTACACCCCATCTATAATTCTCTCTTCATTGGTATTTGCAGCTTTTTGCGATGTGCAATTGTAAATGTCAGCAGCATGTTAAAGTTTACTTTATTTTCCTGATGAAAATATTAAAAAAAAAAAAATCAGCCCTCGCACCCATATATATCATACCCCAAACATCTCCCCACAGTTCAACATATCATATGTCTTTGCAACACTGTATTGAGATTCCCAGTATGTACTGGGGTTTCTAGCATACGTGAGCCATGTTTGAGGGGGAGAAGCCTACGTAGGAGCCAGAGCAGCAGTTGGGTAGCTGGCAGAAGGAGGCAGCTGGGCTGTAAGCAGTCTGGGAGCTTCCCAGGGAAATCGCTTGCTGCTGGCAGGGTGTCATTAGTAGCAGCAGGAGGACATAAGGAGGCAGGAGACACAACAAAACTGCATATGTGACTGGCAGAAAACTGGTGTCAAATGGTCCCAACAAGGCCCACCCCATACCATCATAACCCTCATTTGAGATTCAGCTGCAGGGCTGATAACATTGCCACTGTTAAGAGTTAATTGTGCTTAAGGGAGTTGCCCTATTTGTTCCGAGAAAGTCATAAAGCAGCCGCGTTACTTCTGCAGACCTTGCGTGTTAAATGAGGACAGCCTGGTAAGTAGAGCCTGCAAAGCCTCCTGCCTCCAACACCTACAGCACTGGCCACTGAGCTGGGCTGGGAGGTGGCATCAGGGGACAGGTCAGGCACTCCAGAACAAACTCACAGCTTTCCTAGCCAAGCCAGCTTGAATTAATTTTTCAAGTAAAATTTTTATGGAATATTATTTGAAACCTTTAAAAAAATCTACTACGTTACATCTGCTGCCTTCTTCTCAGCCTTTCCTTTTATATATCTGTCCAAGCAGATCACTCAAGTTCGCACATCAAGATTTTTTTAATGAGACCACAGCGTTTGTTGATTATAGCCCTAGAACCTTCCAGATGTTGAGCGACCGCTGTGCAACGTTTCTAGTATTGCTCACTAGGAACAGAAATTATGCTTAAGAGAAACTGATGTCAAGTACAACTCTTTTCTTGTGAAAATTCGTGAGGTGTTTGGTTAATAAATGTTCCTCAGTTTTCCACATCTATTGTGATGATAACTTATGTTGTTACAATAAGTATACCACATGCATTCCAGAAACTATGGCAGAATGCAGCTAGAATCCCTTGATGCCTGCAGTGAATGTAAATGATTTCCTGTATTCACTTCCAGTTTCTTCATCAATTGATTAAGAATTTGATTTTCAATCATGCTATCTGTTTTCAAGGTCACAAAGGCTGTTTTTATTAGTGTGCTGGGTGTGTTACCTTAGCTTGCAGACTGTTTGCAAGTACAACAGGAGAGATGGAGGTATGTTGCTTGATGAAAACAAGTCCGCGGAACACGTATGTTTTGCTTAGATGAGCTGACAATACCAAGCAGAAAAAGTAGGCCTGGAGTAGTCCACGTGCTCTAATTTGTGACGTTCAGGAGCTCTGCATGTCTTTTTAGGTTATTATGCAAACTTAACAAGAATGAGAACTTATCAGAATATGAGATTTTTACTGCAGTTCATGCACGCACTTTTTTCTCTGCTAATACAGACAGTTGTTGGCTATACTAGTTGGCTAGCTTTCCAACAAACTGAATTCCTGGGACTGTGCCTGACTTCCTTGGAAAATTTGAAGCCGTTTTTAAGGAGGTTCTGTGAGAAAATGCAGCCCAGTGAATTTCACTAACTTTGGCTGGCTTAAAAGGGAAAGGCTTGCAGTTACCCTCAGGCATGAACTTGATTATATAAAGAGTAAGAAAATACAAAATAAATCATATGCTTTAATTCTAAATTACATTATTTGATGTAATAAGAACTCCCATACCAGATCAAATCTAAATTAGTTGTCTGCCAATAGTAATTCCCAGATGTCTCTGAGGAAATTGCCCTATTCTTCAACCTCCTTTCCCCCCTCCACAAGTATAATGGATAATTGTATAACAACCTGACTATAGGGGAAGTTATTTTCTAACCTCAGGCTGGTGGCTGATTTATGCCCTGAACTGTGAACATTTATATCCATTATGAATTTTTATCAGGTCCAATCTAATTCCCCACATAAATGTATGAACATGTATGTATAACCTTTTACTGAATCCTGCTAAGCACTTGGCCTCAATGATACCTTTTGCCAGGTGTATTTTTGCCGATTTTAAATATATTGCCTCTTACTTTCATTATGACAATCAGTGTTTACGTGGGGAATGTATCAGTGGTAGGAATAACCCCCAATATCCTTTTCCCCAGTTGCTCCCTGCCTTGAACAGCTCTGAAGTCTGCAGCCCCAGCTGGAGCCTGGGTGCCCGTGCTGGACCAGAAGGTAGCAATCTCCGGCCTGCTGACATTTCCTGCTCCATCCCCTCATAGACCAGACCTCGCCTTTTACATTATGGGTTGATGAAAGGCAGAGGGATGATGCTCGCACTAAATGAAAAGGTTAAAGTGCCTCTAGGACTACTATCATTCTGCTGGACCATGACTACCTGAATTTGCAAGTGTCATTAGAATTTAATGTCAGGAGAAGAGCTTATTTTGGAGAGAAGAAGTTGTTTTGGACTATGAGAAAGAAATTCATTTTGATTTGTGTTGAGCCGGGTCAAAGAGGTGTGTTTATGAAATAGTGGGGAGGGAGAGATTAATCTTGGGGCGGGCTATGACAGCTACATTTTATTGTGAGAGAAAGGTAGATTATCTTTGATTATGGGGAAATTGGTTGTACTTGGGAAAAGAAGGTTGGATTAGGACTGATTCTGAATAGAAAAGTAAGAACTATTTTACCTAAAGAGGGAATTTCACTGTACATCTATGTGCGCTGTCTACTGACATAAAAAGGTGGATGGGTTTTTACTAGAAGCAAAGAAGCTAAGACAGACTATAGGGAAGACCTTGCAGAAGAAGCAAGAAAGGACAATGTTTTCCTTTTTCCTCCCAGACTTGGACATTACTGGTGGTATCTACTGGTTCATAGAAATTTGAAAGGCAGGCAATTCCCAGGGTTGCCAAAGGCAAGAGGCACTCTTGCAAATCAAACCTTGAATAAGCACCTGTAATGAAAAGGAAGCCATGAGATCCACTTCAATAGTTCATATATGAAAAATCTTGACTTTGTGAATCCTCATAACACACTCTCAGTAAGGAAATATTGGGCACAAAATGTTCACTTACAGAGAATGGGAATATATAAAAGCCAACACAGACATTCAGAGTGGTTACGACAGACAGCAGAATTCAAGAGGCAATAACTGCACACAGAACTTCGGTGGTTAGGGTCAGTACAGGGCAGCTGTGGACTAAGCCAGAACTTTCAATTTTGGTGTAAATTCTTTAGTTTGGGAGTACCGAGACATGGTCTCTTGTTGGTTCACTTAATTATATAATGAGCAGCTGTGAAGTTTTTATTTGGATTAAAATTTCCCTGGAATTCAAGGTAATTTAGATCTGAGGTTTTGGCTTCGGTCCCTTCCCAGCTTGTACTCAATATAAATTACTGCCCTAGAACCATGACATGTTCAATTTATCGTCTATTTTAGATGGCTGAAAAGTGCATGCATAATTCTGTGCATACCACACTTTCTGTAATCTGCTGTGACAAATAGACTAAATGACTGAAGTTGCTAGGTAAGACACTTTATTTCAATCCTGAGCCCACACCCAGCCTTCATTTAAATACCAGGCAAAAATGACATTTGAATTATTTGATTTGAATCAATGCCAAATTCAATCTTATGCAAACTCAGAGAGAGACAGAAAAAAAAGTCTTGGAATAAACCTAGTGATTTATGCGTGGGAACATAAGGCAATAACAAGCAGCAGTCGATTCAATCATAACAACAGGAGTGGACCACCATGAAAAATCTGACAACTTTTCACTGGAGCTACTGCAATTGAGGGATTTTTACACATGAATAATGACTACAGGAAAAGTAGACTTGAGGGCCAGCATTCCCAGTTCCACCTTCTATCAAAACGCTGGTCAAGCTCTGGATGCCATGCTCCACTCACACTGCTGTGAGTTTCTCCATTGCCCAGCACAATGCAAAATGACAAATATTTCCATTGTAGACAGAAAAATAGAAAACAGTTAAATGACAGCTGTCGGAGAGAAATTATATACCTTTTCATAATCTAATTCCAAATAAGTATGTTAAATTAAGAGCTGTATCCAGAAATTATGAACCTTGGTGTTGAGTTTTGATCTTCTGGGTCAGTCTGATTTGCCCGTTAGTGCCATGAGTTTGGCTGCAGGGAGGCAAAGTTGTATCAATATCCCCCAGGAAGCAAGCAGGACTGCCTAGAATTTTGCCAGTGTTACACATCCCACAGGGATAAAGTTTTCCACGATTATTTTATACTCTGAAATATTACTATTTTTCTTACGGCTTTCTGGACTATGTAGCAAGCTTTTCTAATAAGGCCATGTTTGCATAACCAAATGCTAGGAGTTCAGTTCAGAAAGGCAGCCAAAGCAACTTTGTAGCTACATCTACTAATTCCAACATTCAACTGAACCCAAGAAAAGAAAGGGACTGGGGGGGCAGTTGCATAAAAGTTCATTCCTATAGTTCTCTTTGGCCACTTATATCCAGAGAGACTCTGAATGAGCTTTCTCTGAAGTTACGCACAGAAAGGTCCGACTACTTGTAGCTCTTTAAGCAATTTTGTCCTCAGCCAGAGACCTATCCTCTAATTTGATGCCTCTCGGTGGAAATTTTTTTCCTCTGAATTGTCATGCCAAACAGTTGTCCGCTTTGTTGTTTTTTTCATAGAAAGGCACCTGTTCAATTTTAGATACTGTTCAGCCTGTTCCACTTCAGTGGTCTGCACTACTCCTCCGAGAGCCCTGAGCTTTTTCACATATTTCAGGCTGCCAGCTCTCTTATGTGCTTTTCCCCAGCAGCCAATTTTGCTCTGAAGCTCTTACAACTGAGCCAACTTCCATTCCTTCATAAAGGGATACCCTCTTGTTATTGCAATTGAGGAGTTCCATAAGAGGCTTTTAATGTCTCCAGAGTGTTGTTATGTACGATAAAATCTTGAATTAAGCTTTACCTAACACTTGTTCATGCAATATTCATTTATTGGCAAATTGCATTTGTTTCTGCCATTGACAAATACTTTTAGGTTTATTTCTAATACCGCAAGTACATGATCAGATTAACATATGACTGAATAAAATGTTATATTCTCTGAGTAGGAGGAGCAGCCTGAAGCCTGAATTCACTACAATGTACACTGCCATCTTGTGTTCTAAAGTTCTAGATAATATAAAAATGTACATTATACGTACAGCTATTCACAAAATAGGAGTTGGCTATATGAGTGGAATATGCAAGGTTATCAAAAGATGTTTACGGTCATTTTCTCTTCTTTCTTGTAAAACGTAAAGTAGTCCCTAAAATAGCAAGTCTCACTGGTAACTGAATTCATCTGTTCTAAGGATCCATTCCTTTCAATTAGTGATCTTTGGGTAACACAGTTTTAAAAAAAAAAAAAAAAAAAAAGGACTACAGAGAAAATTCTGCTACAGCCAATTCATCCTCTTTTTCCGGCACTAAGGTCCAATACGGACTCCAAAGAACAGCTTTGTTGCAAGGCAGCCCCTGAACTGGTGTAGAGATGCCAGAGGAGCTGCATGCCGAATGCTGCTCTTCTGCAAAAAAGGAGGTAGATAGAAAAGAGAGAAAACTTGTTTTCTTAGCTGGAATCTCCCTCCCTTTGGAACAACTGTAGTCTGAACATAACTAGATCATCCCTGAGGCTGTTCCAGTATGCACCAGACCACTGGTCACTTGGTTGAAAGAGCACCTAAAGTGACATTTACTTACAAAATGAAGAAAGCGAATCTAACATCTCTGCCCCGTGGTGTTTATTCAAAACTAGATTCAAAACACAAAATTAATGACACATCTTGATGGATGAAATAAGTACTGCATGCTCTTCCTGTAAAAATGATCGTTCCTTCATAATGTGCTAATCAAAGAAGTCTTTTTGTACATGCATACTTCCAATTGCTTTCATGGCATAACAGTATTTAGCTCTGCCTTTTTATTATGTTTTTATTAATTCCAGCTTCTTTCTATAGCTGTTCACTATTGCAAATGTGTACAAGCACTTTTAAACACAGCTTTGAACAATGGCTCTATAAAACACAAAGGATTTATTCCATGCAGCTGCTGTTGCCTGAAACAAGCATAAGCATGAAAGGGAAAAGGGTGCCAAAAATCAAATACTAAGCTTAGAGACACCTGGGGCAGGGCAGGAAATAGTAAAAGAATATCAAGGTAACAGATGCCAAGGTATAAGGGCAGAATGGCAGAGAACATTAGCAGAGGAGAGAAGCACACTTGGCCTTTCTTGCTCAGAAGTTCCCCTCAGGTTAGTTGCTTTCCATGCCAGAACCCTTTCATTCCACCTGTTTGGCATTTCTTAGCCCATTTGCACATACTTTCGTATGTGAACTTATAGTATCATTTGCCACCTCTGAAAGGCAAATGCTTGTGGCACCCATTATTGACTGGTGCAGGCACTGTCTCCCAAGGTTACTTTTTATGGCTTACATGCATAATATACCATGGAACAGAGTTTAAACAACCTCCCCTTCTTGTGAAATGAGCAGTTGGAATGAATCAAAAGAACTTTTGCTCCTGTAATAATCCTTTTATAATACTTTACTGCTTTTTAAACTTGTCTTCAAAAGGCAACGTGTGCATTGCGGTCTGGTTGCATAATCTCCTGTTTCAGTAAGAGGAGAACATTAAAACTGTTTGCACAACACATTGCAGTCAGTGCTTAAGTAATGCAAAAAGCTTATTGAAAAGGACTTTGTCATTTCAAAATCTGGAATGCTTTGCTAAGATTGTTAATGCTATTTTATTTACTTTATCTGCCTGTAAGATTCCTGCCAGTTTTCTTAGTTTTCTAACACAGAGTCATACTTTTGTAATTCATATTCTTTGCTGTGTTGCCTTATGAGAGATTTTCAGACAGAAAAAGCTAAGTGGCTACATATGAGAAATAACAAAACAGTAACTCAAATTGTGCTAGAAATTGTATCAAATAAAGCAGGAAACTCTTTTCTGTAATCTCTGTACTACAGTAATCTCTGACGGGGCGTACATATACCTCCCTGGTGATTGAATAGCGCTGGCCGTAACAGTTACTGGAAAAACAGAAGAGGGAAAACTACTGCAAACAGAGCAGGTCTGGGAGGAGAACTGACGTCTACTGTGTTCTCAGTTCCTGGAGATGTGGGTTGACAAATCCTGTGACTGCGGTCAGTCTAAGCCTCTTAAGCACCCCATGCTCCAGCTTCTGCTTGTCTGCCAACAGTTGCCATACTGCATTAGACTGCATAATGTCCTAGCAATGGATGAAAGTTTGTTGTTTCTGTTCCTAGTTTGTTTGACATTAGCTAGTTCTTTTTCGCATTGGGAGATCTTTACTGATGCTAGAAGGTGCCCGTCAATCAGCCTGCCCATGCTGGTAACTACCTACTGTCTAAAAGTTAATGGTGGGAGACAACACATTAGGGGTAAGTCTAGGTATGCGAGTTGAACCGGTCACCTCCGGATGAGTAACTGTATGTTGCAGTACCATGTCTAAGCTGCTGGGTTAATCCTGAATGTGAATTTTGGAGAAAATAGTAGCTCAAGTTTAGACTTTCACATTCCTATCTAGGAGCGCCTTCTGACCACCTAAAGTCACAGGCATTAGGCAGAACTGCAAGCACTGGGTGCAGCTGGGTGCAGCTAAACCTGCAATGCCTTTGGGAACAGCAATGAACTTTCAGAGAACGAACAAGAACAGGGAATTGAGTTTCACTGAACAAAACTTCAAAGCATTTATTCATATTTTCTCCTGTAATTAAGCTTAATATTTCTAAGCTTTTCCAGGGATACAAAGCCTACCATTTCTGTTATTGCAGCCTTTTTCACTCCTGGTAGAGGTAAACCACCACACATACCTGGAGCACACACTACACTTCCCAGAGGCCTTGCATGTATTTTACTACTCAAGGAAAGCTATCCGAAGAAAAGGGATATCCACGACAGAACACAAAATAATCAGGCCTTGAATTTAAAGTTATCATAGGTTTTTCTTTTCTCTTTTAACAAAGCTGCCTTTCCTTTAAAGTGTCCATCTGCAGGGCTATAAATGTCAGTGAGAAAGCCTCTGCTGAGGTTTATTTTCTGTCACCAAGAGCAGTTGGCCATCTGCTGGGTAAAAAGAAAGCTGTGCTTTGGTGCGTTTGGAAGCAAAGGTCACAAATAGCACACCCCAGTCCTTTGCCAATGACACATTTAGGCTGTGTCTGATCAGAAAATATCTTGTTAACCCACCCTGCTCAGCTTACCAGTTCTCCTTAGATCAGAACTCAGTATTGTGCAATTTTAAATGGCTTTCACATAGAGATGCTGTCTATGTAAGATGCTGTCTATGTAAGATGCTGTCCATGTATTCTTACTGTCCCCAGATGTGGTAGGACAAATGAAAAGATGTCACCAGATTTTGGGGTACAGCTTCAGCCTCTACATTCTAGCGTGTGAGGTAGGAATATCTGTGCTGGCTGGGGACTCCAGGACTCACTGCCTGGCCTGTGCTGGGACCACCTGCAGGGATTTGCGGGGCTGAGGACGCCGCATCACAGGCTCTCTACAGGGGCGCTGATTTGAATTAGCTCGTCACAGTTCAGCACTCCGCAAGTCTGGGAGATGTCTGTGCACAGCAGCTGCTGACTCCAGAGTCTTGCTCCAATGTTTAGTACATTTTAGAGAGTCCTGAGGGCAGCGTACAAGGCAAGATGGAGTGAAAAATGAAGGGTTGACAGGGAGAAAAAAATAATCGGAAAGCTTTTTAAATCCAGTCAAAACTTAACTGCCTGAAATCTCAAGTAAGACTGACAAGGCATAAAGATCAAGTTTGCCTGTTTTAACACAGCCAACAATGGTGTAGAAGTCAAGTGAGAGCTACGGAAGGCAGGAACGCTTGGCAGTTCTGGGATACATGGTATCACCAGGAAAAGAAATCTGAGGCACATAATTTTTCCTTTTTAATTTTTTAGCAGTGATTAGAAACTGGTTAGAAACTACAATAAAATATATTTAGACGCTATAACACAAGTGTTTAGAAAATACTTTGCTGATAAACAAATACACACTTCAGCTGACTACAAAATAAGTGCTAAAAAGCTTTCTGTAGAAGGAATGTGCTATGTCTCTGCATTC
>NW_009646928.1:403146-414157 GCF_000708025.1 Charadrius vociferus | reverse complement strand
CAGAGAACTCTCTGCTGAAGATCCAAAAGCAGTGCTTTCAGCTCTGAGAGGTGGAGAGCTTGAATGATGGACTGAGCAGTAAATGAGGAATTTAAACATCTTATTGGAAGAACAAGACAGAAATAATCTCTAGCCATTTAAGAAGAAATTCAAACACAGAAGAAAAACTCAAATTAGGGACTAAAGAACAGGCATTTCAGCTCTGTCTTGCTTTCCTGTGTACCAGGAGCCTCACCTTCTCCATTCCAGATGAAATTTAGTATTTAAATAGGGGTAAGGCAGTTTTAATGCTCTTGGCCCAAGCTGCTTTGTATCAAGATGTCCAGGGTAAGTACTACTGTTGTCACAGCAAGACAATTGTTCTGATGTCTCAATTTTCTAACTCTCCCTCTGCTGAATTTATTATTGTGGTTTTATTTTTCCTTCAGTCACAAGGTTGTACTATTATCCTTAACTGCCCTCTTAAAACTAATCCATACGTTGGCCAGGAGGGAGTGCTCTAGCAGGGGAGCCAACACTATTATCCTAGAGTCTTGCTGTTCCAGCAAGCTTGGGAATGATTGCCCTGAGTTTTCTCACCAAGCTGCTTTCAGTTCACAAGAGCATGAGGAATCACCCAGTACTTCTTTTTATGCCTAGTCATTAGGTATATTTACAGGAGTACTTTCTCCCTCAAGGTTTGGCACTGCTTTCTTTGCCCCCACTTTCTGTTTTACAACTGTTCTTTTGCCCCTAAACTTCCAGTGCTGCAGCACTGAGAAGCTGTGAACACAAGGACAGTTTGTTTTTTTACTTCTCAACACACAAAGAATGTTGTGTTAAAGAGAAAATAAATTCTGGTTTTCTCTCATTTGAAATGCCTACCTTCTTCAGTGATATCATTGCATGTAATGGAGCAGTAAGCTGGTCCCCTATCAAACAAAGCAAGCAGTAGAGATTAATTATCTCACAAATATTTTGGAGAATCAAGCAGTTCACCCATTTGTGCTGCTCCATTTCCCATGTTTTCAGCTGAAAGAGCAGGCTGCTGTCTAAATTGATGGCATCCTTTTCAGCTGAGACCAGCTTAATCTATTTTGTGTTCTTCAGAAAAGGAGCTGCCTTTGTTATCCCTTGTATGCACCACATTTCTCTATTGAAACAAAGCACTGGTGAACAGCATTGGCTTGACAGTGCCTGAGACTGGAGTCCTCAGGTCTGGCAAGGCAGCAGCAGTAGGAGCATTTAAGGTGTCCTGCTGGTGCAAATTCCACAGGATGAGCTGAAGCTATGCTTCAATTTTATATACTTAATTAAACTTCTACAAGACAGTAATCAAATTTGTAGATGAATTCAAATCACATCATCATCGGGAAGGAAACAAAATTTTAAAAAGTCAAAATCAACAAATAACGAGCAATTCCAAAAATGAAAGGGAGAAAGACTGCCAGGCTGCCTGCTAGTGACTCTCACGATGCAGTCTGCTCGAGCAGTGCTTGCTTACTTAATGATGCTTTTTAACGGTTCCTACCCATGACTGTCCACTCTACCCTTCTCCAGGAGGCTCTCGCTCTCATCACAAAGACAGTTCAGCTGCCTGTGGAGCAGCTGCTGAACTGCTCTGGTTTATAGCGTTGCATATTCAGATAAATTGGCACTCATTCCTCTTAATATACTGTGCTGTAATTTGCAAAATCCTGAAAATCATCCCTTTTTACTAGCATCTCTGATGTTAAAACTGTATTTTAAAAACTGCAACAGATTTGCATCTGAGCGGAAGTGTTGCTTTTACTCGTACAAACATTCTGTTCAGCTGCCTTTGACTCCCCAGCCCAAATTATAGTTGAATCAACATTTGTTTGGTTTCACAGAATGACACAATTAGCTATATTTGTTCAACCTTCCTTGATTTACTACTTGATCTCATTATTATTACTTCAGCCTGTCACCTCCTTCTGTTTTTTGTTTCTCAGATGGGGAAAAACTGAAGATCTTAGATCCAGGTCCAGGAAAAGGAGAATGAAAATGATGTGTGGGAGATGCATGCTTTCACCCCGAACAAAATGCAGATGGTATAGTACTGACATAATGATAATTTAGCTGAATGTAAACCAGGAAATCACTCTTTCTGCTGTGGTTAGCCACGAGTGCAAAACCACGTGGTGGATGGCACTCCCCAGCCTGTGGTTAAGTTCCCTGTTCACAGCTCTGTGCCTCCGGTTCCTCTTTTGCTGGCTGCAATTTCTCCTTCCCATTACTACATTCCTTGAGGAACAGCAGAGGTACAAAAGAAACTTGGTATAAGGACACAGAAGACCTTGTGCTCATGGCATTGGCAGTCTCCTACTGAAGCTTTCTGTAGCACAAGCACATAAAAAGCCATTGCTGGATGTTCAGTTTGCCTCCGCTATCTTACCACACAATTGCTTAGGATGCTTGATCCCCTCTTGGCACAGCAGATGAAAAGAGACCCTTAAATGTCCAATACCACCACTTGTTTCTATATACACTCTGCCTGAATCTTATCTAATCTATTCTCATCATTTTTGCATCTATTCTTGAATGTCTTTCTAAACTTACAATCCTGAAGCAGGTCTCTAAAAATGAAGGTGAATTGTATTATTCCCCTATGTCTAGTTCGTACATACAGGAAAAGCATCTTTGATTTGTCAGAAAGCACCTCTGATTTGGCAATGCAGAGGGAAGCTGGGCCACACTAGAAGGAATAATATGGCATTGCAGGAAAATTTTGGGGAACAGACTAAGAGGGAAGTGAATATCACCAAGGGCTAAACAAAGATACAAGTACAGTGGATCAGGAGAATGTGGCTGTTTGGATAAGGGTACACCTAGGTAGTGCATAAACTGCAAATCTGATGCAGGACACGAGGACACAGCTTAATCCACGCTCCCAGCAGACCTAATGGCAGGGATAGTATTCACTCCTAGCTGTGTGTTGAAACACTATGGATCTGAATTATAAAAGGATATGGGTACCTGCATATATCATAACAAGTGCAGAGGCTTCAGAGTAGTTGTATTCTGCCTACATGCCTATCATGCAATGGGAAATTCAGATGTTTAATAAAATTGTCTCTTATTAGTTACAAAATTTTAGCTTTCCATTAGAAGCTACCTTTACAGGACAATTGTACTATTGTGTGGGAGATAATTATAGAGTAATATAAGATCATATGAGGATAATATAAGTATTATTGAGACAGTGTTAACAGTTTTAATCTAAGCTGCAGATGTTTCATTCTGCTTTGGCATCTGTTTCCCTTGAGATCATGGAAAACCCTATTGTTTTAAGCAAAGGAAAAAAATAATCAATTGTTTTGCATGAAAAGTGACCAAAACAATGGCATTATGTGAAGGGAAACCTAAAAGTAGAATCAAACACTTCAGTCAAATACAATTCACATTTAAAGAGTATTTTGTTCATTTTAAAGAGTCACATCATTATTTGCCAGCTTCCATTTGGCAATAGTATTTGCATGGTCTGTTCAAACACTCTGCCTGTCCCAAATATGTTGTTTACACAATTACATTGCTTAATTGTGTGACTGATGTTGCATACCTTGGTATTCCCTAGAGTATACTCAGGTAATTGTCTAAAATGTAATAGACACTAGAAGAAATTGTTCCTTCTCATTAAACTCTGAGGAAGGATTTGCAATAGCTGATTTGTTTGTCAAGTCGCCTTGCTATCTGACCTAGGAAAGGGGTTTTTTTTGAGTTAGCCACAACAGTTAAGTGTTACAGCTTTAACTGAAATATGTCAAACGCTTCTGCTAAGTTATCTGATAAATGTCCATTCTCCAGCAGTACAGAATTTTGTAATAAGATTCAGTCAAGAACTGCACAAATACCCTAGGCTTTCCATCAGCACTTTTTTTGTATTTTAATTAAGCAAGTAAAAATCCAACAGACTTAAACTGCATTCAAGCACAACCAGCCCTCTCCATACCCTTGTATTTCTCCTCCTTCTAAGATGCTATTTCTCACCCAGAAGTCACAGAGCTCTTGTCATACCCGTAATCTTCTCAAAAGGATACACAGGGATTGAGTTTCTAATTAAAACCCAAGTAACATTCTCTTCCACTATAAAGTTTATGTTATATACCCTTAGGAGTAAAACAATGGTTATTGGAACCAATAATATGTCTAGGGACATAAGCAAGGGCAATACAGAATTGAGCAAATGCTGTTATTAGGTCATTTCTTCTTCCTCCTCTAAATTCTGAGAAATTGTGGCAAATTGTGAGAATTTTAGTACATCAATTTTAGTGCATCAAACTGCATACTTAGAATGGATTATTTAATAAAACGCTATAATACAATCTAGCTTCCAGTATCTCCCCGGAGGACTGAATGTACACAGAGAACCTAGCAGTATCCTGAGTTGGTCTCACACTCCATACGTATTAGAGCACAGGGGACAGGAGAGCACCAGGATATAGGATTATCAGGACAAATTGGTGAACTTGACTAGTGTTACTACATCCAGCTTCTCCTGCCTCAAGTCCCCATGCAATGTTTCTCTGCTGTCTGCTGGCTATCAAAGCAATATATTTTGGGAAAATATAGAGGGGCCTCTTTCCTTTGCAAACATACATAACTATCCAAATGGGGAGAGTATCACAATTACATTAATTAAATGTCTCAAAAGGATACTACCAACTCTATTCAGGAGAAATTCATAAACTGGGCTGAGAAAGGCAATGCTCCTTCTCAAAAGGGTATTTTCAGAGTTGCCACACTTCCTGCCAGACTCCTCCATAGGAGGAAATGAAACTGGAATGAAAAATGGAGGTTCTGAAAGTAAATTAAGAGAATGGAGAATAGTTACGAGATGGAGTCACCATGACAAAATGCAGATGTACAGGAGCTGCAACAGCCAGGAAAGTGTAGAGGCAAATAGTTTCTGCAGAAGCTCCCTTGTCACGGTGGGCAGTTACATTTCACTTTAATTGACAGCTGTCTTAAAAAAGGGGAGGGAGGGAAAGTCTTGGGGCCCTAAAAGAGAGTGTGCAAACACACTCGAGCTCCTCTGGGATACGCACCTTGAAAGATAACTGTCTGTAAATGTCAAATTATTCTTACTCTCACCGCCAAATCCATGGGAAGCCATATGTGGTAACTATGTTTGGTT
This sequence comes from Charadrius vociferus, assembly GCF_000708025.1. NCBI lineage: Eukaryota > Metazoa > Chordata > Aves > Charadriiformes > Charadriidae > Charadrius > Charadrius vociferus. The sequence goes on along the minus strand of NW_009646928.1, from coordinate 409,023 downwards.
TTACTGAATTGCCTCAATAAATAAATACAAAAGCTTTTTCTCTTGACAGGCTTTTGACATATGTTGCGGAAGAGTTGAAACTGGGCAGGACTATACATCTCTACACAGACTTTTCTAGGAAGCTTGCCTTTCTTCCCTTCAGTTATTTGGATGCAGCAGGACTGTCATTACAGTAGAATGAAGAAGGTGAAATGAGTTCACTGGGAACCTGCAAAGCATCTACATTGATAAATATCTTTGTCACTGTTGCTACCAGTGATAGAGTTTAACTGGTTTTACTACCAGAAGTAAACAGAAGAAACAAATAGAAATGTGTCTTATTCAGTTTGCAAATGCCAACCTTGAACTGATTGATGAACAAACTCATCTGTGCATACAGCTAACAATTTAGCAAGTATTTTTCTTTCATGCAAAATGTGATATACAGAAAAGTCAGATCAGGAGTTATTACTAGTACATAGCTAATAATAAGAATATATTACTAACAACACTGCCTTGGGGCACCAGTGGAGGGCTTAGTGAAGTCACAGCAGTTTCACAGAGGAGTCGATATGCATTTGTCAATATATTATGGACAAGAATTTAGCACTTGCTTCTTGATGATTAGCTCTTGTTCAGATACAGACTTATTTCTAAGGTCTAGCATTTCTAAGTGGTTCAGATCATCTTGTTGACTGAAAGCCGAAATAGTTAATTAGCTTTGATACTTCCTGTCTTTAACAGGAGAGAGTTGACCACCATGTACAACAAATCTGTTTTTTTGTACGTGTAAAGAGACAACATGCTGCCCATTAACCTTTTCCATATAAAAAAGGTCACTTTCTAATTGGAGATCCCTAGATAGGAGGTTTCATTCGTGGCCCATGCTCTGCAGGCTTTTCTCACCTTTTTCCTAGTTTCAGCTCCTCCTCCTGTCCTTGTGTAACCTTTCCAAATCCAGGCTGATCCTTGCCAAAGGCTTCTCCCTAGCTGTATGCTCTGAGACCCGGGCCTCTCATTCTGTGGCACTGAGGCCTGCAAGCTGAGCCTCATCCTGCCGTAAGCTGGCAGTGAATGGATGTGGTGCCTTTCCCCCAGGGTCCCTGCTGACTATATAAAAATGGTACAAAGCCTAAGTAGGTCTTAGACAAATTGGCTCCTTTCGAGAAAACTTCTTGGCCCATTCAAATATCAACAAAACTCCTCCCAGAGCATGAATTACTTGGTGTTGAATGACATGTTCATGAATGGGTGTAAGCTTTCTTTTTCTTTTTTTCTCTGGTGAAAAAATGACTAATCCGGAGGTGATCTCAGGGGCTTATGCCCTCTTTCCCCTTTTGTTGCCTCATCAGCTTCTTCTGGGCCCATGATTCAGCTGTGGATGTCCCACACCCATCCTGTACCTACGACGCTCAAAACCCCACCTCTTCTGTAGGTGGTGGCTTTTTGTACAGGGCTACAGAACAAAAAGATGTTCTAATATATTAGTGTCAATCACATCTGAGTAATAGTTGAACTAGAGAAAGCAAGAACATCTAAACCACACCTTATTCAAGTAGGTGTTTCCTTGTTTTAACCTCGCAAGTAGTGCCATGAAATGAAGACTCTTGAAAAAGTTAGTTTCTAATTTCCCAATCCCAAAGGATTCTCTAGGCTCATTTTCTCATTGGCTACTATTGTCATAATGTTCTGTTGCCCTGAGAAGCAGTGAGGTGAATTAAGAATTATCTTGTAACTCAAAGATGTGCTACTTTAAAAACAAAAAACAAAAATAAAAAATCCCATAACCTTTTTCTGCTACTTAGTACAGGAACAGCACAGGCATGGACTATGGCACTGGCAATTCCTGCGAGTTTCAGCTGGGGCCAGCAACTTTCAATAAAACTTCTTTCAAATTTTTCAAAATTCTTTTTACAGTTTAAGTTGAAGATAGTACCCTTCCTTCTCTTCTAGATGTGTGTACGGCTGCTGCTTCAGCAGCTTGTAAGTTGCTGAAACTTCGAAGGATGGATGTGTATCCCATCAATTAATTTTCCACATCTGACACCTACATCTCAAGGGCTCTCATGCTACATTAGGTGATTTTCAACAATCTGCTGAAGAACTTCATTCAAGGCAAGAAAATTTATCAGTATGGTCTTTTCTTTTCACAGCCTGTGTATGGGCTGCCCAAGAGCACAGCATTTGCTCTGCGCAGCACGTTCCCTCTGTGCTCTCCCACGGGACTACTGCATAACAGAGCTCTGAGACACCTTGCTATGAAGACTCCTCTGAAAGTTTAAAGTATTTTGTCTACTTCATTTTGTATTACACTGTAAACTCTCTTTAAAACTATGTGTCTTGAAAATGCCAATGTGCAGAATTCTGGAAATGCAGGTCTTTGATGACATGAGGAGTGTCGTGTTGAGCTGGCATCTCACTCACACTTGCAGATGCACTCAGGTATGTGGGAAGGACAGCTCATGGAATGGCGAATGCTGCCGCTTTGGCTTTGCAATGATTAGCATACTTCAAACTACCGTGTTGTAGATCTGCTGGTATTTTTACTGAAACCAGTTCTCTTTGGTGTCACAACCATATTACTTTCAAAACTGTGTTTCCTAAGTTTTCTTTTCAGCACTTCTAATTATGAAATACACTTTATATGAATCAATTAGATGTATTTTTTGAAAATATGCCAGTGGTTCTCTTCAGGCTAATGATGAGAAACAGCAACCTCACGATCTGCCAGTACATTATGTTACTGCCTCTTTTTATGACGATTGCCATCCTTCCAATGGAGCTGAGGATTGCATGTAGAGCACTGGCAGGAACTCAACATTCTTACTGTAAGCAAAGACCCCTCTTGCACAAAACCGAGGTGTCACTTAGCTACACCTTTGCTCTGTGTTAGACAAGGGCTCTCACTGGTTTCCACAGCATACCACCACGCCCCTAGTGGCAGCCACACACACTTGAAAATTAATTGGGAACTTTTTGGAAAATTAAGTTCTGAGGTGGTGATAAATATTGCTTACCAGATAACTAGTTGAATTAAATTTTTACTGGGAACCTCTATGATTAGGATCAAGTAAGTGAGCAATGGGCTCATTACTTACAAGTGACTGTGACACAAAGAAACATTCTAGGAAAATCTGAAGCCTACTACAATGAATCTAGTATCTCTTTGCCAGCGTTCAGCAATGTGGAAAGATTTAGATAACTGTGACTTAAAGTCCCCCCCAGCTATACCCAGAACTTCAGTAAACAATGTGAATGGAAACTCAGTCGAGGGACCCATGTTTGTTCCCTACAGACTGCCTCCACAGCAGCAGACAGTTAAATGTGGATATGCATGAGTTACTCCAGAAAGTAGTATACAAATTATTCACAGGGGGGAAATTTAACTCCATAACCAAACTATCAAACTGCTGGAACAGCTGTTTATGTTGCAGTAATACCAGAAGCCGAACCTAAAGCTGCGACCCAATTGCAACTAGTGCAGTTCCTGCCCCAGGAAAATTACAGACTATCTTCTAGTCAAAGTACACAAAGGGCATAAAATCAATTAACAGTGGTGAGAATAAAAGCAAAATGAATTGTAGTAATACCTGGGTGGCTTTTATGTACTGCTTTTCCTCAGTAGGTCTTGTAGGGGTTGATCCTGTACCGTCACACGGTCCTTAAGCATATTTATCTTCAAATCAGTCTCTCTAGGAAGATACTATTATCCCTGGTTTATATATGGGGAGCTATGACTCAAAGAGGCACCAATATTGCATGCGAAGTAGGGAACTGAACCAAAGTCTCACTGCTTGTGCGCTACATACTGCTCCCCGGAGAACTTTTGGCGAGATGCTGCTCCCTGGAGAACTTTCTGCTAGTTGCTTAGCTAATGGAAAGGTATTACGTTGAAGTATCATGGGAGAAATAGGTCCCTGAAAGAGATTGGAAAGAGGGTAAGGTAAGGGTTTTATGAATTTTCATATGATATTACCTCATATACATGACATTACAAGCATAGGGGCGTATGAGAAAGGAATGAACAAATAAATCAGCGATAGGCAAAATGTCATTAGGAAAGTATTAGTAATCACATAGATATTAGCATTCCACTTCAAGACTTCCAATAAACTGATTGATGCCATCAAACTGCAAATATTAATCATGAAAGTAGGTCCTGTGTGGCAACTGAGTAGGCTTCAACAGTGTGAGGTATTTCACATAACAGGGAAAAAGTTGGAATTAATTTGAGTAGGTCATCTAGCCCATCATGTCGCCCCAAGCAGAAATGCTTACAACCATATGATCTCTGATAGATATATGTTGTCTGTTCTTAACATTGTCTAATGAAGGTGACTTCGTTCTCTACATAGGCAGACTACAACAGTTGTTCATTTTCAGTACCATTAGAAAGTAGTCTAATGCCAATACTTAAGTTCTATCTTGCAGTTTGACCTCATTACTTCTCATGAAGATAGCCAGGACATGAAGGGCAGATTGACTGCTCCCTTTCACTTCATAGCAGTCTTTTACATACTTGAAGACTAATAACCTATCTTTCTGAGTCTTCTTTAAGGGACCTGGGTTGTTCAGCCTTTTTTCATTCTCTGATGAAAGAAACCCTCTTCTCATCTGTTCTCCTTTAAAATCTTTCCGGTTTCCACATCTTTTCCTAAGTGGAAATTCAAAGCTGACCAAAGCACTCCACTGCATGAAGGTAGATTCCTTGTAGCAGACAGCACCTGGGGTTGACATGACATTTACATTTCCCCTTAAATCCCAATTCTTCTCCCTCTTCAAAGTGATGCGACAGTGTGAATCCCAGCTGCTCCCACGGGGCTCAAACATGGTGAGGACTGACAGTTCTGTACCCAGGCATGGCTGTCCCGCCTACAGAATCACAGAATGGTAGGAGTTGAAAGGGACCTTTGGAGATCATCCAGTCCAACCTCCCCGCTAAAGCAGGTTCACCTAGAGCAGGTTGCACAGAATCGCATCCAAGCAGGTTTTGATTATCTCCAGAGACAGAGACTCCATAACCTCTCTGAGCAGCCTGTTCCAGTGCTCTGTCACCCTCAAAGTAAAGAAGTTTTTCGTCAGGTTGAGATTGAACTTCTTGTGTTCTAGTTTGTGCTCATTACCCCTTATCCTGTCACTGGGCACCACCGAAATGAGTCTGACTGCATCCTCTTGACACCCACCCTTTATTTATAAGCATTGATGAGATCCGCTCTCAGTCTTGTCTTCTCCAGGCTAAACAGAGCCAGGTCCCTCAGCCTCTCCTCATAAGACAGATGCTCCAGAAGGGGATATATTCCCACCAGTCAGTGTTGATCTTGTGGTGTGGGTTTACTGGGGGGGGGAGGCAGATCACGGGGAGCCTGGAGCATCTCTTCTAGCAATGCATGGCGTGGGAAGAACAGCCAGGTTACACAGGCAGAGGCACCTAGCTCGGCAGCCCTCCACTCACCGGGGCCCTGCGTCAATGATGATAGAATCTCTTAACTCCTGTCAGATTATTTGTCACCTCACCAACCTATCTCTTAAGTAACCCACCTATGTTATTGCCATTAATTAGCATTTCATCATTAACTTAGGCAATCGTCATCTTTAAAGAACACGCACCTCTGTGTTCCCTGAAATCAGTTTAGAGATCTAAAGACGTGATAATGATAGCACAAAGATGTGCGAAATCTCCAATAAAGCCTTTTTTCCCCTGTCTCCTTTCGCCACGTAAGCCCTGAATTGCTGAGGCAGGCAGCTGTTCCGGCGGGCCCCACGACTGCTTATGGAAACGGGCTCCGGCTTCGAAGCTCTGGCAATACGCGCGTCCTCCGCGGCCGCCGGAAGACAGGAAAGCCGAGCGGGGCGGCGTGACGGCACAGGGCGGGCCACCCTGACCCACACCTCCGCTCC
>NW_009646928.1:378868-402584 GCF_000708025.1 Charadrius vociferus | reverse complement strand
GGGGGAGGAGGAGGCGAAACCCAACCGCGGGTCACATGCCGAAGGGATTCGCCGCTGTAGGGACTGGGTGAAACCGAATGAAGGTGGTCTGCGGCTTCGTACTTGTGTTTGTAGTAAGGGGGACTGTGTTAAAATGGAAAGTCGTTCATAGGCGCCTCAGTAACTGGAGAAGAGATTCAATGTTTGTGAAGTACTTTGGGGATGCTATAATGAAGACTGCAGCACGTGTGAGAAGCAAGGTTTGTGCATGGGCTTTTAGTCCTCCTCTGTTACAGACGTGTGGAACCTTCACCTTCTGTGAATGCTGCCGAAAATGTACTCTTACATTGGGCTGTAACTCAGGTTTCTTAGAAATGCATAGTTTTAAACATATTAACTACTCTCTGTTTCTTACTGTATTTAGTAGTGAGGAATCACAGGTCACCTGAGAATAAGGGGAGGCAAATAGTCAAATTGTCTAGCTCAAAACTGTTTTGCTGGCTTTTGGATTTATTTTTCTACTAGAGTCTTTTAAAGGCCACTATTATAATACCATGATGTAGTTTCATGTGTCATCATGAGGCCCACCTTTCTGTTGGGATGGACTTGTATTTGTTTTGTGATTTCCCCTTTCTCAGATGGGATTTTCTATATGTGTTGATTTTCTATATGTGTGTTAGTGTGCTATCCTGTAAGAGCATTTTAAGGGTTATGTTATAGACAACCTACTGCTCTCCAAGCTGCATACAGGGACGAGTATGTTGGAGTATGGAGGTGGTAAAGAGGCAGATAGGGCAAGTAGTGGATAAGAGAGTTGTTCCTCCTTTGAGGAAAATCCATTCAGCCCATCATTTGCTCTCAGCTCTTTTCCAAGAAGAGAGCAAGGGTCAGTCTAAATTATTCTAACAGGCCATTTGTGACTCAGGGCCACAAGCTGAGCTTTCCTGCTTTGGGAGGCTGGGATGTCATGGGCATGTAGTCAAAAGTTAACAACTTTGAAAGCCTTTAGTTCTCGCTGAGGAGGATTTGATGCTCTTGCAGGAGGTGTGTCAAACAGTGCTGCGCACTGGGAGAAATCACAGAATCGCAGATGGGTCATTCCAAAATTGTTGACTTTTACTTTGGTTTGAAATTAGGAAGAAGTCCCTGTTTTCTGAAAAAAATATCAGTTTAGCTAGTTTTCAGGGATTTATTTTAAATAGATTATTGTGTAATTTCTACAGCCAGTTATTGCATCCTTGAAGAGCAGGAGAAACAAGCTTTTGTGAAGATGCATGTGACCTGAAGGACAGCTTCTTTCTCTGTGGAAACAGAGGCATGGTGAAATTAACACCTGTACTTCTACAAGTTACTGATATTGCTCTCCCATATTAGGATCATAATGGATTGCTAGTTTTACTCTAAACTTGTTCTGGATTAAGAATAAAAACTATGTTGTTTCAAAGAGCGTATGACCAAAATGGACAGCTGCTGGGTACTTTGCTGTAGGAGTGTAAGGGAGCTGCTGGAAAGCTTGGTCTGAGCCAGGGGTACAACTGTCTTTGATGTACCTGCAGCCCAGACTTTTTGTATGTATAGAAATGAAAGAACCTTAAAGAGAGCTGAATCTCTGTCTTAAGGTTCCCTCTGAACATCTAAAACGTGGTTGAAACATGTTTGGGATTTTGCATGTGAAAATTCTCATAGTTAAATATAGCTTGGATATAAAGATCTAGGTAGAGTTTGTGGTTTAAGAGAATACCCAGATTTTGGAGCGATGGGGGAGAAAGATAATGCTGTTGCCTATACTAACTTGGAGGCGGCAAGTGATGAGTACCTGAGTCTTGTTCTCACGACATCCAGCTAACCTGGAGATGGTTGATCTTTTTGTGAAACCTAAAGCTGGATTGAAAAATCTGGTGAAAATAACTGACCTATAGATGGGTACAGTGATGTTGTGTGGCTTTTATCAGCAGTATTAGCACAATCCAAACCCAGATGCTTTTTTCTTGCAGTCTTCTGTATGATGATTTGGCTTGTCTGCCTCTTTTGAACTATTTCTTTAATTTTTCCTTGCAAAAGCTGCAGCCAAAAGAATGAAAATTGTACCTTATGCCTGTTGCATCTTTCCTGTAGTGTTTGGAATGGTGGCAAAGCTACAGACACTATTGTACCAGATTTAGGTTCACTCTCATATCGCATTTCTTCTGCAAAGTAGAAGACTTCCTATGACCAAAAAACACCTTTGTAGTACTTTAGGTGGATGTCTCTGATCACAGAAATCTTTTTTTTTTTTTTTTGGCTGCTTATCCAATAGTCACTAGACAGTCACCTGTGGAAACATGGCTTTCTTGTTGGTTGTTCAAAGACCAAACTGTTAAGGATCTTATATAGACATTTTTCATCACTAGTGATGGGAGGAAGGAGAGTATGTGAAATTGACTGAGAGTCCATGGGTGCTCACATAACTGTCACTGTTTCCAAATAAAAAGGTCTCTGAAGGCTAAATGATGTGTTTGCAATCTTCAAACAAATCAATTTGCAATATGCTTACTACTTTTTAAAATGATGGTTATTGACATGGGAAAATTCCTCAAAAAAGACAAGCAATGATGTTCTTAGATTTCCCTCAAGAGGATACTTATCTTGGGTACTATGAGTGGAGAGATGTTATTTCTTGGTTGCATTCCTGGCTTGAATTGTGTATTTTAATTCAGTGTTGCAGTGGAAGGTGGGGTTCCTAGTTATGCAATGTGCATTGAAGGCTAAACAGGAAGATAAGCATGCTGGAAAACTTTCCAAAAAAATTGAGTTGGAAAAAAACCTCTTCCTTGAAATTACTTTTTCTGAACTTTCATGTTATGCTGTTGACTTTTGTTGACTGATTACTAGTAAGCTCACTTTGCTGGTGAGACTTGAATTAAAAACTTGCATACAGTTCTTTTGAAGATTAAGTACATGGATTGTTCAACTCGTACTGCTTTGAAAACAGTAAGGTGCTACAACTCCTTAGAACACAGTTGTACTAGAGTAACTGTTATGTATGCTAGAAAGTAAGAGTGCCTCAGAGTTGAAGCATGCACTGATGGTAATCTTGCCATAATAGCTTGTATTATAACTTATTCAAATCAAACTTTAAACAATTTGGCCCTTGTTAAAAGGGTGTATTGATTGAGTGTAACTAAATGTTGACTCAGTAGCTCGTAGGCTTAAAATTTTTCTGCCCTGGAGCAAGAGAAAGCAGGGCAGGATTTCCTGATTTTCCTATCTCTTTGTGGAGAAGCTTCTTCCTGTGGGATGAAGAGAGGCTTGTGGATATTTTTTTTTTTTTTAATTATTATGGGCATACTGTTATCCATGGTAAACTAAGGGATGAGTGTGTAGCCAGCTGCCTGCTCTGTGTCAAGTTCAAGCCTGGGTTAATGTGTTAACATTGCCATACCTTTATATAGAGTCTTGTGATTCTTGCTGTAGTTGCAGGTAATGATTATGAATATATTAAGCAGTAGCATGAATTAACTCCTAAAGAGTTGATACTACTTGAAATTAACAAGTAATATCAAAGAGGCTTCATATCTTAACACCAATACTCAGGGCAGTCTTTATTATAAACACTTAAATCTTTAGACAACAGTGTTTAAGCAACACTTGACACTGAACTGAATCCTGATATAGCTGACTTCTGAGCTGAAGGTGGTGAAAACTTAGGGCAAAGAAGGAAAGGGCAGGTGCCACTAAAAGCTAACGAATCAGAAGAGCAAGAGCCTGTTGCATTGGGGAAAGTGTGGTAGTTCACAGGAGGCTCTGTGATTGCATCAAAGGAGTTAATTGCTAGTCAAGGTTAATGCTTGAAGTAGAGGAACAGATAAAGTAAGAAAATTCTCATATGGAAACATTAGCCTGATAAAAGAACATGTCATAATCTGAAAGCAGATGTGACTTCATATGCAACAGCAGTTCCTGTCTGTCATCAAGCTCCAAGTAGTTGAATGTTGGGCAAATGGCATGTCAAGAACTCTGTAAGAATGTAACTAATATAATATGTATTGCTGGGTCATTTGATACCAAGTAAACCAAACTGGATGTATTCATTGGTTAAATTTTATTAGGAAAAACCTAGATAGAAGTATGAAGTATGTTTAATATATATAGTACTGTATGGATTATTATATGAAAGCATGTAGCAATTTACAGCAAAAACTGAATTTTGTAGATTGACCTCTTGATATCTACTGAGATCTGAACTGTTATGTACAGGAAATGAATGTGTATATTTAGCTATTTATTTGAACTTCTTTTGTTTAAATAAACTGAGTTAATGCAATAGACTAATTACTTGGACTTCCTAAAAGCTACTTTGAGCTGGAGTAAAGTAAGGATGTCTGTAGTGTAAAGGGTTGCAGCCAATTAGGCTTTCCTGAAATGTTACTGCACCTTTTAGTAGAGAACAAATAACGTGACGTATTAAAAATCACTTGTAGGCTGAATGTAATGGACAAGCATAATTCTTCTGTAGTGTTATATCCAAAATTGGGCTGTTTTGTGCAAGTCTTCAGGGTTGATAGTATAGGCCAAAAAGTGTTCTTCAGCAGTTGTCCGATGTATTTGCTACAGAGCATGCTAAAAATTCTTAATGCAATAGGCAAAACAGTGTTGTCCAGGAACTGATCTTATTTTGCTTGAGCAAGTAAATGGCAGACAATTGATTCCTTCATTAACTTGTTTTTTTAAGATAGTGAAGCAAGCTTCCTGGTTTTGCAGGCTTTCAAAAAGTACTTCTGAAAGGACTGATCTCTAGTGTTTGAGAAGTCTTAAAGTGCTTGTTTGTTTACTGCCTGGAAGTAGCCATGTGCATGCATTTTTCTAGTAGAGCAGTCTCTTCAAAGATAAAAATGTAGCTGGCGTCAACTGAATTAGTAGGTGGAATAGAGATAACTTCTGGTAAAGTATTCTGTTGCATAAGAGTCATCATTTGGCTAAATGTATATGGAGAAGCACAGGTATAATGTCTTGGCTTTCTTGACTCTTTAATTCATCTTAATTGACTTAAGCTTCCTATGGAAGAACACTAGAGAAACACCAATTTCCTCATTCCTTGGGGCTTTGTTTATTACAATGTGGTGAAATGAAGAGTAATGAAACAGTTGAGACTAGGGATGTGTAAGGAGAGTTAGCATTTGTTTTATCCAGATGGTAGGTGTGTTTTTTTTTTTTTAAAGACCAAACTGCTTTGGAGTACTTTAACCCTTAAAGTCTTACTTTATGTCTAAAATTTTGTGTCTGCATTACCTGCTTACTGTAGATGTAAACTGTAAATATAAACTCAGGTTTGTGTTGCCATATTGGATATTCAGCAAAGAGAATAGCAACTGAATTGGGTGTATGTGCAGCTGCAGGGGTTTTAGGGGCTGAGAGTGTGGGCTACAGAACTTGAATGTGTCCAAGGTTATGAAACAGATGTAATCGCTCTCAAGTCTGAAGTCAAATAACACTTGGTTTGCTGCAGGGAAGATCCTCCAAGAGGGAGGAGGTATAAGAATGACAAACACAGTGGATACTCTCTGCCTGCAGCATGGCATTCTTCTCTAGATAAATCGTGCTTTTGCAAAGTAGTTCTTGAAGGGATTCCTTGGGCTACATTCTCTTTTGAAATTTCCAGGCACCTGATACTAATTTACTACTGGCTTCAAAACCACTCTGGAGTGGCTTGCTTGCTTGTTTGAGAAGTGTGACTATATAACCCAAACAGACTGCTCTAGAGAAGAGGGAGAGTAACCTTCCAGTATCACCTGTGGAAAGAAATCTGAATTTCTAGCTGGAGGTAGACTTTGGGGAGTTGCTGTTTGCGTAACGTCTTGTTGTTGTAGTTCCTTAGCACCATAATACTGCCTCATTCTGCATCCATGTGCTGAGTTTTGCAGGAGCTCTGCAATGTGCAAGACACTATCCATGGTTATATTAGGCAAATATTAGTGCTTTAGCTCACGTGGTAGCCCTTAAAGCTGCCACTTTAATTTCCAGGAACGTGCTGATTCTTGGATTGCAGAACAGGAGTGTCTGTGAGTATTTTATGTATACATTGTTTTAATGCTGAGTATCAGCTGGTGATTGAATTGAAAATGCTGGTGGTTATTGTAAGGAAATTGATGTGAACATCTTGGCTTTGCTCCACCTGAGTCACATTGATTCAGCTGTGTTGAACTGCACTTTCAACCTGCTTCTCTGAAGAAAAGACATGAAACTGTCGCTTGTCCTTTGAGTAAATTAGCCTGTCTGTCTGTTTTGTGTATAGTGTACCAGATCTTCTGATTATTTTGGAGAAGGGGGAAGTTTTGTTGATATTTATGTGATTACATGGTATGTTTGTGTAATGAGGCAATTCCATTCTTTGTGAAATCACATGATACTGATGTTTGGAGTTCATTCACTGCTCTATCTTGGTTCAGATATTTCATTGAACATAGTCTCATAACTTCATCATAAGCGAAACAAACTTTGTGTTTATTTCTGGTGTTGATATCAATGCTTTAGACCTTGGAAAATAAAGGCTCTGTAACTGTTGGTGACGTTTTTGCAGTATAAAACTCTTCTTGACTGGCAGTTACATGTATTGTGGATGCAGATGTGTGATATGCACTTGTGATGTGAATCTGAAACTACTGAAGAATATTTGTGGTATAATTTCCACATAGGTTCAACTTCAGATGCTGAGCTTGGATATCTGTGGGAGACCCCGTGCTTGTTCTTCAGTCTCCTAGGGAGAGACGAGAACTCTTTCAGCCAGTCACCATGCCTCTCTAAAACATGAAAATTGGGAATTGCTGGCAGGTACAGTTGTGTTGAAGTAGTGTAGGTCCAGAGGCATTCGCCTGCCCAGCTGAGCCTTGGGAGCCCTAGTTCAGCTTGGGGGGAGGCTCCATCATGCCCCCCCCTGCCCCAGGCTGGGAATGCTGCCACCTTGTCAGCTTCTGCCCAGTTTGTAGGCACCTTCATGGTTGTTTGGGGGCTTAATATAGTGCCCTGTGCTGTGACCTAAACAGAGTCCTGCCTGGTGTCTCGTTGATTACTCCACTGGCAATTTTCCAGATAAATGCGGAAAACGCTTGACTTGTTGAGCAAATATTTTACTGTAAAAATCCTTGTTGCATTGAATCAAACCTATTGTTTCAGTGTTGGGCATTGTAATGAAAGTGAAATATTTAAATACACTTAACCTAGTCACACTGTTTTCATCTCCTATTGTCATTGTTTCCATAGTAATTTGTTTTCTCTTTTTCCCCTTCAGGCAGTATCATTTTGTGTGTGTATATAAATATATATTTAAAAAGTTAAGCAAGCTTTGCTTTGTAGTACTTCACACATTTTAATAGTGAATTATGGCTTTTAAGTTAGAAATCAAGAAAGAACTGGTCATTTCCTGCTATCTCTGGCTAAAATATTTCACACTTCTGTCACAGATTAAAGTAGAGTTAGTGAGCTTGATATTTTGTTGAAGCCCATGTACCGAATAGGAAAGGTGTTGTCTTGAAATAAGACAGTTCAGGTGCAATGCAGAGCTGAGTAACATCAAGTTTAAAGCAAGAACAATGCCAAATGTTGATGAGTCTCTTTGCTATATATATTCTTGGAAAGGGGTCTGGGAAGAAAAATAGAAGGGTGTGTAAATTATAACTTGCTACACATAGAACGTGTAGCATGAACGTGTCAGTTGACTAAGCCAAACTGAGTGTCCTTCTTTTTTCAGGCTAGGAAATGAAACTTTTTTAACATGTTTCGAGACATTCAGATATTCAGAGTATTCAGGTATTATATGGGGTATTCAGGTTAATTTTTGTTGTTGTTTTGCCATTTAGCAAATTATCCTCATTCTTCAAATATTCAATAGAAACTATTAATGCAAGGGAAATTTTGTTTCAGATGGTACAAAATATTCATGCGTTAGAGGATGCATAACTTGTAAAGTCTAGGTAGTACGTAATAAGTTGCAGATCAGTGTGTAGTTTGAGTCCCTTGGTCTCGGAGCCAGGATTGGATATGTAGAGTACTTGTACATGGAGGGAGCTTTTAATGTGTGCTTGGGTCTGCAGATGCTCAGCAATTCTTTCTGCCCAATATACTCTTCTGGAATGAGTTTAACACTGAGATTTTGGGAATTAAAACCTTGGAAAACGTAGAAGGATACATGGATTGCTCAGTCACAGTCTGGATCATTGAGAGCCAAAGTAAACATGAGGCATGGTGCTTATCTGGCAGGCAGATCTAATTGCTACATACACCAGGGCATTACAGAGAGCAGTGGGAGTGCTGCACTGGAGCTGGGGTGTGAAGAGCTCTTTCCAAGGAATGGTGGCTGTATAAATAATGCTGCAAAAGTGCAGTATGAAAATGAAGATGAGGGAGGAATACTGTTACAACATTTACGATTAGAAAAAGACTTCTTCCTCGTTTGCCTTCTGTTTCTTATTATGCTGTCAAATTACAGTTTTAATTTCCAAATTTTAACTGGAAAGACAAGGGAAAGCAGGGCAGGCGTGTTATCGTGTTTTTCCCTTATTGTGGGAGTTGGGGTATTGAGGCAGACCTGGGGAAAAACATGCTGCCTTGGCCTCTATCTTGCAAAGCTACTCTCATGCCTTCTGAATAATATGTCAACTAATACGTAACACCCTGCCAAAAAGTTCTGCTACAGTCTTTGAATTTTATCAGTATGACATTAACATTGCCTCAGTAGTCAAGGAGGCTGGATGTCTCCTGCTTTCCTCTGTGCTGAAGGTAATTCTGAGTCTTGTGGTTCACCAGCTCTTCTTCATGAAGAGCATACCTTTCAAATGGTATGTGAGGAGATCTAAGCAGCTTGGTCTTCGCTACAAGCCATGTCAGTTACAAATCAGAGCTGACTAATCAGTCATTATTTTAAAATCTGGTCTTTAGGCTTCTTTTCGGCGGAGCTGCATGTATTTCCTCTAATTTGTTCTTAATGTGTAGGCATGAAGTGCTAGGAACTACAATGAGTAAACCAAACAGCAGTTCTTAACTGGCAGTATTCTACTATGGTGGATAACCTGTTACAAAAATAGCTCTTCCTGTCTCCAAACAAACCTCCGACTTGCTTAGTATAGTTTTGAATATAAAAATTAAATGTTTAACTTCTTGTTGTGGTGTTTAACTGTCACAAGATACAATATTGCCCATTATGTGGGGGTGAGGGAGGAAGTCTCCTGACTTTGCGTTATGAGGTAGCAGAGATGCTTTAGAACCAGCTGTTGTTCTACAGGCATGCAAATTGTTAAATTAGATTTTAATTTAATTATTCTCATCACACCAGTAACGGGAGCTATGTTGTCAGGCAGAGTAAACCTTTATGTACTTATTTTTTTCAGGAATAGTTCAACCTGAAAGTAAACTTCTAAAGAGTTAAAACTCTTAACCTCTGTACTGTATTTTAAAGCCTGATGAAAGCACCAGGTAGTCTTAACACCAACCTGGAGAGTAGACCTTTAGCAAAGGCAAACAACTGGGAATGCAGTCAGCTTAGCAGAAAGAAGTCCTATCTGGGTCTTTGTTCAGTGCCTTAATAGTACCTCCCGTGGATTTTGTGGGAAGTATCTATCTGTACTGACATTAGGACTAATGATAGTTTCAAAGCTGCGCTTTATCAGTGTATCTCATGTCACCAGTTCCTTTAGAGCTTGGTCTTTTGTGTTTTGATCTGTCTGATTACCTCCAGCTTTGCAGTTAGTTTCTCTAGCCTGTTTCATGCATGATACTTGGCCTACTTATTTTGTCACTGCCTCGCAAGAGGACTTAGCTCTCTAAATTCGGGGGGAAGCTGCTTGAGCCTTCATCAAATTTTGCTTATTAGTATCGAGTCTGACTGTACAGGATTCAACAAGCTACAGAGATGAAGTGTATAGAAGTACTACATTTAGTCAGCAGAGGGAGAAGTATTGCCTTGAGGAAGACTGAAATGATGGGGATTTGAAGGGAACATCTAGTTGTTGGGGTTGTTTTTTTTTTTAAAAAAAAGCCACTTGATTTGGCCAATTCTGTGTCAGCCTGTTTGCAGCTGGGAACAGCTCAGCTATATATGACTGCATGTCTTTGTGGAGTATGTCATAAATATATACAATATTTATTAATATACATATATATGAATATATGTAAAAAAGTCAAGACTGCATAATATGCCTTAAGAACACATTCATAATATGTCATGTCAGTGCAATAGCACAAGGCATCTATTGAACATGAGTGGATCCTCGCCTTTTTCTGAGCGAACGCTACATGTGTAAATATGGAGTCTATCGGAAGGGGAGGCAGCTGAACAGAGGGGCTTCTGTATCTGGACAGCTGTCTGCTCAAACATTTTAATTTTGGCTGGAATTTTAAAATATCTTCCTCAATGTGGAAGAAAAACATAGGCTAGCTGTTTCACAAAGCTATACCAGCACTGAAACTGCTTTATAAAGTTTAAAGTGCTGAATTTGTCAAAGGCTTGTTGAAATCTCTGATACAAACAATTGTCATGAAATACATGTCCATGGATTTTTCCATTTGATTAATTAAAGCCTTGTGTACAGGCTGTTTAAAGAAAATGAATTTTGATTAAGCCAAGTCTATTTAATTACAACACTGACAGTATGTCAGCAGCCTATGTTAATGTTATCTTTATAATGAAGGCCTTTGGTAATCAATCATCACCCAGTTATCTTGTATGTAATGGAGTTATAATTGACTTGAGGCTGGGCTTTCTCTGCATCGTGAGGTCTCTTTGAAATTGTCACCTCTAATAATCCTTATTCTTACATTATGCAGTCAAAGAGTAAGAGCTACATTCACTGTATATGGTGGAGTGAGGCAAATCATCTGTTTTCACACTTTAAGATGCCTAGTATTAACTAAAATTCATTCTTAGCTTGGTACTTCGTTTCTAATGTAAGTAAATGGTGAACTTTTTAAGCAAAGTTAGATTAATGTGTAATTACTCTTTTTATATCGCTGAGTCTTAAATATGTTTGCATTGACATCCTTCTGATGACTTTACTTATAACTAAGACATCCTCTATTTTGGTATGGCTATGCTTAAGATATTTCAATTTTGTGGTTGTATTTTAGCAGTTGTGGATTTGTTAGTTTTTTTTTTCTTTATATTCCCTTTCTTATGGTGGCATGCTTTGAGGTCACATTCAGGTTGTATTTGCTGTGTTATTCCTGCAGTTCTCGGGTGGGTTTTTTTGACTCTCCAAAAATATATTTTCAATCCAAACGTGTATCTGAGTTGCCTCATCAAGTGAATGTTATTAAGAATGCAGTGGGATTACAGTAGTGATGTCAAACAACTAAAATTTAATTATTCTCTTAACAGAGTATAATAATGCTAAATGTCTCATTCTGAAAAACTTTAGCTATTACCTATTTGTGTGTTAGTATTTTTGTATAGATTTAAAACCAAGCATCTTTCAAATGTTGCTCTTGCCAGTTTGAGAATATTACCATACAGTGTACATTGGTTTTAAGCTGTTTGTTTTTATAAAACACCTTGTCTTTCAAGTGTTAGGGTGCAATTCAAAGAAGTAATGGTTGTGGCCGCAGAAAACCTTTTTGCTTTATTAAGCTATGCACTTTTGACACGTACTTAATTTCTTGAATTGCTGTCTGAGTTTTTGCACAAAACAATATAACTGCAAATCACTTTTGGCTTACAATATGCTAATGTTCTCACTTATATATTTTTTTTTTCCTTTAAGGCAAGAACTTCTGAAGTGGAATGGATGGGGTTATAATGACTCCAAATTCATCTTCAATAAGAAAGGCCAAGCAGAATTCACAGGGAAAAGGTAAGTTGAAAATTTTTATAACTGAAGTATCTTACTTAGAGACTTTTTTGAAAAGAGTTTAAAAACTGCACTACTCAGTTAATCCAAAGAAGGCAAAAAAACCTTGCTTATGCAGAACTAGTAACCTATTCTATGAGATATAAGAGGTTTACTGAATTCTAGACACAGTAGTCCAAACTAGTAAAATAGACTGCGTGGCTTACTGAAAGGTTTGTTAAAAGTATTATACGGGCAAATTAATGTGAGTCTTCTCTGTAACTTCATATATGCTGTACGTTAAACTTCCCTTGGAGAATGGAATGAGACTGAGAATCTGCGCTGTGTTTTAAAGCTTTATAAACATGCAGCAGGTCAGTGCAGTTTTGCCAGTTTTGAGAATCTCTTGAGCATCAACAAGTTGCTTTATCAAACTTCTGATTCGTGTGTTAGGTTTTTTTAACCGTTATGCATGGAGCTGCTTTATCCTCTGAACTTAAATATAAACTGCTTTTCAGTTGTATGTTCTGTAGTAGCAGCACTTCTGATTTATTATCTACTAGCCTTTTGTATAGCAAGCTTGTTTTTCTGAGAAATACTATTTTTGAGGAAATTATGTTAAAATTCAGTCTATTTGGGAATCTCTTCACTTTATTCCAGTGGGATTTAAGCCTGTGACTTGACATCTTGCTGGTTTTCTGCCTCAGTGGAAAGTAGTCTTGTAGTCTCTTCTCTGGTTTAAAGGAAAATAATGGGGAAGAGGCGTAAGTCTGAAATAAGTACTATCCTTCAGAAAAATTTCTTCCTGGTCTTTGAGTTTATGTAAGCTAGTATCAGCTAGTTTGAGTCAAAGCTGCAAAAAACTAACTGGGATGTTGAGCCCTTTAATCCTCAATTTCTTAATTTTCGGGCCCAAATTAAAATGCAAAGCCTTGTCTTAGGCACTTCAATTCACTGTATAATATTTAGGGAGATCTTGGTGGTCTGTCTTCTCTTGCCAGGATTCTGATTCTTGTCACTTTGATACTCATTCATTTATCTGGGGTGTGTTATGCTGCACAGAAAGCTTATGCAGTGTGCTTTGAAGGCAAAAAAGGTAAAAGAGCTGGACTTGGATTTTTTTTTTTTGGGCGGAAGCATCAAGGCTGCTGTTTGAGTACCTGTCACTGTTCTAGAATGGGGAGAGAATGGTGTCTTTTCCCCCATCTGCATTCTCTCTCTCTAACTGATAGATAATATTAGAAGTGCCCTGCTGGGCCACACCAGTGTAGTTTCTATGAAATAGTTTGTCACAGTGGCAAAAGGAGAGTGCTTGAAGTGAAAACAGGAGAATTGGCATCTGCGAAGATGATGTAGATGCCTCATCCTTTTAGTATTCACTTACAGATCTGTTGTCCAGAAATCTATCTAATATTTTTTCAAGTCTGCTGATACTGTCTGTCTCTACAGCATCCCGTGGCAGCAAGGTCCAGGTTGCAGTTGTGTAAAGTACTTGTGTTTTAAACCAAGTATCCCTTACTGCGTTGCAGGGTTAGGTGAATTATAGTTCTTCAGCCTGTCTACTGCTTTGTTGATTATATAAGGCTCAATCATATCCTGTCTTCCACTTTCTCTCCATGATGAGGAGTCCTGGGCCCTTTAGTCTCTGCTTGTAAGGTCCCTTGGTCTTTACAGTTGCTGTTCTCTGAACCCTCTCTAGCGCTACTACATTTTTTTGGAGACACAGGGACAAAAACCGCATGCAGCACTTAAGGTGTAGATGCCCCAGGATTGTACAGAGCAGTGAAAAGAGATGAATTGTCTCTTATACCTGCCAAGCTGATGCATAACGCTTTTGGCTGCTGTTGTATGATGTCAGTGAAGATGCCATGATTTTTCTTATACTGAGTACCAGTCTGGTTCTGCCAAATATGCAAGTAGTGCTTTTTTTTTCTTTAGCAATTATCTACATCTTATCTTCCATCTTCATTTGTCTGCTCAGGTTCTTTTAAGATCCTGAGTTCCTTCCTATCAGTGTAGTAGCTGTCTGCACAAAAGAGCTTAATATTATTCACCTGGTTGGAGAGTCCACTGATGAATCCAGATCACTGCTGAAGATGTTATGTAAAACTAATCCCAATACTAGTGTGTGGCAAGCTGCAATCCTGAGCATGTCTTGGACAGTGACCAATAAACCCTGCCCTTTGCTTCTTATCTTAACCTTATCTTATCCTTTAGCCTATAGAAGAACCTTTCTTTCACTACTGTAACAATGTATTTTCTTAAATATCTTTTTGGGGTGAACACCTGTGGAAGTATAAAGGAGTGCGGAACTTAATGTTCATTGTATCCCCTTTATTTGCTTTCTGTTTTCACACCCCGATAGAACTTCAAGGGTTAATGAAACAGGATTTCACTCTATGAAAGCCATGTTGATTTTTCCATGTGTTGATCTTTTATAGCATCTACCATGTCACCAGGGATAGATGATACTTGCTAGTCTGAGCAACTAACCTGTTTTTTGGAGGGGTGGGGGGGAGGAGGTCTTCTGGGGAGCTTCTTGCACCATCAACGTTCGTACAAAGCTTGCTTCCTGAGCAATTGTGTGTTGCATTCTAAGCAGTAAACTCATTAACTCCCTTTATGCTGTGACTTCTGTCTGTGTCTTGACTTAAAAGTTGTTGGTTTTCAGATAGCTTTAGTTTATCCTTTGAATGAGTGATTAAGGTTACCGTTGCAAGCTAGCTGGGTTGGTAATAACAAAATGTATGTCTGGAGAAGAAAACGCGCCAAGCTGACTTGAGTCTTTCTGTACCTTTGCGAATTCCTGATGCAGAGGCATTAAACTTTCATCGCTTATTGTGCTTTCCTTTTCATAGAATTCACTTAACTGTTTCATATGGGTATGATGATGCAATAACAGCTGTCACAGGAAGAATGACTGAATGCTGTTTTTCAAGCTGAAGAGTCTAGCTTTAGTTGAGATATGGTTTTAGCCTTTTATCTCTGGGAATAGAGTAGGGGTTTTTGCAACAGGAGAACTAGGAGGTAGTTGACATGAGGAAAAAAAAAAAGAAGGAATTGATCTTTCTGTGTAATAAGGGACTTGGTTGTAGAGTTGGTTGCAACAGCTGTGAAGGACAGGGTCATAATTGGATTAACAGTGATTGAATAATCTTGGCAGGAGGAGCCATGAGACATAATGCAGTGACCCAGGTGTAAACTACAGTAAGGATTTTCAGCTGTTGAAAGCTCTTAGTACCAAAGAGAGGTCCTTTTTCTCTTCTCTGAGAACGCTTGTGCATATGTAAACATGTACAAAATGTGTATATTTGTATGATTAACAGCAATAGTTTCTACCTGTTTAAGTGTGTCCCCAGCCTTATTTGTTTTCACCTGTGGTACACATGTTCACAAGCAGCTCCTCTGTCCCTTGTCTCTAAGTCTTCATCTGTCATGTGGCTAAGCTCTTCCCAAAGAGTTTGTGATAGAAATAAATTCACATTGCTTGATGGATTCTGATGATGAGGGAAAAATCTTTAACACTGTTTCCTTCAAAACATGTAGGATGTACTGAACTGGGTTTGTGTGCCTGAGACTGCTGCTGTTTACATCAGTGTGTCCATACACACATGGCCTCTACCTGTAACTGGCATGTAAACTGTGACACTGCTTTTTGCACTACTGAAAGGGGGAGACCTTTCTTAAAAGTAAAGGTGGGGGGGAGGGATATCTGAAAAGCCTTGTGCTGCAACTCCCAAAGATCGTGAAGGAAAACAATACCTATCATGTTGACAACTTGATTTTGTGTGAAGTATGGAACAGTTAAATACAATGAAATGTGCAGTTGCATGAAAACTAAATGTGCAGAAGCTTTGCAGGCTTGTAGGTAAAGAATTGGGTTTAAAACTTAACTATTTGTACATATAGAGAATTGAAAGAAGTGTATCTGACATACAGTCTTTTAATTTAAAATGACCCTATGTAATATTGACTTTTCAGGTACAGATTAGGTGGTATGGTATTACCAACTTTTAAGGAATGGATAGAAAAAACCTTTGGAGCAAGTCTGGAGCACAAAACTACCTCTAGAGTAAGTAAATAGCGGAACCAGTTCCTTTGAACGTTAGTCTTGGTGATAAACAAGACCACATTGTTAAAGATGATTCAGCTGTTGTCCTGAAGGTCACTTTGCACGTGATTTAAACATAGCATATTAATACCTAAGCCTTTTTTAAAAAGTGTTCTATGTGAAACGTTCAATGACTTTAGCATGACTTGTGGTTCCAGGTTGACTGGTAGTACTGCTATTGGAATTAGTCTCCAACACAGGGAGGTTTTTTGTCTGTGTTTGTAGGTTGCTTTTCAAGATTGTGGAAACTGTTTGCCTAGAGGGAATTGTTTATGCAACTTCAATGTTGTTCATGATAACAAAGACAGAAGATACAGTGAAGTAAAATTGTACTGTTTTCAGTGTATTTAATGATATCCAAGTTCTTATTTGACAGTAATATTTCACATGTCTGGGTGCTGAAAACTGGCTACCCGAATACTGAGGATTGAACTGAATGCTTTCAGAAAAAGCAACACATTCAGTGTTCTGGGACTTGTGAAGCATCCATATTTTGCTTTTCAAGAAGAGTAACTCACCTGAGAGCCAGGAGACCTGACTCCTTTCTAAGAATTCCTTTGAGGCTGCAGGTTCCTGACTAGACAGGTGTTTAAGCAGTGTTGGAAGCAGGCTGTGCTTGTACAGTGACTATAGCAACCCTGCTTTGGGTAACAGTTTTACTCATTTCTCAAGTGAGTTCAAGATTGCATATTCTCTGAAGTAGGTAATCTCATAGAGCCTGGAAACTTAAACATTTCTTCAGTCATCTGTTGATCAAGACATTCTTTCATCTGCTAGGACTTGCAGGATCTCCACCTGCCAATATATTTTGAAAAAATTAATCTTGATGTGTTTTCCTTGACCAGGATTGGTCTTAACTGGCTGCTGCTTTAATTTGCTGTGACCAGAGGTCCTGAGACACATTGTTCCCTCTCTACGTGTAGGGGAAACATAGAACAAAGAGTCAGACGACAAGGGCAGATTCTTGAATAGTATCTTGATTCCATAGCACATCTTGCAAAACAGCTTTTCAGGATATCTGCTAGCAATGTTGAATGCTTTCATGTTATGTTGTGCCCTCTGGTTCTGATGTTCTTGTTGGGATCTGAAACAGGCTGACTACCTTGGCACAGAATAGGACTCTTTGGAGACTCTAGTACGTATCTGGATGTTTCATAGCTATTCGCAACTGCTACTGCAGGTCCCCTATTTTCATGTCTGTGTCATAGTTCTTAGTTTATATTTCAGCTTGTCATGCTATATTGGTTTTTCACCTTCTACTATCATTAGAGCATGAGGGAATTTCAGTATGGGAACAGCAGTAGGAGAGGGATCTCTTGGTCCGTTTGTCTATCTCACCTCTTCCTGTCTCTAGTCTATAAGACTGGAGGGTTCCCTGTTGCGTGCAGTTTTCCTGTTGTAATTAACAACAGTAAATGTACCTGCTTATGTGATACTCAAGGCCTGATTTTTTTTCTCCTTTTTCGAACTAGACTTACCACAGAGCAGTTTAGACCTAGTTCACATAGGGTTCCTGTCTCGCCTTTCAGTGCACAGATCTTAAAATATTTCAGTCCCATAAGAATAAATAAAGGTATATTTTTTTTGTTTGGCTTTGTGTGTACTATTTATATGGACAAATGTTAAGCTCTCAATCTTGAAGATGAAAGCTAAAGGATTAAAATACTAGTGGAAGAGAGATAAAAAACCAAGAGATTTAAAATCATCTTCAAGAATTGTTATAGCTTTAAGTAGTTTTTGTCCCTCATATAGAGAACAAAGAGCTTCAAGCACTTGCTGTTCCACTTGAAATGATATGAAATAGTTCTGTCTATGAAAATCCAGGAAGAAACCAAAGTTTAAAATAGAAAATGTAAGCACATCTAGCAAGGATTTTTAAGTGGTTTAAAGGTCTTTATTTGGTACCTGCTTGTTTGTTTCTCATGTTTCCCAAGTTTTTGTCAGAGTTCCGCTCTTTGAGTTAGCAAACAGCACTGTGTGAATGTGCATTAATAGCACCTGACTTCCTCTGTGCTTATTATGACTGGCCCCTAAAAAAATGATCTCTCAGTAGCAGCGTACCTCTCACCTGAGCAGCACTCAGTCTCACCTTCTGTGTTTGTAGGTGACAAAGTGAATATGTTGGAGGGAAAAGCCTTTTTCTCACGTCTGACACCTTATTTCAAGAAGTATATATTATCTTTAAAGCAAGTTAGGACAGCACATATCCTCTTCCAGAAGTGAAATCATTGTTAACACTATATTTTCATTAGGTCATGTGTCCCATATGAAAACTCTAAAACAAACACTTGACTGTCCTTTTGAACCTCTAAATGTTGTTAGCAGTCAGTCATGAACATGCAGAGTCATGCAGATACTTTCTGAATTATCCCTGTAAGTACTCTTTAATTTCTACATCACCTTACGTAGTTTCTTGTAGAATCATAGAATAGTTAGATTTGGAAGGAACCTTAAAGATCATCTAGTCCAACCCCCTTGCCATGGGCAGGGACACCTTCCACTAGACCAGGTTGCTCAAAGCCCCATCCAGCCTGGCGGTGGACACTGGTAGGCAAGTTCCATTACCATGGATCTTTTATCTAACTGAAAACTTTCCTGTTGAAGGTTAAATATTCCCCTCGTCAGCTCTTACTACTGTGAGACTCAAAACATTCAGAGTAGACTGCTGCCATGGTGGCAGATAGGAGACTGTTAATCTCTGTTTTACTTGCTGTTAACTTGGTAATTGGTGCTATCCTGGAAGCTTTTATCTTAAGACACATGTTGACAAAAACCATCAACTGTTCTGGAGGTGATGGAGAGCAAAGATAGGCAAACCTCCATTCCAGGGAAGAAAACTTGGATGGCTGGGTATACTTTTTCTCTTGTGGAAGGCTGAAACTTCAGAAGGTAAAAGAAAAGTGAATTTAGTTTTGCTGTTTTCTCTCTGTACTTGTCCAGAAGCATAGGCTAGGCTCGTCAAAGAAATGTCTAAGCTTCCTTGACTACATGGAACATTTTGTACAATGTATGTTTTGGTGGTAGGGCTATAAGCAAGTTCTTTATGGCATCATTAGGCAGCCCGTAGTCTTTCCTGATGCCTTTATAAAAAAAAATTGCAAGAATGTTCCTCTATTTGAGTTGAAGGTGATGTTGGTTAATTTGCCAGCAAGGTTTTTATGACAGAAGTTTGGAAGCACTGCACTATATTTTAACTGACTTTTGTGCAACTCCTAATCTTTAAGAGTATATTTAAAATAAAAGATGGGGTAGTGAAAAACGTTCAGTTCTCTTGAGCTTGAGGGACTTTGACTAGAAATACGATTCTTGACTGACATTTTCTTTCAAAATAGGAGTTGAAGTCTAGAAGTTAGCTTTTAGTCATAAGACAAGCTTTATGTCTAATTAAAGAACTCCTTAATTAGAAACCATTTGTAATAGAAGGGGTATTCTTTTAGGGAGGTCACCCATAGAAAAATATAAATTTATTTGTTTCTGTTTTTAAGGAGGGGAGAAAAGCGTGTTGTTGGAACCTTCAAAGCATATAAAAGCATTACACATAAAGTCGACAAAGATCTCTATTGGAAATGTATCCTGTGAAGAACCCTCATTCTCTGAATGGGTTTAAAAAGTTGACACATGAACTATGTTTTTATGTTCCTGATAACTAAAGTGGACTTCAGAAAAGAGGATTAAATTGCTAGGTCTGAACTTTGAGAAGCCATAAGAATACTGTATGAAATAATCTGTCATAAGGACTGGGAAGAATGGGTTGTTAAAAACCTTAAGCAGGGATTCTCCCTCTGGACTTACAGAACTTTGATTCAAGGCCTGTTGGTAAGCCAAAATGTCCAGTGTAACTTCTTTGAAAGAAAAACTTTTTTTCTGTTAGCGTTGATCAGGACTTCTAGCTAGAGGCTTTCTGGAAACACCTACATGCTACTGACTGAACATAGATTTTTAAAGTCTTTTTGATGTATGAGGTCTACTTAAAGTATGCTGGTTATGTTAGATCAGTCAAACTTAGTTTTGCCTTGCTTTGAACTTCTGATTAGGCTTTGGTCTGAGATGGATTTTTACTTTCAGTATGTGATAGGAGGATGGAAAGTGGGTTGGTAGAAACAGAACTGTAAATAGAAGAATTTGCAGAGTGGGTAGTTGCTTCATTATGTATTTCTCTGTTGGAGGAGAACTTATATGCAAAAAGGAATTACGAGCTTCAATCTCTACCCCTTTATTAACAGGAGACTGTCTAGTTCTGTTCAGGCAGCTATTTTTCTTGGATCTTGGGAAGTCTTTAAAAAGATATTTTGTTCAGTATGCACTCAAGCTAGTGCATTTCTCCAAATTCCTCAGGAGGAAAAAGGGTAAGAATATGCTACTGAAATAAAAATTCCTGTGTGCATCTAGTCAGCTACCGTCCACCAGGTAGGAGGAGTGGGATCAGTGATTGAAAATGAGGAAGAAAAAGTTCTATATTTCTGATCTTAAATAGTTGTGTTTGGATATCAGTTAGTGTTAACCTGTTTTTTTCTGCTGTACAGAAATACTGTAAGAGTGAACCTACCCTTAATGAACTTATTTTCTTGTATTGTAGGCATCCTTAAATATTAATGATGTACCTCCATCCATTGTAAATGAAGAATTTCTTCAGGATCTTAGAGCCACTAAAATCTCATATTCGCAGGATGCAGAAGATAGGGTATTCAGAGCTCATGGTAAGAGGACTTCTTTTAAATAACTGCTGCTTTCAGTGTTCCCTTGTTTGAACTTGTTAACTTACTGTTTGTGTTTCAGGTCACTGCCTACATGAGATATTTGTACTCAGGGAAGGAATGTTTAAGCGAATTCCTGATATAGTTGTATGGCCTGGTAAGTTTTAATTATCTTATTCTCCCTTCTGATCTGAGAGGCCGCTGTTTAATAAACTCCTGTGCCCTCTTGTCATGGGGAAGCTGTCTCTTGGTTCACTGACTTCACTTGTCTTTACAGAAACTGCAGGAATTTTCTCATGAACGGTAATCATGATTGTTTAACATCTGGATTGCAGGTTGTGCCTATGAAATCCCATCACTCTGTGGGGAAGTCAGATTTGTTATTAAATATAGCTGAAGTTTCTGTTGACAGCTGAATTCATGACTTGAATAACCACGGTGTAATTTGAACTTGTATGTTCACCAGGAATGGTTATCTAAATGGCTGCCTGAATCTTGGTTTTTTTAAAGGAGTACATGATGGTAGAAGGGTAGAGAAATATTTGTATTAGAACTTTGTTTCGTGATGTGCTGTACTTTAATAAAATAAGTATAACACCTGTGACTCCTATTAGAAAACTTTACAAAGGATCATTGCCTCGAAGAAAGAGCAGTGCCATCTGAGTACAGGCTAGGCTCATTTTAAATAGAGTAGTAACTAATGGTGTTGCAGATAATATGTAGCAGAAAACACGCTTGCTTCAATCTAGAAGGATACAAATACTTAAATTGATATGACTTTATTTGTGCACTTTTGTCAATTTTCTACTTGAGTCATGTTTCTCTGGAACTACTTTCCATGTGCCATTCTTTAGTAGCTAACCAAAAATTCCTGTGATCTAAGTACCTGTCAGTTTCTGTTCAGCTGTATGAATTCAACTATTTCCTTACCTTCTATAATTCTCTTTGATAGCGACACTGCATTAGAAACCCCAAAATTTCTGATAAGAACTTAGTCTTAGGTCAGTTGCTTCCTTTATTTAGGGGGGGAAAAAATCACATACGGGAAGCACAAAAAGAGGGACTACAAGATGAATCTCATTACTTGAGGGCAGGTACTGACACAACAGCACTGGTGACTATGAACAGCACTTGCCACAGCTTTATTTTATGCAGCTCCAAAAGCAACTGAAATAAAATGATTGACTACCTTTTATAAAGCTGCTCTGCATGGCAAGAGCAAAGTAACCAGAGTTCGTAAGCATACTTAGTCAGTCCTGCTCATTCTCTGCTGTTTGCATGAGCTCATGCACGCACTGTGTTTGATCTCTTTTTTTGATCCTTTTCCTTGCCTGTGCACAAGCATTTCTGCTTCCCTCTTTGACCAGATACAGAGTGCATTCTGAAAAAGTAAATTTCACCAGCAACTCTACTTTTGAAACAGTGTCAGCCAGGAAGAAAACACGAGTTGTTCAGCTCTCAGAAGAGACTTATTTCTCACCCAAAATAAATTGGGGAGCCTATATTCCATAAAGACTTTAAACTTTATTTGTTCTCCAAGAAATCTGGATTAATTGCTAACTGTTTGGTGGCCCATCTTGCCCTGAGAATTTGCAGGAGGTCTCAATCCATGAGTAGAGCAGGAGACTAAAGCTGTAGTTCTTCAAACATAGAATTGTTTCAGGTCTAAACTTTACTCTGGAACTCCTGGTATTTCTGAACCCAGCTCTTATTTAGTGCCTAACTCTTTGAAATATCTTGCTGGTACCAGAAAAGGAGCTGCTGCTTATTCAGACTGTAATATTTAGTACTAAGCACAAATCTTGTTGTGTTTTTTTTAACTCTGGACTTTTTTAGTTTGCCATGAAGACGTAGTTAAAATTGTGGAATTAGCCTGCAAACACAATCTCTGCATAATACCATTTGGTGGTAAGTGTTATCAAATCTCAAATCTCTTTAACATTACTGGTCAAAATGTATTCTACTTGAATTCAATTTAAATATATGATCATAGTAATATATTGTACCAATAATTCAATAGTTAGATTTTTAAATAGTGTTTTAAATGTGATCCTAATACTGCAAGATCGTAAAAAAAAATAAAAAATTAAAAGCTGCTATGGTCAATTTAGTGGAAGTCATTAAAAGTATGTCAACACCTTGAATATTGAATGTGCAAGAGGAGTGATTATATGAAGCTGAAATCTACCTGTGCCTTGAAAGTCTTTTAGGAAATAAGAGATTGAAATATCTGTTAGAGGTATCATGTTTTTGGACACATTACTTGTGCTGTTTCCACAAATATGTATAAATCAGGATTTTTTGTTGTATTATTGACGCTCATACATCCAGGGAGGATTGTAGTCAGACACCTGTACTGCAGAATCGTTAACCATAATTCTAATTTCCTCTTAAACATAGTTCAGTTTGAAAGTTAGGGTAGAGACTCCTGTGGCAAGGGGGTTTCGGGAAATGTTCCAGGTACAAAGTACAGGTAAAGGCTTCTAATCTGTGTGCTTCTCAGCCTAAAGAATTTCTAAAGGACTTCAGTTTTTTTAATCATGGATGCTTTTTCCTCTAAGCCTGCTGAAAGAGTAGTGAGCTACCTTGTTTTGCCTTAGAGCTCAGGGAATGCAGGATGGTGGCTTTCATGAGCTCATTCTGTGAGAAGCTTTTTGTTGAGAACTCTTAATTCTGTGGGATAAATCTGTGTGTTTTGCTTGATACTTTCTTATGCTGTAGGAGTATAGCTCCTGTAGGAAGGACATTAACTGTTTGAGAAGATGAGCATGTCACTTGAAGACAATACCAAACTAATGGATCTGGTTTCTCCCTAAAATGCTCTCACCCTAATCAGATACATCTGGAATGCTGTGAGACTGCTACAAGTCACTTTTGGTACCAGTAAATCTATGTAGCTGAAAGCAGCAATATTGAATATCTCTTGTTCACTGACCAGGATACAGAAAGATCTTCAGATTTGTTTTCCAAGTCTGTTTATACTGAACTACGGTCAACTTCTGGAGTTATTACTATAGGGGTTGGTATGTAAGAAAAATGCCAACTTTACTATCATTGGAAACAAAGGTGATGGGCTTTGCTGCTCTTGGAGAGTGTTTTATTAGTTGGCACTGTCTCTGTACTTGCCATGGTTGTTCTTC
>NW_009646928.1:341909-378826 GCF_000708025.1 Charadrius vociferus | reverse complement strand
GGCTTTTGTCGTCTTTGAGAAGCCAAAGGCTTCTTGGAGGTTGTTCTGTGACATCCTATATAGATACATTAGAAAACTCTGGAGAAGCTTGACATTTGGTTTTATCCATTTTTTTAGTTATACGCTTTCAGTTTCTTGCTTTCAGATAAGTATTGCATTCCTGTATTAGGTAGACTTCTTAAATTTTCTAGGTAGAAGTGTAGTGGCTTCCATGGTGATCTCAAAAGAATATATAGAAACCACAGCTATCTCTGTTTCTTGGATGGCTTTTTTTATTTCTTATCCTTTCTTTTTTTAAAACTCTATTCTGGACTTAACTGATGCAGCTGAGATGGCCACAGAATTTCATGGTCTGTTATAGAGTGCTGTTAAAGCATTGTCATCTCCAGTGCTACCTTGATTTTGTGAAACTGTTTGGAAGAAGGGACAGCCTTAAAAGGCTAATCACTGGCCTCAAACAGTTAAGTTCAGTGATCTTACTTTATTAAGTTCAATATCAGAAAGGAAGGAGAGAAGGACGGTATGTGAAGAAAAGCTACCTGAGAATTTCATGATCACAGTGTCACTCCCTTATTCGCAGGAGGGACGAGTGTCTCTAGTGCCCTTGAATGTCCTGAAGAAGAGAAAAGAACAATTGTTTCGCTGGACACATCACAAATGGTATGTCTCTCTGCTTTTTTTTTAATTATCCTCTGGTTACTTTGAATAGTGATCACTAGAGAATAATGTTTCTTTCTTTCCACTCCTACTTTGTTCTTGCAAGTATTAATCTGTACCACAATCACTAGAGAATAATGTTTCTTTCTTTGCAAGAACAAAGTAGGAGTGGAAGTATTAATCTGTACCACGCATGGTTAAATTGATATTCCTTCACTTTAAGTGTATGTTGCTGATGTTAGCCCTGTAATACTTTATATGGCCTGTATGTGTTTAATACGAAAAAACCCCACTGTTAAGCCTTCTTATAGCAGCTTTAAGTGAAAATCAGAGGAAGCTACTATTCTTCTATATTGGAACTTTGTATCTGAGGTTAAATGAAAGGCTAGGAAGAAGTTGTTATTGCAAACTTCAGTAGTTTTTGTAGACGTAAACATACTTAAAGGTTGGTAAGGTGACCTGATATCTATAAATCAACTTGAAGGATTAACTTTAAAGTAAAAAAACCTAGATTTTTGTGTAGATAGCATCTTGAGAATGTGAAGTTCATAGCTTTATGGCAGTCTAGAAATGAAGTTCTGTAAAATTTAGTGCTACTTTTCATCCTTCCATTATGAAGGACCTTTATACTTCTAAAATGATAGTTTTATGACTGGGGTAATGAGATGCTTCAGAAACAGCTCTGTATCTTTGAAGTAAGGCTCTACTGCTGCTGAGCACCTGCTGAGCTTAACTCCTTTAGCCTTGAAGGTAAGACCTGGGTTTCAGCTCCATTTTCTCTACTCAGTCAGTGGGGCTTCAGTTAAACTTCTTGTTTCTCAGTGTGTCTGGCTACAAAGTAATCTTTTCTGCAAAAATGGCAGTTGCACATTAAAGGAAACTCTTTGGATGTCTATATGGAGTGAAACCCAAAGAGTACAGTACTGGCTCAGGCCTTCATTTGAACTCATTGATTCACAGCCCATGGCTTTTGATTTTTCTCTGGTTTGGGTGGGAAAGGAATTTGGTTAACTGTTATTATCATGCTTTTGTGTCAGCTAGATATGCAAATATACGCCAAGTCAGAAAACAGACCACTTTCATCTGTCTTGAATGACTCTGCCAGCCAATCTTGTAATCATTAATGAGGAGGCAAAATAAGGGCATTAAGGTGAAAAGAAGCAATGTCAGAGTTAAAAGCTGGGTGTCTCAGAACAGTTAAGATTGGCTAAGTTTTACTATTTTAATAGACACTTAATAGGTATCTTTATCTTATATGTAGGGTCTATATTGCATAAAAACTGATTTATATAAGCATCTTGGATCAGTTAAGCAGTTTGTTGAAATTGAAGGTGTCTGAAAGGAGCTGAAATAGCTGGCTTTGAGTAATTAGTTATCCCAAGTGTTGTGAGGGTAGACAACTGCTTTAAAGCATAGTTTAAGTTGGACTACAAGATGTCCACATTTGTCATTTGAAAAATCAAGGCAAAGGGAAGTTAGAGCTGTTGTCCTTCTATACAGTATTAATACACAATTATAGAAGTACACCAAAAGTGTACTTAATAAGAATGAACAGTGGATGCTGAAGCTTCTGTGGTGTCCTTACTATAAACAAAGCTAAAACCATATTTGTTAAGTTACTCCTTCAAGTTGATTGTCCTCATTGACAACCATGCTTAGCGCACCATGTAACTCATAGCGTTCATACTTTTCCTGTTTAGTAGAATAAGCTGATGGGACAGTGAGTCACACCAGATAAAATGGTATAATCCTTCCAAATATCTTAAATTTCTGAAGTATGTACATGCTCTGACATCCTGATATCTTCTAGCTTACTGTGTCAAAATCCAAGAACTGAACTAGAATAACTGAATGCATTCCATTTAACCCATGGAGTATGTTTAAGAATACCTTTCTGGGGTTTACTTAATGTCCAGGTAGTCAGATTCAGGCACCTTCGGTCATGTTAATTGTGAAAATCACTGTATTGCTTAACTTCTGTAAGAGTTTTGACTTAATTCCTTATGGTGCTTCTGCATTGTTTCTGTAAACATTCCTAGTATAAATTGACAAACAAGTATGTTACTCTCTAATAGTGGTGACTTAATAAACTGTAATCTCTTGTGTAGCTGTTTTGAGGGTGTTCAGCTTCCACTGCTGTAATAACTGGAGTTGTATTAACAGTAAAGTGTATGACCAAGCTTGTTGATCCTATAGCATTAGGGAAGGAAATAAACAAAAATCTTTAACACTGATTCTTAGTTTTGATTGGCTCTTCAACAGAATCGGATTCTCTGGATAGATGAGAAAAACTTAACAGCTTGTGTGGAAGCAGGTATTGTTGGACAAGATCTGGAAAAACAGGTATTTTTAACTTGTTAAGCATCTAGTATTTCACCATATTTTTTTCATAGCTGTTCCTCATGTCTTAGCTAGAATTCAATGATTTAGACTAATTCTTGTGTGTTTTCTTGCAGACTGGTGTGGTAAGCATTATATGCATGGCTATGAACCATATTGCATTGAATGCTGGATTTGACCATTTTATTTTTAACTCTAGCCACAAAATGTGATTACAGTAATAAGCTGACTATTCATGGGATGTAACATTACGCTTTCTGTTTCAGATCTTAAGTACACCCTTGTGGTTGCAAGTCATGAAACTTGGTACCAATTACCAGGAAAAGTTTAGCTTGTCAGTGTGATGCATGTTTTAGTCATTTTGGCCAAAGGTAGTTCCCTCAGAAAGGTTAGACGCTATAACAGATTAGCAGTTGTTGCTGCTGCTTAAGGCCAGCTACATGAGAGTAGCAGAAAGAATGGAGAATTACCCAAAACAGGAGTCCAGTGGAAAATTAGATTGGCTTCACTTCTAAGTGACCTTTAGTGGCCTTTAATTGCAGTTCATCAGATGAGCTACAGCACCCTTCCCAGGGTCTTTCTTGGTGCTTCTCTGTAATCAAGCAAGTTGTGGATGTTTGCTACTGTGCTTCAGAATGTGCAGTTCTACTTACTTAAAAAAAAAAAAGTATTCTAGGACTTGACTTGTTTGTTAGCTAGATGTTGTCTAAACTTTTCTTAGTGCCTAAATGCACTTTACAAATGTGCAGAGATTTGAAGAGATTTTTTGAACAAACTTTTTCCAGACCACTTTTTAGAAGAAAACTTGTCATACTTGACTAATAGAGCTGTTTATGATGAGAAAGATTGCCTTTCCTGCTTTTTATTTTATTTTCCCTTTTATCATTTGATGTAATATTTTAACCTTTCCAGATCTGTTTCTTTTAAGCTTGGAATTAAAATGGAAAGAGAATATTCTCTGCATTTAAATGACATTTTTCTAGGATCGTAGTTAGATATTTCACTACTATCTATCCTTTAAATGCCACTATTCCTTTTACTTAGACCAAGGGAATATTTCCCTTGCTGCTTATAGCTCTCCTCAGCTGAAATACTGCTGTTACAGTTACTCTTTTTGAATATTTTTTATAAACTTTTTTCAATCAGGCTTTTGACTATGAAGAAACTGGTTGTCAATTTGTTCAATATTGAATATAAACTAGTATTTGTACAAAGGTTTTAGTGTATGGAGTGACTGAGCATGAGGACTTCGTGCAATTCTTTCAATGTGCAAAGAATATAAAATCAGATAATCTACATAAGGGTTCTTAAAACACATATACACTTTCTTATGTATACTGGAATTCTTGTATTACTAGTAGATGGGGTGTGAGTAAAGCTAGGACTCCAAGTTGTGCTCGTTTTGTGTAGTACAATCTGAGCATAACTATGACTTAATATTATAGTTAATAACAATGCAGACTTCCACTGAAGTACAGGTAGAATGCAGATACACATTTGGATTTTGCAAAGGAAACTTTGAAAGGTTTTTAGGTTTGCAGCTTGCTAATATTAAGTAAGCTTTGGATTGGAGGCTAATCCAACTTCTGCCTTAAAAGACTTTACCAGCATTATCTAGCAATTATGTTGCAGTGAAGAGGTTTGGTGCCTCTTACTGTGTTCCTCATTTTTTGGGTGCTGAAGTTCCTGAGATGGCGCTCTCATTTACAGATATCATCAATGTTATAACAGTAGCTAAACATTCTAAACAAAGAGCCACATTCTAAACAAATAACAGATTTGGAAAGCCTGTTATATCACAGCCTAACTTTTGTTAAGTAATGGGACACTCAATATACACTTGACTAATATGTCTGTCTTAGCTAGTGACTCTAGGGTGATTAAGACACTTTTCTGTTGGATGAGAACGCTAGGTATTGGTGGGCTCTATAGAGAAGCCTAAGTTACTTGGTTTTGTAAGAATAGAATATGGAATATTAGCTGATAGATGAGGACTAAAGGTGACAAAAAGATAATGAAGATAGAACAATATTTGATACTGTTTTTTGTGATAAGCATTATCATTCAGATTGTGATTCTAAGGGGGAAAACTGGTACGTGCTCATATTTTCTGGATGATGCTGCCTCTTGCATGTGCAAAGTACATACCAGTCTCTCTCCCCTGTCTTGTAAGTGCTGTTAGCACATGCTGTTCATACAACAGGATTCAAGGAGTTAAGGTCAAGTGCTTTGTACATGCAGAGCCAGTTACACATTTTCAAAGCATGGTCTTCTGCTGTGTTTGTGTTTATACAACTTTTAGAAACTGGTAAGTTGTGACTGAAGTAAATTTCTAGTTGTCTTTGGGAATGAGGAGCGTGCAGGCTCCAACTCTTCCCTAATATACAACCGGTAAGCATCTAAAGCCACAAGCTTCTCTGGTATGAGAAGGCCATCAGCTAGATAAATTGCCATAGACACTATGTAGAAGTGACTTTCAATCATTTTAAGTTAGAATTACTTTGCACAACAAAACATAGTTAATGGTCCACATTATGTGGTATACTTAAATACCTGTGTCCAACTGGATTGTTATCAGTTGGTCAGTGCAAATTGATCATCTCCGATGCACTAACACAGTTATCACTTAATGTGAGACTGTTGGGTCTTTAATTCTTCCTGTCCAACAGCTTTGGTGGTGTGATTCTGAGTGCATCCAATCAACCTCAGGTGCTGTGCAGATGGCAAAGCCGAGCTAATACAGAAAAATGAGAAACAAGTGACTACTTAATGTACAGGAATGCGTGATCTGCATCACAAATAGTTGACCGTGTTGCATACAGGAAGCCCAACCAGATGGCTGTATATTAAAACACATCACTCCTTGAGAGAATTAAGTACAGGCAATTTGCTCACACTTTCTGCAGACCTGCTGCATATCACATTAGGATAGAAAGAACAAGAGATTAAGTGCCTTATTTATTGGCAGCATTTGTGCAAAGTTGGCAGTTACTTAGTTATAATTTTTTCCATATGTATTTGAATTCGCACCTTCTTATGAACAATAGAGGTCTTAGTTTTAAAATATGGGGGAGGAGTATTGTAAGTTGACCTGTAGCACAGTGTCTGCATAGTAGAAGCAGAATCAATTTGCATTTCATTTACATATCAAAGACAAAACTTATGGCCTGAATAAATGGGTGTGTGGTCAGGATATAAGGGGTTTTTTAGGAAAAACAACCATAGAATATTGAGATTTGGAGTACTAAGCAAATGCAGGCTCTGTAGAATGTATTTTTTCCTTCCTTTAGCTTGCTGAAAGTGGCTTCTGTACAGGCCACGAACCAGACTCCATGGAGTTCAGTTCACTAGGAGGATGGGTAGCAACACGAGCATCAGGCATGAAAAAAAACATCTATGGAAACATTGAAGATCTGGTAAATAGTTCTAATACTTTTTCTAATTAATTATTCTGTTCGGAGTTTTAACTTTTGTAATGACTTGCAATGAGAGGGAAAAGGGATAGTAAATTGTGGTTCTCTTCAGCGATATAGTTCTGGCATCAGATTTTGACTGAAATGCTTTTTTTGCTTGCTTTTGTTATTAGTACTAATAATCCTTATCACTGATCTAACAGTTTCATTTTGGCTTTCCCTGGCTAGCTTAAGGAATTGTGTTACCCTGTCCTGACTCTGGTACCGTTTTCCACAGTTTGTGCTTTCTATTAATCCAATCTAACAATCCTGTCAAACTTCTAAGATGATTCCAAAAGGCCCATGTTCTTTCCGACCTGTTGTGTGTTCCTGAGGTTGTCTGGTTGGGTCATCTAACTGACAGCAAGCTATGTCTTTCCACCTTCCTGTCTCCCCCTGGGCTAGTAGTTTTTTTTCAAATCAGTGGGCTGATCTAACTGACCGTGTGGATGCAAAATGGTGGAATTTGATGCCACCGCATGGTCTGTAGGAACCCTGAGAAAGGAAGCAATGGAATGGGAGTAGTGATATTCTATTCTTGAATCTGTTTTAAGTATTTAAATGGCTCATCTTTATATTAACCCAGGTAATTTGTTTTTTTTAAAGCATGTTTTTTGATTTAACAATCTACTCTTTCTGTTATAACAAATGTATTGAATATGTTGAAGTTAAATCATCACTATTCAGACTGCCTACCTTATTCCTTCAAACTTCCAGCTTTCTCTTGTAGTTTGTACAGTAGCTCTTCCACACATTTGGGTTGTTTCTTATTTCCTGCAGCACACCCTAGGTAATGTATCCCCATCACCTCAGGCTTTTTCATCAGGTCATAGTTCACAGGCGTGTTTGTTCTGTGCACAGATGTAACACTTTGCTATCAGTGGCTGAGCTTGGCAGGACGACACAGGTTTTATTCAGTAGGCCTGGCTGAACTAAGACTAGTAGTACTTAAAAAGTGTCATCTGTCCCCTACTGCCTGAAATATTATTGAATGGTATAGTTTTGCTTGTACTGGGAGATGTGAAGCAGAAGGCTTTTCTGTCATGCAAGCATAACTTCAGGCTAAAACAGCTTCTGAAATGTTCATTAGGAGGAAATAGGATTGCAAATTGATTCAGAACAGTTCGTGAGTTTCAAAATGCCATAGTGAGAAAGTTTCAGGGAAGTGTTTACCTTCTGAGGAAACTTTATATCTAGAAATGGTGTGTTATATAAGCTGCCTAAAATCCACTTATTGCAGAATCAACAGTTCATAAAATGCATATAGTGAAATTCTTGAACAGCTCAGAGCAGGATGAAAATTACTTAGCTACCTGTGCTTGAAAGTTTTAAAGCTATTAGTTGAAATCCAGTAATTTTGCTTCAGTTAAAGGCTTCATAGGAAACCAAACCCCACACTTCCTTGGTATAAAATAATTCAATAAAGGATTAAAAAAAACCCTGGGCTCTGTATTGCATGTGGATGAATAAAGCTGGAAGCAGTAACATTGAAAAATACTTTAAAAAAACCCTAACCTTCTAGCCTTACATATCAGTCTTATGGCAGATTTAATAGTGATAATCTATTTCACAAAACCTATTCTGTCTGTCTCCCTAATAAAAATATTTATATAGCAACTGATGACTGAATTATATTAACTTTATCAATCAGCAGTTCTAAGGTGTCCTGGTTTGAGGAAACTTAGGCAAATTTAAACCCTCACTTTTTTACTCTGGAGTCCTATGTATGTTCTGGATTAAAATACTAGTACTTGTAAAGTACTGTCTACACAAAGAAACAAAACAGTTTTAACTAGTACTGTCTGCATGCAGCAAATGGCTGACTTGATTTGGCACAGAACTAGAAACAATGTTGTGTGGGCAAATGGTTTGCTGTGTTAGAAATAACTGTTGGTAATAGTCCTCAGGTTATCCCAAAAGTTCTTGGTGCTGCCTGCAGAATGTCTAGAGTCTACAAAGCTGAACTGTACCAAGTTTAATATAGACTTTGTTGAAAATAAGTATCATACAAAAATCCGTGGTTAATGCTAGTATTTATAGTCATTGCATATTGTTTAAACAGGTAATTCATATAAAAATGGTAACTCCTAGAGGAATAGTAGAAAAAAACTGTCAAGTACCTCGCATGTCAACAGGACCTGATATCCATCACTTCATTATGGGATCTGAAGGTATAAACACTAATTTCGCATGACTGCATCTTAACTCAGCTTCTGTAACAGCTTGGTGATTTAAGCATCTTTTAATGCTGTGGCTTCCAGTGTGTCTATGGGTGTCATTACGCAGGCATGAATTTCTTGTGTTGGGATAATACGTTGAGACCTTCATTAGGACTGAAGTTAAGCAACTCTCAACAGTGCTTAAAACAGATCTGTGGAGTTAGCCTACAAGCCTAGGAACAAGCATCATGACTTAGAGGATATCTTGTAACAATTCACCACGTAAATAGTCAGGGATAAATCGCCTACTTCAGCAATAGTGAATTTTTGGGATTTCTCATTTATATTAACTTACAACATCCTGGTAGACAGTTGTTAAGTTGGGTAAGTTGTAAGAAGTACATCTTGCAACACTCAGTTTTTCTTTTTTCTTGAAGGAACTCTTGGAGTGGTTACTGAAGTTACGATAAAGATTCGCCCAGTCCCTGAATACCAGAAGTATGGCTCTGTGGTCTTCCCCAACTTTGAACGAGGGGTGGCCTGCTTAAGGGAGGTGGCAAAGCAGGTAAAGAAAAGCTGGATGTTGACTTCACTCAAGAACACAGATTCTGGCACTAGGGGTGTGCTGATGCTCTGGTATTTCTGGCAATTGATAACCAAGGATTTGAGATAATGTGAGCCTTGTAAGTGTATATCGTCCATAAGGCTTCTGGAAATTGGGCAATTTGAGGATTGAGCATGTTCTGAATTGCTAGATATTCTGAGGCAAATTGTGGATGTGCCTTTTGATGGCTTTTTTTTTCAGTGGGACTTATTTGCATATCTCAGCACAGAAAATTTGGCTTTGCATCTCCTTCAATGGAGAGCTTTATCCTCAGACTAATTCAAAACTATGTAAAAGGAACCAGTATTTAAAGTTGAAGCACAGTGACACGCTCAGGTGAGCTGGATGTTTTGAGGAGGCATTGTGCTTACACTTTAGTATTTAAATAGAGCCTTCTGAACGGTGTGGTCAGATGGTTTCAGGTAGCAAAACTCAGACATGGTTATCCTAATTGTGTAATGCTTTTTCCTCATGGCTATGCTTCCAGGCAAATCTTACATTGGCTAGCCTCTTTCTTCACGATCTTAGACTAACTTTTCTTTGCTCTGTGCAAAACATAACAGATCTTGTCTATGAATGGTGGAATATACCCTGAATTGGGGAAGTAATTTCAGAAATGTTTTAATTAATGCCAAACTAAACACAGCTTTACATTTTTTCCAGTGATTGGTCTAAATTAATGACTTAATGTTCCAAGCCAGATGTTCAAACTGGTATGTGAATGACATGTATATGCTAGTCAGCAGCACTTGCCAGTTCTTCTGTTGTGCTTCTACTGCTAGTGCTTGTTCTTCCTGTTAAAGGTACCTAAGCAGACTGGGAATGCTTAATCATATGGCTTATCGACATTTGAAGTTAATTAAGGAACTAGTGTCTTTTCCCTAGCTATGGGCTTAGTTAGAAGAGGAAAAAAAGGCACTATTAGCCACTTAGTATTGCTCCATTTCTAAGCTTCTGTTGCTGCTGCTGCTGTTTCACTGCTTACTTGAGCCTGAACTACTTACTCCTCTCTTCTTTTGCCCCTCGCATCAGTCTTGGTAGTTACTACAAAGATTGCTATCTGAAAAGCTGTTTCTTGTCTGTATTGGTCTACTTCAACAATAACCAACCTGCAGGTTATGGGTGGGTTGGTGTGACTTAAAACCACTCATCCAGCCTTCTGTCAACCTGCATGGTGAGCTTAGTTCTTCATGTTCCTTCTATTGTATGGCCTGGTATATATTAATGGTATGGAAGGTGAACATGGCAAATCAAGTGATAAAGGAGTACTTTCATATTGGTGAGATGGGATGAAGACTAGCCTAAAATTCAGGCTTTGTCATATTCCTCTGGCCATACACTTCAGTATAATTGGACATGGCCATCACACAGATTACACAATGTAGGCTTAGGTATGACCAGAAGCATGCCTAATTGAAGGCAGCTATTCTTACTGGTTTTCAGATTTCTGTACAGTGCAGAATCTAGATTGGACCCAGATATTTTAACTGCAGTCTGATGGCAGAGCATTAGTGTATTGAGTGTTATTGGGATGGAGTTAATTTCCTTCATAGCAGCTGTGTGTTGCTATGTTTTGTACTTGTGACCAAAACAATGTTAACACGCCAATGTGTTAGCTATTGCTCAACAGTGCATACACAGTGTCAAGGCGCTCTCTGTTCCTCACTCTTCTCCCACTAGCAAGTAGGTTGAGAGCAGAGAAGAGGCTGGGAGGGAATGCAGTCAGGACAGCTGACCTGAATTGACCAAAGGGATATTCTGTACCATATAACATCATGGTCAGAAATAAAACAGGAGAGGGCAGTTTTTCAGGGTTTGCCATTGCTTGGGAACTGGCTGGATATTTTGTTGGCTGGGGGTAATTGATTGCTTTTGTGTCACTGTTTGGGTTTTTTCCCATTTTGCTTATTAAACTGTCTTCATCTCAACCCATGATTCTTCCCACTTTTGCCCTTCTGATTTTCTCCCTTTTGCCTCTGGGATGGAGCAAGTGAGCAGCTGTGTAGCGCTTTAGCTATCTGCCAGGGTTAGCCCACAATTAAACTTTTCAATGGATTTGTATGTATGTCTTTGATTACACAGAAACATAAGTTTGATATTCTAATCAAGTCCTTTATTGCATTATGGTAATCTAGAAAAACACTCAGTACTTGAAGGTCAAAGATCTTTGGTCTATTCCTGTGTTGGCTTGAAGTAAAACTGAAAATTCTCAATGCAATATATCTAGACATACCTAGTAGATGTTGCTATTCAAGTGGAAACAAGCTTATAGTCACCCCTTTTCGATGATGATGGCCATAGGTTTCTGGTATGAAAGTGTGCTTTCTTGTATGCTATTTTTAAATGAAAACTTGATTGTCATGAATTTCATCAAAACTGTACATAATCTTTTTATTCTTCCTCCCTCTCATTCTCCTGACTTTGCCCCCAAGAGATGTGCTCCTGCATCAATTCGCCTTGTTGACAATGCACAGTTTCAGTTTGGTGAGTATGTAGATCTTATTGAACAAATATCTGCTTCCAAGGGTTTTGATTTTAGTAGCTGAAGTCTGTTTTACGTGGTAATTCTTTTGCTCAAAACCAGCCACAGAAACCAAACTCTGAAGTTCAAACTCCAGGTAGTGCAGTTATGGTACTTTCAGAAACAGAAGCCTGTCTTTGTTTCTGGAAAAACAGTATCAACTATAACAGTCAGTAAAGAGACATACTTTAAACTTCATATATGCATCACAAGTGGTATACAGATTCTTTAGAAGTAGCAGGTTTTTTGAAAATGTTCTTATGTGACAATGATTGTTTGGGTGGGAGAGGGGCAATGGCATACTTGCCCAAAGTGAGCTGTCTGTTTTAAAAGAAGCTCAGTAAATGCTGTAACTGTATGCAAATAGAACTAAGCTGTAGGCTTTAGGAATAGAACACACAGATTTTGTGAAATTTCAAATAGTTTAAATACTTAAAGAAAGACAAAGTCAGACATGGAGAGCAGTCATTTTTGAGCACTTCTTAGGGAAAGCTGTCATTTTAAACTGTAGGAAATTTGGCAAAATGTGTTCTGGCTCAAGACACTCTTGAAAAGAACCTAAAGCTCCACTACCCAAAAGCTAATACTTCACAGAATGTGAAGGTCTTGCTGAGACTGTGCTATTTTGATTGTACCCAGAAGATGAAAATGCAAGGTGTGACTGACTTTGAAATCTTCTATTTTAATACTACTTGAATAGATCAGAATTTCTGAAACTTCTTTTGGACAGAAGCTTCAGTGATGAATCTTGACTTCAAATAGCATTAATATGGTGGGGTTGAAAAAGTTAAACTTTCTTTTTATTTTTTTCAAACCAAGGAAATTGGGATCTGTAAGACCTGAGAGCCCAGCAAGCCTCGCTGCTTGGTTTGAGAGAAATAGTATAACACAAGAGTGACCAGACATGTACAACAGAAGGCAGATGCATTTTTCTTTCTTTTTAATTGGGAAGAAGTTTGACCAATTACAAGCTTTAAACCCAACACTGAGTAAATCATTCTTCTGGTTTTTAGCTTTGATCTGAGGCTGCAGCTTATACGGTCACCTGTAAAGCATAGTTTCGGGTGTGTCAGGATAGATTCTTCTTGTCATTATTAAGCAGGCTTAAATCCAATAGCTTTTACAGATTGTGGCTTAATAAATTAATGTCCTTTTATCTGGTGCTTTTTTGTGTGCTTACTTAAGTGTGCTTTGAGGTGTACTTCTGGGGTTTGATCAAATCTGCAGGGAGAGTCCCTCTTTACTGAAGATAGAACGAGAGTGATCAGTTGCTGAAGTTCATGCTTTATCCACGAGGGAATACTTTGTAAAGTATTTTAGAAGGAAGTATCATGTAAATGGTGCCTAACTTTTTTTCTGAATTGGGCTCACAGCACGTAGGCCAGATGCAAGACTGTTAAAGTGAAGCAGTAATGGGAGTTCAGAAGTTGCTTGTGACTGAAAACAATGGAACAAACAGTAAAAGACTTTCATCTCAATTAAACCCAGTCCTGAGGCAGAGATGTTAATTTAACAGACTCCAAGACACCATTTATATATCCTGGTAATTTTAATTCCCCGTATGTGATTAAGGAAGCAATTACTAGCTTTATGTAGAAAATTTTGCACAAGTGACATAACCATTAAGGAAAAAAATTGCCTAACTCCCAACTTGCACCATTCTTTGGCTATTGGTTTCAGTGGTTTTGGCACAACTTCTAAAAAGGTCACTGATTTTGCTTAGTTTTGTAGAGTAAAAACTGATTAATTGTTCTTTTAAAATTTTCCGTGTACCATATACTTGTGAAGATATAAACTAGGGCAGCCTTAATTAGTAACAAATGAAATACTTGTGCACAGTTGTATGTATGCCTTTTAAAAAAAAAAAACCTAAGAAAACCCTTTTCCTAAATCAACTTTTAAATGAGAAGTCTCTTTAATTATGATAGTCAAAGTGCTTCAAGTGATTCTTGCAACTTTGACTACTAAGCTATTTTTTTTATTTGCCCATTGAAGTAGGAATTCTAAGAGCACTACTTGCTTTAACTCGCCTTTTTCCACTTTTTGCCAAAGGTCATGCTCTTAAACCACAAGTTGCTTCTATTTTCACATCGTTTTTGGATGGACTGAAAAAATTCTACATCACAAAGGTAACTTTTGGGGTTTAATACTGTCTGGAGTTTTGCATACTATTTGTAAAAATTCAAGATCTTTTGGTATGCGGTCTCTAATGCAGCTGCGTTTGAGTGTAACAGATCCTACACTGTAGTGTCAGTTAACTGGAGATTCTCAAGATGGCTTAATCCGAAATGAGATTATCTGAGGAGTTATTCTATGAAAGCTGTTCTTGCTGGTCATATCTGTAGATGAGATTAATGTGCCTTGTCAAACAGTGAGTCAGTGACAGAGCAAGACTAGAACCAATTTGTGTAACTTGCAGACCACTGATCATCAATTAATACTGATGGAGCAAGGCTAACACTTTACTATCTTTTCTTCCCAGGTTTTGTCAAGGCACAATCTACCTTGTTATTACAGTGAACTAGAATTTTGGGAGAACTTAAAGATATTTGTCTTGAATTGCCCATATAAATTATTTTTTTGTCTTTCTGGAATTCATCCCAAT
Source organism: Charadrius vociferus (assembly GCF_000708025.1). Taxonomy (NCBI): domain Eukaryota; kingdom Metazoa; phylum Chordata; class Aves; order Charadriiformes; family Charadriidae; genus Charadrius; species Charadrius vociferus. The sequence goes on along the minus strand of NW_009646928.1, from coordinate 364,488 downwards.
GAATACCCTTTTAATCCAGAATTATCTGATGCTAAAGTGATTTCACCTAGACTTCTGTATGAAATATTCTGTCTTGTTGACACTTCCTCCAAATTAGCTAACGATAGTTTCTGTAAATATGGGTATTCAAATATAGAAAACTGCATCATCCTGGATTTAGATAACTGTTAGAGGAGGAGGTAAACATTCCATTCTGATCTGATAATTTTGAGTGTCTTCAAGGAGTGGACTTACTTGAGAGACAATGGCTAGTATTGATTCTGCTCCTTTTTCCTGTGCTACTGAAGTAGAAAAGGCCATGTCTTGGGATTTCTTTTGCTGGGGAATACCTATTAGGTTTAGAGATAGCTCAAAAATTATTTTGCCTTCCCTCCCTATCTGCTGTAGTGCAGAAATATCTAAAGAAGTAAAGGTTGTAGCAACAAGATTGCTGTCAATTTGAAACAATCCTCGTTGGCAATATCTGCTGCTTCTGCAGTTGGCAACAAGCATCTCTGCTTGTTGGGATGTTGTATACCACTTCTTCCAGCTCTGCAGAAACAAAAAACTTGTGGAGAAATACTGTGTAATACTGATGCAGAGATTCCAGGCTGGTTACCAATGGGGAGCTCTTATGTGAGGGCTCAGTCGCCTGGTGTATGTGAGCAACTGCTACTTTGGAGAAACTCCCAGCTGGGATGGGAGGTAGGAGTAGAGAAAGGAGCAAGTTTAATGACCCTGTCACCAGGATACAGAACGCATCCGGTTACTCCATTCAATAAAAGAATGAAGTGTTAGTTGTTTAACTGATACCACTTAAGAGAATAGGAACAAATTCTTTCTGGTTTAATCCTCCATGTAGTTTGGGACTGTTTACTAGGTATTGTTTGTCTACTAACTCACACTGTAGCTAGTTCCTCCAATGCCTCTTAAAGAGAACTGTAAGGTGTTACCTGAGCATTATAGCCAAAAGATGGCAGAATAGACAAAAGGATTTATACTAGATGAAATACAAATGGCTCTAGAATGAGAAGGGACAGTAAATAGCATCTTAATAGACCTTTATTCCTGTGCTTGGAGTTTCACTGTAGTAACAATATTTGTTTCTATTTGTGGTAGCAGTGCTGTTTTTGTAGGGCTAATGGATAAGACAGATCCTCTCCTCAGGGAAGTATATTCTGTTTTTAAGTAGTTTGCATGGTGTTTTTTTGTTGGGGTGGTAGGATGCAATATCCTCTTCAGAAATACTAATTTGGATGTCTTTTACTGGGGAATCACTGTACAGATTTGAGCTCATTGGCTGGAGGACTGAGCCATCCCAAGATACTTTGCCTCCTTGCTGGTCTTTCTTGGATTGTCTTGGTACCTTCAGTTAACCTCCAGTACAGTTAATCTATTTGTTAAGGGAATAATAAAAGGAAGAGCAACTCACTAAAATTTTTCCCAGCATAGCTGTTGTGCATAAAGGATGAGTTTGAACTGTCAACTGTTAACATAAATTCATGTAATTTCGGTTAGTCCTTAATAACAAGTTACCACAAGCAGAGTAGAGACTGGAAGAGATGAATGGTGCTGGAAAGTGAAAGGCTTTAAAAAATAGTTGCTGGTCAATATGCATATCAAGAACACGTTGTTTAAAAGGATAAAAATTTATTATTCAAACTGTGGAAAAAATCATGAGACTTTGTTGCAACTTTATATTCAACTCCATTCTTTCTGAAACCTGCTTAGTAGTGGTCATTCACTGAAGCTAATTAATAATAAAAGGAGGTATGTAGAAAGTAAGGCTCTTACTTTTTGAACCAGTTGTGAAGATACGACTCCTGAATGCTACCTCTGAAACAAAGCTATACAGACAGCCTGACTGCACTACTACTAAGCCTGTAATAGATTTCTACCTATTTCCACTGGGATATGCTCCTTGCCACAAGTTTAGAAGTTGTTTTCCTTCCATAGTGCTTTTCCCAGCATAGAGGTTTTCTGTGGCACACTGCTGATAGAAGTGTTTTGAGAGCGGTGTTGTTTATGGTCGTCATAGTAATCTTGCTTCAATACAGGAATAGCTGATAGAATATAAATGTCTTCCTATTGCTCAAAGCATTTAAGACCTGTTCTTTCTTCAAGCGTAGTTAGACAGCTGTTATGTTTATCGTGCTCTTTAACAGGAGAAAAAAGGTGACAGATATAATCTGTTATTTCAGTGGACTTGTGAATGTTTGTCCTGTCAAGGAAAAACTTGACTGTTTTGAGAGTAAAATCTTGAAAGATGCTTTTTCCTAATCTTTCCTCTTAGTTGCAACAACACTTATTAACCAGAGCACTTGCTGTGTATTTGAAAAGTAAGATCTTGTTGCTTGTGTTCTGCCACATAGGCTATGACATAATACAAAGTTTTCTCTCTTTGCAGTTTAAAGGATTTGATCCCAACATACTGTGTGTAGCTACGTTGCTCTTTGAGGGTGACAGAGAGAAGGTTCTTCAGCATGAAAAGCAAGTCTATGATATTGCCACCAAGTTTGGGTATGCTTTACAAAGGCCTTTTTCATACGAAGCTGGGAATTAACTGTCCAGGAAAAAATAGGATTGCCATATATATTTTTTTTATAGTGATTACTGTATAGATATGTTATCAATGTACTAGTTTGAAGTGGCAATAATCAACTAGTTACTGAACGTTTCCCTTGGTAAATATGGCTTGTGCTGTTAATAGGTGACTTTACTCAAAAACTTCAGTTGTCTTTGTATTGCAGAAAAGTATTTGACTAAACATGGAATTGATGTTATTAAAATGGAAACTAGCCCTTGTAATAGCTTATACGCATGGAAGCTGCTTGTTTTGCAATCTTAGTCTACTATAGCTACACAAGGGGAAGACAAAATCATAAGGGTGATACTAAATCTTTGCAGAATTGATGTGAGCATATGAATATAAGAGCTTGTTTAAAAGGCGAGTTTGTGTTTAGTTAAAGGAATGCAGTGAATTTCTGCCCCACAGACTGTTTTCTGTTCTTACAAAGGAACAGAAAACATGCATTGGAGTGGCAGGCTGAGTAATGATCGGGTAGTTTCTGTCCTTCCGCTTTGATTAAGCGTGCTTGATGAAAACCATCATTAAAAATGTGACTTGACAAGAATATACTTCTTTAAAGGAAGTTATTGCTAGTATAGTGGTCTCAACTATTCAAATGTATGTAAATGTTGGTTTAGCGTTTCTGAAATTTGTGCTTTCTTTCTACCACTTAACTTATGAAAGTGGAATTTCACATGTGCAGCTTGCTAACATTCAATGATAAGAATAACATTGTTTTTAATCTTAAAGAGTATTTTAGTTACTTTAACGTATGCAAGAAAAGGCTTCGACTGTAAATGCTTTTCTATTTTGGTGTTTCAAGATGGTGTAATGATAAAGGGAGGAAGCCTGTCTTTTAGAAGGTGGTGCTGTCTGTCCTGCTCAGTTAAGGCTATTAGCTAAGTGTTTAATAGTTTAACCTGGTATAAAATGCTACACTGTTTAATGGTCTGAAATTCTTTAATTCTGTCCTTCTTCAGGATGTCTGATTTTATTTTTTTTTTTCCCCCACACACCCCCCTCAGATTTATAGAAACTTCTAGGAAGACTGATTACAGATATATAGCACTCTCTTGCTCTTAGAAACCAATAGCTAAAAACAGACTTTCATAATGCCCCAAACTTGATAGATTAGTGAGGGCAAGGCTTTGTCTTTCCTTTTAGTGCTGTGTCCTTTTTTTTTATCCATTCCTATTACTTTATGCTTTTGGGGTCTTAAGTCTCGCCCTCATGACCTGTGAATGTACAAGTGCACAAATCCAACATGCTTAGAAATGTAGTTACATATATCCCTGTAAATGAATGTTGAGGATGTATGTCTAGTTCTGTTTCCCCTGCTCTTTCGTGATGTTTGAAGACTGTTACTTTAAGATCTGCATCGAATGTTTAGTAATTGTTCATCTCTCTTCGAATTATGGAATGAAAAGAGAAATGCAAACAGTTAAAGGTCTGGTTTGAAGTAATTTCTCGTTTGTAGTGGAACCCCACTACTTGCAACTATTGTAATACAGCTTAGAGACAGCTAAACTTGCACATATGTTTGATAATCAAAGTATTTTTTTAATTCATCTTGGAAACCAGTGACTGCTTTGCTGGAAAGTTAATTAAATTCTTGTTAATTGCAGTGGCTTGGCAGCAGGAGAAGATAATGGACAGAGAGGATATATGCTGACATTTGTCATTGCTTATCTTCGGGTAGGTCACCTTTTGTCTGCCTGCTGAAAATTCTGTTAATATAACAAAACAGATGTCTCTTTGAAGATGCTTTGTCTGAAATCGAAATGCAGGTTGCCTTGGATGATATCTCAAACTTCTCCCAGAGATTCTCTTCTATTTCTGACTAGTGTTTACTGATGAAACTTTACCTGCAAAACGCCATAAAAGCATTAATTTATGCACTTAAGAAAATAGTTTCTAGTAAAGAGTAGAGAAAATTAGGTGGAAAAATCCACTAGCAGTTACTAAATGAACCAGATAAGACATATAAATCTACAGGTTGAATGTAATTGGAGGCTGGTAGAGTACTTGAGATACTCGTGCTCACTCAGCTCTTACTCTTTGGACATCTGCTTATGGCTGTGGTTCAAATCAGAATTCCAGGGCACATGGGCCTTTAGTCTGAACTGCTGCAGCTGTTCTTATGAATCTTACTGTTTTAGAGAGTTTGGGTGGTTTGTGGTTTTTTTTGTTGTGTGGTTGGTTGGGGTTTTTTTCAGAATAGTATGCACATCCTGAGTGCTAGATTTCATTTGGCTTTTGTAGTCAGGGACAAATCACTGAATTTACCTTTATTTCAGCAGACTATATGTAAAATGGGCAAAATATTTGTCCTTATTCTCCCTAGATAGGAATTGCATTCCAAATAAATATTTCTACTAAGTATTATATTGGTTAGCACAGTGGAGCTCTTAGCTTGATGCTATAGTAATACAAATATTTGATCAGTGTAGGCATACTGATGGTCTGACGAGTTGTCTCATTATAGCCATGACATCAAAATGTGTCATCTGTGTCTTTGAAGACCTACCCAATTTCCATACTTACAAACTAATGTCACTGGGACAGATGTGTGTCTTTGCTAAACAGAGTTTCTATTTTTCTCATACAAAATAAAGTTGCTCAACTGTTAGCTATGTAGCATACACTAGAATCCCAGATGTTGATGCTGAATGTTACTGATAATTTCCTTTCTCTATTTATTAGGACCTGGGCCTGGACTACTATGTAATAGGAGAATCATTTGAAACATCTGTTCCTTGGGATAGGTAAACTGTGATTCTTTAGAATTGCTTAAAACTTGTACTTGATTTCATTCAAATTATTCCTGACTCATGCTTGCTCATGGGGAAACGTAATTTAATTTAGGCTTTATGCGTATTGAAGGCTCCCTGATGTGCCTCAAAGCTTGTACCTGTGTGTTCTTGCTAAAGTTGCTAGTAAATTATATATCAAGGGTTTTGTAAATGCAATATAGACAAGCATTCAGTAATATTTCTACTTAGGTTAGCTTAGTGTAACAAATTCAGGACTTGAAATTGCCCAGGTTAGGAGGCTGGACAATGGTGACAATTGTATTGTGTGATGAGCAGACACATGTGTGGGATCAGCAGTGTATTTCAAACAGAAAAGTTTATAGTGGAGGTCAAAAAATTACTGAAGCTTTTTCTTTCCCCAGTGTCATGGTTTGGGCACCCAGTAATGCAGGGAAATGAAAGGACTGAAAAGATGACTTTTGCCCAAGATAAATCTTTTTCCTAAACTTTTGTTAGCTGTGGTTGAGAAGCACTTGACCATAACAGAGTTTAATATATTAAATAATTTTGGATGGTTCTGTCCATTTGGTAAGCCAGAAACCTTTTGCAGGATATTGAGTGATTTGAATCAAAGCTTTACAGCGTTTAATGCAAAGTGGGAAGCGTGCAAACTGTGATTTAAGCTGGCAAGCCTGTATCCTTGCCATTGAGTTTAGTGGCAATGGTAAGTTCCAGCCTCTGCTTTGAAGATTGGCACAGTATCTTAAATGGGTGGCAGAAGACTGAACTGAGGACAATTTTAAAGCAAAATTGCTCTCTAGTTTGCTTTGGCTTTATACATCTTGAAGTATGCTAACTGCTTAGTCACAAATTTGTTTTGCCTCTCCCTGATCTCAGGAGAGAATGACTTTTTATCTAAGAACTAAAGTAGTACTTGAAATTGTCCTCGCCAAAGCAAATACTTTCAAAAACTTTCTACTTTGACTTTAAGAACTGTGTAATTTTCCTTAAATCAGTCAGTTACCTTGCTCCTGACTGGTTGAAGATAGTTGAATAAAATATTTAGCTTTACTTGCTTATTCACTAAATGGATAAGTTTCTCTTGTGTATTATTTCTGTCAATCTGCAAAGTAGTTTAAATCTGGGTTGTATAGTATAGCACTGCAGACCATTGTCAGAGAATATATAACAAAAGAAATGGTCACTTGAAAAAGCAGTGATTTCTTTCAGTTCTAAAAATTTGGTTGCACCTGAGTCTGCACTGGAAGAAAATTTAAAGGCAAAACAAGTATGTCTTACGACAAGATTTAATAGCTCATTTCCATATTAGAACTATAACATTTCAAGCTGGCAAACTGGTGCATAGCTGCAGTGTCTCCTGTTTTGGTGTTGCAACATACCAAAGGTGTGGTATTAGCAGAGTATGAGGCTTTAAGGGGTCTCAAGCTTTGTACTGTGGGCTGTATTTGTCAACTACTTTGCCAAAAATTTGAGGCTGTTTTGATGAGAAAGTAAGTAAAGGTATGCAGAAGCAGGTAACCTCCATTTTCTCTTGAACACTTTTGACTCCTAATCCTTATGGAAAATCATAGTCATAGAATGGTTTAGGTTGGAAGGGACCTTAAAGATCACTTAGTTCCAACCCCCCTGCCATGGGCAGGGATACCTCCAACTAGATCAGGTTGCTCAAAGCCCCATCCAGCCTAGTCTTGGACACTTCCAGGGATGGGGACCCCACAACTTCCCTGGGCAACATTGTTCCAGTGTCTCACTACCCTCAGAGTAAAGAATTTCCTTCTAATATCTAATCTAAGTCGTCTCTCTTCCATTTTGAAGCCATTACCCCTCGTCCTGTCACTACATGCCCTTGTAAAAAGTCCCTCCCAAGCTTTATCGTAGGCTCCCTTCAGATACTGGAAGGCTGCTATAAGGTCTCCCTGGAGCCTTCTCTTCTCCAGGCTGAATGACCCCAACTCTCTCAGCCTATCTTCATAGGAGAGGTGTTCCAGCCCTCTGATCATCTTTGTGGCCCTCCTCTGGACCTGCTCCAACAGGTCCATGTCCTTATTGTGCTGAGGACTCCAAAGCTGGATGCAGTACTCCAGGTGTGGTCTCACGAGAACAATGTGGAGGGGTACAATCACTTCCCTCAACCTGCTAGCCGTGCTTCTTTTGATGCAGCCCAGGATACAGTTGGCTTTCTGGGCTGCAAGCACACATTGTTGGCTCATGTTGAGCTTCTCATCCACCAACACCCCCAAGTCCTTCTCAGGACTGCTCTCAATCCATTCTCCACCCAACCTGTACTTGTGCTTGGGATTGTGCTGACCCATGTGCAGGACCTTGCACTTGGCATGGTTGAACTCCATGAGGTCAGAATGGGCCCACCTCTCAAGCCTGTCCATGTCCCTCTGGATAGCATCCCCTCTCTCCAGCATGTCGACCTCACCACACAGCTTGGTGTCATTGGCAAACTTGCTGAGGGTGCATTCAATCCCAAAAGAGCTTTCATTAGGTACTCTGCTGTTGAGAAGTACAGAAAAAGCAGTACTAGTGAAGTCTTGATGAGGACTGTTTTATTCTTAGAACAAAATCTAAGCTACTTAAAATTAGTTCTAGAAGGCAATCTTCTGTTTTATTAGATTATACTTTTTAAAAAAGATTAGCAAAGCTGAAGTTGTGTTTTTTAGGAAGTTGTGTAAAATCATATACTAACACTTTATATTTTAATGTGTTTTCTGTTACAGGGTTTTGGACCTTTGTAGGAATGTAAAGGAAAGGATAGTAAGAGAATGCAAAGAAAAGGGTGTTCAGTTTGCTCCTCTTTGCACCTGCAGGTAAGGCACGCAACAACTTAATCACTTTTCTTGAATCTTTGAATCTTTGATTAGTAAGAGAACTAAGGAAGAGATCATTAAACTTGCTAGGTAGTAGGTAAAGCACTTCTATTAATGGCATTACAAATATTAGTAGTCTTGACCTTCCTTTTTAACTTGCAAGTGGATTACAAGTAAAAATGAGTAGTTCAAGGGATTAGTAACACTTGATTAGTCTTGAAACTTACTCTTGCTTATATGCACAAGAGTCAAGTGTAACAACCTATTTCAGAGCTTCAACTCAGTCATAGCATTGAGTCACTCATGAACTATGAGCAAAAAGGATACAAAACTACTGAGGAAAAAAAATACTACCTTCTTAAATAACCTTATAAATTGTGTAATGTCACGCAGTGGCTGGCTTAATACCATAAAGCTTTGTTTGTAATGCAGTTTTCTTCAACAGGGTGACACAGACTTACGATGCAGGTGCATGTGTCTACTTCTATTTTGCCTTTAACTACAGAGGAATTAGTGATCCTATTCATGTCTATGAACAAATTGAGGTAATGTATATAAGAATAATAGTTAAGGGGGAGGGGGAGAAGCTGATGTCCTGTAATACAGTATAGTGAACCCATTGGCCAAACTGAATTTTGCAGGAAAGATCTCAAAAGTCTGTTTGTGAAGCTTTGATCATTAGGAGCTAGGAAAGAGATGCATTCTAATAGTGCACCAAGTAGAGGGAAGACTGCAAGGTGACTATTTTAGACATCAGTAAATGAACGCTTATTACTAAATTACAGGAAAGCTTGAACTGGAGTTGGTTCTTGGATGGCAGAAACTATCAACCATAAAACCCAAATCCATGGGAAACAAGACTTCCTTAGATCCATTATTTACAAAGCTACTTCTTTCACCTAATACTCAATTAGTCTTTAAAATACATGGTAAAACTATCAAGACCGTACTTTATTAATAGTGCTGCATGTAGGAAATAACGAATGTGAGGGTCTCTGTCATGCTATTTCTGAGAATTAACTGCTATGGTTATTTCTGTTTAGGCCTAGATAAGTGCTTGTCTAAGTCGTCTGTGTTAGGCTAGTTGTAAGTTGCTTCGATATTTACCAAAAAGCTCTGGAATAACTGCTTTAACACTTTAGCTGGTGAAACATTATACTTACCTGTTAGGGGAAACTAATATCTTTGTTACCTTGAAAATGTAATACTTAGACATGGAAGGAGTATGGCCAGACTGGTTTTCATCCTACCTTTTGGTTCATATGCTAAAGCTTCAGCAACAGAAAATTGCTAATAGGACTATGCAGAAATAGTCTGTATGTTATAACTAGGATATCATTCTGCTCATGCTTATTCTTCAGAAATTTCTCTCTAACTTGGCAAGCGGATGGGAAGTTTTATCTACAAGTTCTGAGGCTTCTGTACTGTTGAATCTAGGACACTGGAGAATGTAATACTTGAGTTCTTATTTAATGAAACTTTATTAATACTTGGATATTGGCATTTATTGGAATTAGTTAGCAGTGTGATCACCTGGATGCATGTGTTCCATTGTGGGTGACTAAATTTAACCTAAAGTGAGTTTGCCAACCAAGTACATGCACACTGTGGTAGACTGAAAAAAATCTCTTAAATGCATAGGTATGGTTACATACATTATTCCTAAAAAAGTATACTTTAAAAAAAAAACAACCCACAACAAACACTTAGTGCTTGTGCTTAGGAAAGCTTTCTTTGTTACAGCCTTCTAAGCTAACTATTCATAATCAGAGCTGGATGGGAAAGAAAACTCTAGAGCTTGAAAGTGTTCAAATATTACTTAACATAACATAAAAATCTAAATTTTTTCTGCCGCAAACTTCACCCATGAAGGAGTTGTTGGTTGTAAAGTACCTCACTTCCTTGACTAGAATCTTGGAGATCTGGGTCTAAACTCTGGTCTGAATAAGGATCTTGAATCACTCTGGGGAGCCTATTTTCAAGCAACTTTATTGTTATTTCCTTTTCAGTAGGCACTTAACCATCTTCCAGATGAGCATCCTAGCCACTAGACTATTTTCATTTTGGCAAGGGAGAAGTGATCCAAAATATTCCATTCTAGAATAATAGATTTGTTGTAACAGATGCCATTTTAAATGTCTTGGCTTTGATAATGTTTTTTTATAAAAAAAAAAACAAAACCTGCTTACATTTATCTATAGACTTGAATGAAAATGTTTACCTCTATTGTGTACCCTAATTACTTCTGAAACTTTTCATAGACATGTGTAAATGAGTATGATGGCAAGTTATTTCACTAAAAACAAACATCTTGTTCATTTACTGTTGAATAAATCTTGTCTTTCCAATTTAGAGGGCTGCTAGAGAAGAAATACTTGCCAATGGAGGAAGTCTGTCACATCACCATGGAGGTAATGTTCTCAGTCTAATATTACTCTCTCTGATACTGCTAAATATTCATGAGTACATAAAATAGTTTGTAATAGAACTTTGAAAAATATTTCACAGGCATTAAGTGGAATTACTGGTGAAGGGGCTGGGAATCTCCTGGCATTCTTTCTAGAAACTTCTCACCTGTTTGTCAGACTTCCATGGAAAGTGTCCCTAGACCTGGTTTATTTGATGTCAAGTCACGTGATGTGGTGTGACTAGATTCAAACCTCTCATAGGAAATCTGTGAGCTGTCTGAGAACCTGAACATGTAGTTGATCAATTTTGTCTTGAACAACTTCTACTGAACCCTGTGTTAGAGGTATATTTGGTTACAAAGGCCTCAAATTAGTGTTTTGCAGTTTTAAGACAGTTTGTCCCTTGAGGCTACCTGAATGCTGCTAGCCCTAATTCTAGAGCACTTAGTGAAAATATCTGCGTAAAAGAGCTGGAGACTTTAAACTGGGCTATGGTGCAATCTACCATTTGCTGCATAATTGATGTTATTGCTGGCTTGCTGTCTGCTAACCTCTGATTATTCAGGTTGCTCTCTTGGAGTTTGGGAATTACTTGTCCTGAGTTGCTAGCTTCTTTGCAAGCTATTTTATACTTCAAGAACCAGTGTCATGTACAAGTGATACTTCATATATCTGATCCTTTACATGTGCTTTTCCCAAATATTCGGATAGCTGAGTTTGATTGCACGGGTCCTATATAATGCCTCAGATGTCAGGAACACTTGTTGTGAAGTCAGTTTGATTTGTGTAGCTAGCTTCTTTAAACTGGTTAATGTAATGCATTCCTTTTGTCTGCTTTCTTGGGGAATTGTCTGGCCACAGAAATAAGAACAAAGAAGAAGTCTAATGGTTTAAAACTAGGTTAAAATTTTGTAATTCTAAGAAAGCTCTGTGTGGGGAAAACAGAAGGGCATAAACTGTGCTTTAAAACATGTTGGTGACTTCCTGGACTTGAAACTTTTAGCTAGGGCTGTTTTCAGGCATCTCTCTGGCTCTGTGATAAACTGAAGTGAACTCTGCTTTAGCCATATCAGGATAGTGAAAGATGTGTAGGTGATAACATGAGTGAAAACAGTTTCAGTATTTTTTGTTTAATAATGCTCTTATTGTCTGCTGATTAAATCTTTAATATGGTGGTATAGCAGACCGGTCAGTCCTCACACATGGGATGTGGAATTGCCCCCTTGATGTACTATTGTGCTCTCCCCTGCTGTGGCAGCTGTATTTTACTGTGACTAGCATTTAATCTATTAACTCGCATGCAGCTGGAGCTTGTCACGTGTTTGGATGTATTTGCCCTCACCATATGAAACCTTGCTTACAGCATATGTTGAACAAGAAAAAAAAATGTTCTTATGTAGCATATTCAAACCCTTGCACACTTGAACTCTTCTGACTACACAGATACAAAAAACTTGGTTTCTGTTAAACTTTTTATGTTCCTGTTCTATGCATGACTGCCTCTTACACTGATAAATATTTTCTGCTTTGAGTGCTTTTGTCTGGCGGTCCATTGTGTACAATATTAAAGATCCATTTTTTCCAGTGCTTAGTAGATGTGCTGCTGAGAATTAGCCTAATGGTATCGGGTTTATTTATTGACCTTCAGGCCTTGTCACTCTTAGCACTGTTAAGACTGGTCTATTGTGTGGGGCAAAAGAAAATACTGGTGCAATTTCTTTTAGTATTTGTCTTGTAATTGTGATTAATAACAGTTGTTTTCACTATCTGGAAACAGACAGGCTGGTTTGTCTGCCCACAATCACACTGTGATAAATGGAGCTATTTTAACTCTGGTTTTGTGTATCAAAGAAAACAGATGTAGTCTGGGACTTGAGGCTATAGGAAATACAAAGCCTGCTTAAGTCAATCTTCATATACTTCTTGAGTGAAGAAGTGGTCATATATGACAGTTTGAGATGTATAAAGCTCTAAATTATTTTACAGCTGGGTAAGTACTAACTGCAGGTAGACACATTGCTACAATCTACAGTGAGAACTGAAATCATGATACTTTAAATTTTATGAAGAGCAACTTCAGAAGGACTTTACTTTTGGATTCTGTTTTAGTCTTATATCTCTTCTCTCCTCTCCCTCCAGACTAGTGAAAAATACTGTAACTTTTAGGCAAGACTCACTAAAGGTAGCAATACTGTGAGAAGATCCCCCACGATTACTTTTGAGACTTAAAACTTGTAAGAAGCATAACTTCTATTTGTTAATGGATTATATTAAGGATCACACTGTGCAATATGTAAGAACAACATTCCAACAAGCAAGTTGCAGAAGTGTATCAATACCATCCTTGTACAGGAAGCATCTCATGGACACAAGAAGCTGTAGCAAAGCCAGATATATACATCTGTGTAATGAATTTATCCTTTAAATGTAACTATTACTTGTATTTTGGGGTAGAATATCTGATTTTTTTATTTTTATAAATCTGGATATAATTTCTATACTTAAATGACTTAGTCCTTTTAATCAAACTGGCTTTTCTTGTTCAAGTCTTTTTCATTCTTGATTTTCAAATATTTAAATCTAATTGGTACGTGTCAGGAATGGTTCTCCTACTTTAATGGTAGTATTTAACACTTAACATAATCCAGAAACATTATCATTATGAACAGAATTTACATTTAGGAAGAATGAGGCATATGTGTTGCTATAAACGTACACCTGAAATGCATAGCTGATCGGATAGGCACTTACACAGGGGGAATTCAGCCATTCTCCAGTGCATCAGAAACTGATACTTATAAAGGAGGTTATCAGGCTTTTCTTTATGATCCTGGCAGTGTTGTCTAAATGTGGTAGGTCTGTTGCTTGCTAAATTTGTTGTGAACAAACTGCTGAAAAGCTTCTTAGTGGTTTTTAAGCAGTTTTTAATGTGTGACTTTGAAGTGGTTTATTTTTGCCTTCTTTGTCCCTTTTAACCAATATTATGATATAATTTGTGACTTAGTAGAAGTTTTTGAAAGGTGTTCAGGAATTGGATATCCTAGTTGTAGCATTCCTTGTCTTCATTTCCTACATGAGATATTTTAGTCTTGATTATAGTTTTCACCTTGCCTTGACTACATCCTACACTTAAAAAGGGTTAGTGCACATCTTTGAATACAGCTTTGATCCTTCTCCTTTTATGGCCAGTGGCTTTAGATTTGAGAGTCATGTAAGTAAGGGTTGCTAGAACCACAGTTAGCTTCTAGAAACTTAACATTTAAAAATCATCATTACGAATGACAATTTCTTGTCGATACAAGTTTAAGTTTATATAAATGATTCTTCTAATCATTTAGGACAAGCCCCAAAACCACCCATATGATGTGTCGCACCATGCATTCTTGAATTCCTGTTTCATAAAATACCTGCTTTTTTGTATACATAAAAGATGTGATAAGGAAGTATCAGTAGGTGTGACTGGTGTATAAATACAACTAAACCCCTTTGGGGTACAGCATCACAAGAGAGCTGACTGGATTTGTGCTTATCCCTTCTCTGTTATCAAGCTAAGCACCCATGTAAAACTAAAACAGTGTAAAAGAAAAAAAAAAGATTTTCCTTGCACAGAATGTTCTAACTAAAACTGGTTACTTAAGGAAACAATTATCAGCTTGTGGGTTTGAGGAAAATACCCCCATTTACCCACTTAACATAATAGAACTAATTTTCTTCCATATTCTAGACAGATTGAGTAGAATAAAGGTTAACGTAGCCCAGGCTCCACAGGTTTAGGTATAGTATCAATTTCCTGACAGTTTATTAAAAAAAAAACTTAAAAAAATAGTGTCCCAAAAACCAAATAAAAAAACTAAAAAAACCCCAACAACCAGCCCTAAAAAACCCCCACCCTCCCAAAAAAACAACAAACCCCAAGAACCCTATACCTTACTTGCTTTCGTGTGCATGTTTGATACTGCAATTCATTGTAATTCTTTGGCATCATTAAGAGGCTGTGGCTTAAGCTATACACTGCAGTAATTAACTTACACAAACAACAAAGTCTGGAATTGTAAAATTCCCTTATGGGGGGAGTTGAACACTTTTTTTCTCCTCTACACAGGAAAAGTATCCTAACTTTAAGCACTGGAGACTGATCATACTTTCATCTTAACTAGAGGTTGCTCTACTGATTAGAATGAGTTTAAACTGTGACATTTGTCAGACATGGAGTAAACTTATGTGAAATAATATAATAATGCCGTTGTATTTTCCTCCTTGGTCTGTTGAAAGTCTTAATAGAATAGTCATCTTCAATGCCTTTTCCACCAAATAAATGCAAAGGACTTTCTGGTTCATCAACACAGAACTTGAAAGTATGTAAGTTGCTTAGATACCGAGTGAAAATGTGCCAAATGTTATGGTGATAAGTGTTAATTATGTAGTAGACTTCAGGTACACTGGTCCAATGTACTCCAGCACTACCACAGTATTAGATTAATGCACAGTATTGCGGAGTTCTCTCTGGAAGAGTAATAACCTGGTAAGCAATTTCTAAGAGCAGAGAGATGCTTTCCGTAGAGACAACCAGCCTCAGGAAGAGCATGCAACAGCTGGAAAAGCACCATCCTTCTTATGACCTGTTACTGCTTCTCCTTTTGCAGAGCTATTGTTCTGCAGTAACTGCCTTTTGCAAGTTGAAAGGGCTGGAGCAGAGGAAGTCTAGGGCCATATGCAGTGCCACTAGACCCGATTTCCACTGGAACCACACACTGCTATAAATCTGTTCTGTATGGGTGTTGTGTTATTCCTTGGATCTATCAGATACACTTAAACTTTCCTTACAAGACTGTTCCTGTGTGCCCAAGTACTGCATATTCCAAAAGTGAGAAAACCAATTGCTGCCTGCTGTTTGCTAGCTCCATCCTTGGCAGCCAGGTTTTTTTTGCAGCCATCCAGATGCATTTTCAAAGATGAGCAAGTGTAGCCGTCCTGAGCCAGGAAAGCTGTACTCCCATTTTAACTTCTTTGTGGCCAGCCCATATGTGCTGTCCCATCTAATGCACTTCTCTTTGAAAAACCATGCACATGGGAAACTGTTGTCACTTTTGGCAGAGAATGTCATGGCAGTGCATGGTTGGTTGATTGGTTTTTTGGTTTGGTTTTTTTTTTTTCAAAGGATGGGTTCTACAGGAGCAGCATAGAGTAAGATTGCACTTCACCAAAGCATATTTTATTCCCTAACAAACTAAAAGGGCACTGGAAGCATGAACAACTTTTCTAATTAAACCAGCTAAGGGCTGGACCAGCATGTATCAAAACTGGGGAAAAAGTTACTTACACAGCTCACGTGGTTTTCTTTCATGTGTGGACTATAATGATAAAACTTGAAAATACTGCAAAAATAAAATTGGTGTTTGACTGTCTTTGAGAGTTGCTACTGAACAAGCTTCTTGGCTTTCTGGTGTGAAGTACTTTGTGTGAAGCAGACTCTGTCATGTTAGGGTGTTTGTACTCAATGTAATAGGCTGGGCTTCAGGTTGAAGACTTCTTGCTTCCTAGCAGTGAATGTTTTAAGGCATTAGGCTGCTTGGCACACCTCAGGAGAAGGGCACTTGCCACTTGTAAAACTTGAAAATTAATTCTGTTGCACTTCATCTTGGATAATTAAGATGCAAGATTAGGTGTCTTCAGAGGAAAAAGATCCGAGAAGGAATGGCTGTATTTGTTTCCAGTTGGGGCAGCAAGGAGCATGTGTGTTTGTAACAGTGTATACAGCTGAGTTGACAAATAGTGAGTTGTTAAGCTACTAAAAACTGGTTGTACAATGTTATGCTGATTTGAGAACCCTATAATTAATGATGTAGCATATAAAAATCAAGTGAAATTGATCTCGGTTTTAATGGAGAAAAGTGTACTGGGCTGAGAGCCCACACATGGTAGATGCTTGGATCAAATCTGGTTCTGTGCACTCTCATGTCAGTTCTATATAAATGTCATCATCTAGGCTTAAACACAAAAGGTCTGTTTTTTGTAGGCTAGAAATGAAAGGTAGTTTTCTGTAGTCAGTGGTAAGATCAGGCTTAACTGAGACCTTTTATTGTTGGGGAAGTTAAGGCTTACTGGAGCCCAAAGCTGTTCTTTGCCTAGTCTTGGAGGGGAGTTAAGCAACTTTGGCACTTGGAATTATTTTTACATTCATGGTAACATCTTTTACTATAATGACTTTCTTCCTCCTTTTCCCTTCTCATCCTTGAAGCTAATTGGATCGTCTGATAGAGGAGGAACAGAATGCTTATAGGGCAGCACTCACCTGAAGTGAAACAAGTATAAACATTGCTTTTCTAAGTGGTGCTCTCATCTGCACAGACCACTTTCTTCACTTGGTCTATTTTCCATTTAATCAGATGGACCAGTTCAGAATTCTAAGAACAAGATTGCTTCAAAAATCCATGTATATTTTATTGACATGAAGAGTAGGAACAGAGGCTCAACCCACTGTTACTAAGGGGTTAAAATCTTTTCATTGAACATGTTTGTGAAGGACTGCTGGTAACTGTAGTACAGCTTTTTTTCTTTCCAGTTCACTAATCAAATGTATGTTAGATTTATTATTGCAAAAGTATAAACCATAGAAAATTTGACAAGATAGATGTGTAAATTATCACTTTGACAGAACTAATGATGCACTCCAAGCACCTTCTGTTTTCCAGCACTTGGTGAGTGACTTCATTAAATATGCAACGACTGTTTGGTGCTGCTCAGACAGTAGTTCAGTTCCTTGTGGAATTGCATTATTACTGGAGGTGTAAAAGAGGCAGGCATGCTAGCTGTTGGGCATCCTGCTGTGATTCTAATGTGCTCCATCTTGTTGGAGCAGTTGTTTGCAGTCTTTTCAGGACAATTACATCCATAACCACAGGACACATTCATTGAAACTATATTACAGATAACAGTTGAGAATGGTAATGACTGTTCTTCAGCTGCTTGTGTAAGAGCCAGTGTGAGTGACTTGAGGTCACGGTCAAGCCACGTCAATGATTCTTTTTATGTAGTAGTAGTATTAAAGTATCCCCAGATAAAACTCAACTACATCAACTTGCTCAGTCAAGTTGTAGTGATGCTGTACTTACAGATGGGGATTTTTTTCTTGAGCTGGGCTGCAAAATACAACCAGAGTTCCTAACACATGACATTCTTTTGTCCTTCAGTTATGATCTTTGCTCTTGACATGTATGCTACTAATAGTTGTTTTCTAGCAAACTGCAAATTTCATTCTTTCTCACATTATTTGCTTTTTCAGTTGGCATTGTGACTAGCTCATATTCCTTAAGGTATAAACAAATATACTCTGTTCTCCAGAGGTGTCTGTGTAATTTATTATTCTGATGACAGTTTGATGGTTACCTTGAGAACAGGGCACAAAAGATGGCTTGAATTTAGCTTCAGATACTCTTAAAGCATCTGTCTCTCAAACATTTACTATATCACATCATACTGACAAATGGATTGTGTTTCAGACTGACAAGTTAAATGCTATAGTGTGTTTAATGAAAAAATATCCTTTATTTTGAATAATCTGTTAAATCAGAGTTGATGACTTGGTTAATTAGTATGTGAACACTTGGCCATTTAACAGGACTATTGTGAGACTGGTGAAATGAGTTCTTAAATGTCTGGTGTTTCAGCTTTGCTTTGCATTGGTATGTGTTGTGAATATCTATTTTTACATGGGAAACTAAGCTCTTGTGTAATGGTAGGAGCAATTACCACCATGTGTAAAAGCTTTTAAATAAGGTATTTTGTTTATTTAAAACTAGGCTTTAAACCTTCTCCTTGGAAAACAATTCTTCACTATTTAAACCAATACTATTTTAAGTTTGAAATATGTTTTCACTTTAAAGCAATCAAGAGGTGTGGGGTTCCGCTTTTTAGTAATCTCCTCTTCAGTTTCCTACTTAAAATGAGTTTGGTGGCTTTTTAAAACTTACTACCAGTTCCCTATTTTAATAGAACATGTGATTTCAGCCTAAGCTTCATCTAAATTTCATAGTTCCTAAAGAAAGTAGACAGTGTGGAACACAGTCTTCCTCTGGGAGTATGCTGAGCTTAATGAGCTTGATAGTCTGGTGGGCTCAATAAATCAAATAAAGCAAAACATTTCTCATTTTTGAATAAAAGCATTTATCACACAGTGTTTATTCATTCATGGTCACAAGATTGATTGGCTCCTAGAATCCTGCCATATATTGAAACACTTTGTTTTTGTTTCTCCAGTAGGCAAATTGCGGAAGCGCTGGATGAAGGAGAGCATCTCTGATGTTGGCCTGGGAATGCTGAAATCTGTTAAAGAATATGTGGACCCCAATAACATCTTTGGAAACAAAAATCTTTTATAAAGCCCTGCACAAAATGATGTACTAAAACTTCAAAATTACTGTTGAAATTCCTCCACTTTCATTGTATTGATATCCCAGTAATCAAATATAACATAGACTAAACTTTAAAAACTAGTAACTCACGTTGATTTTTTTGCCACCCCCTTCACCCTCCCCCCCAATAAAGTTTAAACATCACTTAACGTTTATGGATTTTTACTTACAAAGCTCTTAAACTCTTAAACAACCCACTGGGCACAAAGTGTATTACCAACTAGGAAATGCAAATTTGGTTTTCCAAGTTTGGTTAGGCAACACAGCTGACAGTATTTTCAATGCTGGATACTGCCAGATGTTTCTTACTAAAGCATCCCCTGCAAGGAGAACAAAGACTGACAACAGTGTTTTCTACAGAAGCAGCTGCTCTACCCAGCCTCTCGCTAAAGGAAAGCTGCTAGGAGACAGATGAGAGAACACCAAGGAGTACTTTACTGTGCTGAAGGATTAAGTATGTAACCAGTGAGTACTTAAAGTACAAATGTAGGCTTTGATCAAGAGACAATGCAAGTCAAACTACTTGGAAAAACTCAGTCTCCCACCGTAGTACTATTGGAAAATCTCACACAATTGAGCGGTTCTGAGTTGTATTTGCATTGCTGGGATAATCTTAAATTAACTGTAGGTCAGTCACTAAGTTTTGTACAATGGACATTTCTCACTGTACGCTGAAAACAGGTTTGTAACAAAACTTTGCCTTCATCTGTACTTCAGTCCTAGTGTGTATGGTTTATGCTCCTGTTTTGTTTGTTTTGCAGAGATGCAAAATATCTTTTTCAGTAAAAAAAAATGTTTTGGCTATTCAAATGAAACTGCCCAGCACTGTCTTTTGAAACAGTCTCAACAGTTTAATAAAACACTTAAGTGGACAACATACTGTCATCCTGAAAGTGAGATTTCCCATTTTAGTTTTGTACAGTTTCCTATGGCCTTTATGAATAATTTATTTACTTCACTAGTAGCCACAATTTTAATTGTCCATTTAACTTTAAGAAAATGAAATATTTTCTTGATTAGTATCGTGTGAGAGTAAGCATTTTTACATTGAAACTTGAATCTTAATCAGTAAAACGAACTATAAAAGTGTTTGTCAATACTCATGATCCATTTTTAAGGTGGGTTTTTTTCTTAAAGCAGATTATCCAACTTTTTGATAATTAATGTATATGATTGCATAGGATAGAAAAAATACAGACTATCCTTTGAGGACACTCTCTCTAGCCAACTGCTTCACAGCTCTATAGTGTCAGTTTGGACACCTTTTGTATTGGTAGTGCCCTTAATAAGGAAAAAAGATAAAATTGCATTTTTGTTTTTAAACTATTTTAGAATACTGTCTGATTAGCTCTCAGTTTTGGTCATATACCAAAAAAGTATAAAATGCTTGAAAAATATTGCATATCAGACAACTTTCAACTCATCTAAAGATTAATTTCATTTCTATAAAAATGATCAAAAAACATGAAGACTCAAAACATCACTTTAAAATGCATGCTGTCAAGGTACTTAAGGAAAACTTATGATCTGCAGGTCATAAACCAGAATGTTAATGTGACATTTGCAGTGCAGCTAGATTTATTTCAAATGGTCTTCATTTTACAGCGTTTCAACATAAAAATCTGTTCTCTTGTATTTTTGGGTTTGGCCCTTGGAGTTTGTATTTCAGCAGCAACCAAAACAATAGGTGTAGTCTGTTTTAGGAAAGTTACTTCTCGCACTGTGGTTAAGTGTTCCTTAAGTACACAGTGGTGTCTCAGCAAAGCGAATCTCTGCATGTTTATGCAGAGGACTTCCTCAGCTTGCATGCTGCACAGTGGTGACTACGTGGCCACAGCTGGCATCTTGCTGATGACTCGTATAGAGACCTTTCTAGGAGTTGGTGAATCTGAAGGGTGTTTATGTGCCTCAGAGACAGTATATGTCTCGCTATGAAGAATGAATTTTGAAGGAACATATGTGAAGTCTCTTTGCAGAATGACAGCACAAGCAGAACTGAAACAAGTAGTCATAGCTCAGTAATAGCGGTCTCTTAAGATTTTGATTTGAAGTACTACATAGCTCTACAACATCCTTCCTAATTCTTAATTTTCTGACAGGTTTCCCCATCTCTTCTCTTTGTATTGAAATTACAGAGGCAAAAACTCCTTATACCCTCTATTTCTAACCTTTAAATAGCCACTGGCTTCTGAAGTGATTTAAAATGCAGTAAAGATTTTTACTGCATGTCAATTGTCCTATGGGAAGGTGAAATAACAGGCTGTAAGGGTCCCAAAGCAATGTCACTGGATAGCTCTGAGGAAAAGATTAACTACAAATGTAATGGATTTTATTTTTTCTAATGGCCACCCTATTGCTGTCGTCCTAAATATTTTTCTGTCTTATGAACAGGTCAGAGCTTAGTGAAAGTGCAGTTGAAACGCATTACTGATGGTCTTTAACTTCATGCTTAAATTCCTAATGAAATAGAGTAAAGTGTAATGGAAGTTCAGGAGACCTAGATACACACAGATGGTTTCTCATTTAAAAGAAATCTTCCCTTCTCTAATACTAAAGACTTCCATCATTCCTTACTCTTGTGTTCTCTACTTCCTTTCTAATGACTTTACTTCCCGTAGCTGCAGCCTGTTCAGGGGTGGAGTTTGATCCATGCACACCAGAAGTGTACCTTGGTGTAACACATTACTTTTTCATTTGCTTGACTATTTTGGCCATGTGTCAGTTACAAGCAGTTTTAATTAAGCTTGTTGTGACTTCCAATTACAGTTTCTGCACTCTTTGAAGTAGGAAAGGTGCAGAGTGAGTAGGGCTTGACTGCAAAATGTATTTACATTAGACTTTTATAAGTTTTATAACAGAAAAAACTGTTAGAAATTGATCCGGAGTCTAAATCTTAGTCAAACGTGTCTCCCCTTGACTTACAATAACATCTTGTTACAGATGTCGTCTTTGCCTTACAGTCGTGAACAGAGGCCAGGCCAAATAGTTCTTCCGTAGCAATGTTAATTAACTGAAACCAATTTCAAAGGCAGGGATACATTAGCACTGAAATCCAGAAAACACAAATTGCTTCTCAATCTTGGAAATGTATGTTTATCAAGGTTGTAATTTAACTTTCTGCAAATAAAGCCAAACAGTGTTTGTCATTTTAGTGTGAGATTAACTGTAAAACTTCAGTTGTAATGTTAAGAGATTATAGAACCTTATATTATTAATAAAAAGAAAATGGGCCTAAACAATTATGTGTTTCTGTGCTGAAACTAAACGAATATATTCTACTAATTTGTCATCTTTGGTTCATTTTAATTTGGTGGTGAACTCTTACCTAAGGAAAACTATTAGGAAGGCTTTGGCACCAGCAGAGAGAAATGAGGTTGAACTTGTAGATGTATGCTAATAGAAGGTCTGCTTTTATGTCCCAGGTAAAGCAAAATAGGAAAATGAGGGAATATCAGCAAAGGAATAGCAAAACAGCACCTGAACACCAATCTGCTCAGTTCAGAAACTTCAGTTCCTCAGCATTCCCTGTTTGGGCAGCAAGGGGATCATTTTCAACTGCTCTTGGAAAGTTCTCAATATAATACAGGAGAATACCTTGTCTTATTTAGCTTCCCCATATTTC
>NW_009646928.1:332901-341871 GCF_000708025.1 Charadrius vociferus | reverse complement strand
AAGTGCCTCGTTTAAAACTTTGTTATAGATCCTGGAATCTGTGTGAAAGTTCTGTGTGCAAGAATGTTCCACATGTGAACAGAAGAGGTATTTCTCAGTTATCTGTATTATTGCTATAAAGCCTTTATGCCCTTTAAAATGGCTGAAATTACGTCTTGCTTGAATGAGCTGTTGAATTGTCTTATGTCGATGCAGTTTCTTCAATGAGGAGTATTCAAAAATTGCAAAAGCCATAGTATGCAGGAGACAGAAGTGACAACATGGTTTCATTTGTAGAACTATAACCATTTTTGATATTGTCCAATTTTTTGTGTGTGCTTGTTCACAGGAAGGAGAAAACTACCTGATAGTCAAGCATTTTATTTGGGTTTCTCTTTGATTAACAGCATAAAAAAAAAAAAATGCAGTATTTTTACTCAGTCTCAATTTGAAGATCTTAGATGATGATATACTTGTCTCAGGATGACAACCAGATCCCATCGGTGTTCCCTTTGTCTAAGTAAGCTTTTTTTTTTTTAAAAAAAAAGTTGGACCTGAACTCACAGCTGTGTAAATACTACAGGCTCCCTGTTTATGGGTTTGTAGTCCCAACACTGACTCTGAATTCCACATTACATTTAACATAAATGGATGTGTTTCCCTAGGCTCTTTATGGAGACCAGAATTGGCAGGTTGTTGCTTTGTTCATGTTCAGCTTTAAGGTCTGAGCAGAGGTGGTCATGGATATTTTTCAAAAATGTTTGCCATGCTGCCATTTAAAAATACTATTGCTGTCACTTTTGAAATTATAAATTCAGTTTCAAAAATATGTGGGATATAATACTTCATATCTTATTGTTACTTGCACTATTTACTAATACAAGTTGCAATAATAGGTACAGTATAAAGCTAAATTTGTTTCAATTGACTGTTCAGGAACTCCACCATAACATTCCTATTTGAGGAGCATTCAGCCTATTGCTGCCTTCATGGTAGTATGCAGTAGTCCCCAAGTATGGGGATGTAACAGCTTTTAAATGAATTTATTTATTGTAGTGCTATAAAGTATCATAGCAGCCTTCTAAAGGGTAAGGTGGAAGTGTTGATCACAGCAGTGAAGTAGGTATACAAAAAGATGATGGATGAAACCCGATGATGTGACTGTATTCATGTAAAGTTTAAGCTGATGCTTCCAGAACTTCAGATCAAATTAGGAAATAAGTAAAAAATGTTTTTATTTAAAAATCACGTTTTAAAATTAAACTATATTTTCTAATGATGAAGAATGTCAAATGATTGCTACGACTTCATGATATCATGGGGCTTGTCCTGGTGTGGCTGACCTCCCAAGATGCTTCTACAAAGCAAAATGTAAAGTAGATGGTCTCAAGACAGGGCCTTGATAAAGCTACTCCCGTTTCAGGCTGCTGGAAGGGCTTGGCTCTATTCCCACGGGTGTCATGGACACTGTGAGCATGTGAAGATCTGGTGTTGCTGTCACACTGGTCAGTGGTAGCTCAGCAACATAATGTTCAAAGCAGTTTGAAGACAATAAATGGCATTGATGGTATGTACTCAAACGAAGTTCAGCAAATACTGAAAACATAAAAGGGCAATTTGGTAAGTTCAGTTACTCATAAATTGGTTATCGATAGTGGCATTGATAAATGCAATCTTGACTAGACACAAGCCTGAGGATGTGGGAGTAATGAGAAGGTACAAACACAGCCGTTGACCTTTCTCCCTCCCAGCCCCTGGCAGCAGCCAGCAGCGTTTCCTGTCTCGCTCTGTTCCTGCTACCACGGAGCAGGAAATCCTGGCTGCCCAGAGGCGAGGGTTAAAAGCCCTTCTGAAACATGAAGTGACACACGTGCTCACCTAGCAAATACATAGCAGCTGGGTAAATACATGTAGAGATGAGGCCATAAAAGCTGGTCATTAAGGAAAGTAAATCTGGCTAATGTTAGAAAGCAAATGCAAGGAAGACGTGGGTGAGCTGAATGCTGCATGAAAATCTCAGGTTTAGAATGACACTTGTTGACAAGACTTAGGTATGATACTGACCACACTATGGCCTTAGATCATAGTCCAAGGTGTATTGGAAGTTTGTTCCTTGACTTGCTTAGGACAGAATTCTGGATTTAGCTTAATTTGCTAGGAAAACAATGCAATCTCTCTGCTGCTTTAGTTTGCTCCTCCTTCTTCTGCCTTTGTCCCCACCAAAGCTTTTGAGCTTTGTGGGTACTTCAGCCAAACTCAAATAAGATAGAAGTCTCAATGTATTAAATTCTTACAGGTTTTTGCGGAAAATACCAAGCCTAATTTGGGCTGGCAAGAAAGATAAAAAGCTGAAATGTCAGCTCGACCTTTGTTAATACCAGAGAATCCATGTGGTAGAACCCCACATGTTAGTTGGTGTACATCCACTTCAGACAGTCAGCGTGCTCTGCCTTGTGGTTCTTTTTGGATCCTTGAAATACTTTGAGTGGGTCAGCCACAAGACAAACCGGTCTTGTTAGTACTGCTGCTTCTGGAAGTATAGGGCAACGCTATTCTGCCAGTCAGCTTTTTTTCTATTAAGATTTTCTTAATAAATGAAGCTTTTGTCTTTCTCTGTCCATGCTTGTAACTATGTTATGCCCAGGTTCTCAGCTGTGCTCAGCTTTACACGTTAGAGTATTTCGGCGCAGGAACACGAAGAACAGAAGCTGCTGGCTTCCTTGAGATAGTATTGGAGCTCAGTTTGTACACGTGGAAGTGCCTCAAACAGATTGTAGTTGGTAGACTTCTCCTTAAGAGGTGAGATCCCTTTAAAGCATAGCATTAAAAACAGTCTGCAGGGAACAAGAACAAGTTGTGAAAAGGGGATGTGGAGACAGAAGAGGAAAGAGAAGAGATGTTGGAAGAAGACAGCAGCAAGTTGGGTCTGTATGTGTGTTAACAAAGTCCTGGCCATTCTCCTGATAAAGAGTTGCTCTCGGTTTACAAGCGTGGAGTCCTTCCACGTTGTTACCCGGTGTGTGGTTGAGGGTTTACTGTCTGAGATGGAGGAGATGAGTGACTGCTGCCCAAGGGGCAGTGGAGCAAGGCTTTTGAGAAGGCTTTCAGTCCTGCGCAGTGCGAAGGTTAGCATTGCAGCCTGGCACGCAGAGGCTGTCCATCTGCAAAGCTTCAGCAGGCAGCACAGCCCATCAGCACGCTTAATAAAAACTTCTTTGTACAACTTCACCTGTCTGTTGCATGACTTATTGCTAATGAAATAGTGACCAGGAAGCAAAGAGAATTGCTAACAGGGAAAACAGAGCAAGGGCAGTGCAAGCCAGTGGCTTGCGTGTATGGCTAAATTACACTGAAATGAACATCTGGCAGCAACAGCCAGGCAGAAGGGACCTGGTTGCTATAGAGAAACAATAAATTTAGGATGGTAACAAATCTGCTGCCTTGGTTACAATTTAGTACTTTCTTAAGGCCGATGAGAGGAAATCACTATCTCTTCATTTGTAGAGCTGTGTGCTGCTCTGCAGACATGAATAAAACATGACATTATTTCCTGTTCTTTTCAGTAGCTCATGTAAGACTCCCCTACATATCTGGGCTGGAGTAGTCGGTGTTCAGGTGTTAACAGCTGAGCATTTGCGGGCTGGCCTGCTCAGCCATGCTACAGTGCTTGGGGTCCTTCTACCTGACCTCTATCACAGCATGATTTACATTACCGAAAGCAAAATTGTCCTTGTTGCTGTTGCACAAAGGATAGGATGATTATTATCTGCTTTTTTTTTCTTTTTTTTTTTTTGGGGGGGGGGAGAAGAGCAAAAGTATTGCTTTAGTTTCCTTTTCTTTTGTTTGTTTTAAATCTATGTGCTGATATGCTACAGCTGCATAACATGCAGCAGGCAGCAAAGTTAAAACAGCTGTGAGCAGTAGGGTAGGGAACCCTGTGATGAATTATGCATTTGTAATAAGTTACACCGTCGCAGAGACACTACAGCAACCAGCAAGACCTTCAGCAGCCAGAGCACAAGCACTTACCACTGACCTTAAATCCAAATTCCCTTACCAGCGCGCTGAGCAGGTTCTATGAACAGAGGGACCCATGCCTGGGAGTTGGTGTGCTTGCGTCTCGAGTTGTAGCTGTGATGTTACACTTCTACTGTCAGTCTGAACAGCAGGATTTGCTCCTCGCTTGCAAATAAGCCCTTTGGAAAGAAAATGGCTGCTTGCGTTGCCTTCCCAGGAAGTGGGCTGGGGGGGTGGGATGCCGGGACAGCAGAGGTTTGCTGATCCTCCCGCCAGGCTTGACTGCATGGGTATTTGACACTGGGAGAGCTTTGCCACCTCACAAAGGGCTGTTTTCATTCTCTGGCTTTGCAAACCCCTGCCATTTTATGTCAGATAGACTTTTCTCGCTCTGGCTGTGCAAAGTCTGGTCCTGAGAGAGGCAGAATTGTCATTCGTGTGGTTTCCAGCCCTGCCCCAGCAAATCCCACCTGCCTTCGCCATGTCAGGCATGGGCAAGTGCACCCCACCTGCCCTAGCAGCCACAGAGGGCAAGCTCTTGCCTCTGGGGAGGGAATGTTTAGGCAAAGGAGAAAGAAGCCAGAAACCACCAACTGAGGGCTGCCCCTTTGAAAGATGATGGTCAGCCATTTCTCCACTGCAAATGATTCAACCTCTTCCCCTTCCTCTTTCCGCCCCAGCCCCGTGATGATAATGGGTCTCAGCTGTATCCTTGTGCCAGCTGAGGAGGAGATTGGTGCACCTGGAGGGAGGCAGGGGTCAGCCCTCACCTGGCCCCCTTCTCCCTCAGCCAGGGCAGGTCTGATTGTGGGGAAGTTGCCGGCCAGCCCTGCCTGGGCGGTGAGGTGAGGTGGGCCTGGGCTGCAGTCCCCGGAGTGGCTGATCTCCACAGAGTAGCATGGCTGACCAGAGCAGGCAGGGGCTGGCGGGACGCTCCCTGTTGAGGTAAGAGGATGTGCTTGTCAAGGACGTTGGTGATTTTATTGCCTCCCTGGCTGCTTGCTGATAGTAACCTGTGGGCTTGGAGCAGATGGCTGGTATGGGTCAGGGAGGGAGAAATCTGTAGCGGGGCTGCCCTTGGCTGGACAGGGTGCCCTGAGGAGGCCCTGTGGTCACAGGGGCTTGGAGGTGAGAGTGGAGCAGCAAAGTCTCCCCGCCCTGGCCCAAAATGAAGCCCCCTCAGAAACAGGCCCTTGGAGAGGGGCTGGGGGAGCCCTTAACCCAGGGCTGGGACAGACAGGTCCTCCCTGGGTCAGTGGGGAACTCAGGAGAAAACCTGAGGGTAGCTCTGTGGAGTCCAGCTTCCATCAAAGTGTATTTGTGCATCCATGGGTAGCTCTTGGCTTCAGCTTGTGTTTCAGACGTGTTGAGGCAGGATTTGGATGTGAGATACGGAAGTCCCAAATGACTTAGAGGCCATTCTGCAAATCACGTTCTGCCCCTGTTTGTAGGCAGCAAACCCACATGTATCCAACCTGACTTTGCTAATGGGTCCGTGTTCTGTATGTTGAATGAGCTTGAGGTTAGCAACCGCTCAGCTGCGGAGCAAGGGCCGTAGTTGTTACTCGCCTTTGTGCTCTTGGCGATTTTCAGAAGAAATAAGTAAAAAGAAGTGTAATCTGAATTTTGCTTGGTATGCTGAGGCTTCTGAAAGCACAAGTCTTCTGTGGTGCTGCTGCAGGTAACTTGTGTATTATATACCCTGGGTTTAGCCTTTAAAACACCCGTCTCTTGTACACCATTTCTGTCAACTTTGAAACATAGGACTGTGAAATGTTGACATGCATGCTTACATTTTTGGACGTGAAGAACGGCTCCATTTTAATCTTTGCTGCTTTGTCAAAACAATACATATGAAAAACAAAAGAATAAAACATTCCTATACAGTGGAAGCTACAATTAAATTTGCTGTTAACCACCATACCACAGTGACTTGAGTATAACCTGCCTGTAAAACTCCCCAGCTGCTCTAGCCCTTTTCCTGTCGGAAGGCTGGCTATAGAATAAATTAAGAGTACAGAACTGAAACCAAGATGCGAAATTAAACTTTTATTAAAGTAAAATCAGTCCTGGATTTATTTTAAAGAGTGAGGCAATAAAAGTGAGCATATAAAAAATTGCAATTTAGAATAATGTACGTTCTTTTTATGTCATTTCTCTGTTTTCAATTTTATTGGTACAACTGAATTATATTTACTTAGGTTGCATACTTGTGTTTTTCCAACTGAAATGGTGGCTTGTGTGTTTGATGCCCTTCATTTTCGGGATGCCACGGAGAAAGAAGGGGGAATATAGGGGAAAAGGGAAACCGCAGAGAGCTTGTTACAGCTCCCCGTTTCGCTGCCATCTGGCAGCGGCGCAACATAGGGCTGCGCAGAGGTCTCCTTATTTCACTGCAGGGGAGGAAGTCTCAAGCCTCTGCCCCACCATGGGGTGTCTCACAGCTCTGAGCGCTCCTCATCCCTCATGAGGAGGCAGCTGCCTGTGCTGCAGAGCCCCCACTGCTGTACTGCAGATCAGCGGAGACCCGAACCCCACTGAGTGCTCTGCATATGGCGCAGGGGCAAGAGGGAGAAGGGACAAACACGCGAGCAAGGATGCTGTCTGTGGGCATCAGGGCTGTTTAACCATTATTATTTAACTGGTAAGGTTCAGTGTCCAGAGCATCATTTCTCTGTACTTTAACAGCAATGGTAGCAGGAGTAAAACATTTGGATTATATCGAATTGTATTACCTGTTGATATCATCAGTGTGTATTGCTTGACTTCAGTGAAGGTAAAACAGAGGGTCTTCCCTGGATCTGCTGGGGTAAGGAGGGAGAACCCTCATTTCCTTTCTGGAATTTTCTGAATGAATTATCTTTGCATTGAAGAAACTGTAATCCCTGTAACAGAGTATTTTCCAGTACGGGCTGTGAGGAAGGTTGGAGAACAGGGAGGAGCAGGTGTGTAAGTGCATGAAGTGCATCTTGTACCCAAAACAGATATTGCGTTTGCCACGGATGCAAAAGGAAGAATCACCTGAGTGGAACAGAAAACTGACTTTAGGAAAAGTATTTAGCTCTGCTTCCGTAGTTTGCTCATTCTCTCTCCCCATCCCATTTGTTTGTAGAACTGCGGTCTCAGTCCTACAGCTACCACACCCCTTCAGTTACCATTGTCTGTAAGACACACTAATTGTAATGGATCAAGCCCATATCTCACAAGCATTCCAGAATGCTGCTCTGCATCTTTAGTGGTGCCATCCACAGGTGGCTGGCAAGGTTAGTCACCTCTTTCATAGGTACTACAGTTGCTTTCAGGCACAAAAATCAGTTTTTCACCTGTTTGCAACTGAAAATTCCCCCATTTCTATGAAGTGTTGGCTAGCAAAGACTGCAGGGGCAATACATTTTAAGGTATCGGGACGGGCTTGCTCAGTGTGGATACAATACTGCATTCTTCTGAGTTTCTTGTGCAGGTTACATCAGCAGAGACAATTTCTGTGCTTCTGGTGGCGGCTTTCTTTTCTGGATGATAGGGACCATTAACTGGGTCTACAATGGCAAAGTTGTGCAGACATTTTAATGCAGGACAACATTTTCCTCTATTGTTGGTTCTCCTGGCATTTGATAAGTTCAAATAAAACAATTTATCTGTTTTGCCCAGTTTATAAAGCTGGAAGAAAATAGTATACGTTATTTCAATCAGACAAAAGATGAGATTTATAATCAAAGCATCCTAGGTCAGAACTGTCCGCTCTGGAGCACTCAAGATTCATCAGCTGGAAAATGAATCTACGGCAGATCTATGCTTGTGCTTCCTGATGTTCCCAGTGTAGACCCTTTTCTCCGGGGTAAGCTGCATACTTAGTGGCAGCCTTACTTCACATCAAGGTAGTTTACATGGGGAATTAATGCAAATTAGCTTCAGTAATGCACTCATTGTGTTGGTAATTCATTCTCTAGTTTACTAGACATAGTTAATGTTTCTATGTTGATAAAATGCTAAATTATCTATCCTGGAACTATTGTTTCCCCAAAATTGCACAGTTGAGCACTAGCCTGCAAAGCCCATGTTCCCCTCTGGCATTTGGGAATGGGCAAAGTTATTATTTTGACAACAGGATCCCATTCCTGCCTGCCCCATTGTCGTTGCCCTCTGGCCCTTCCACTTTGGGCTGAGAGAGAAGCAAAGGATGCATCTGCTGCAATGCTGGTGCAGAACAGAGGGGGCTAAAGCTCTTGTGGTTTCTCTGCTGTTACCAGTGTATTGCCATCTGGAAATCACTGAGGGAGCCTGTTAATTCAATTTTATTACTGTATATTTTAAAGACTGTCAGAGAAGCCCAGGGCTTTGGGAACAGGTCTTTGTTTTAGTTTAGTCTAAATCAAAATAAATAATAAAATCCTCATGAAGATGTACAGGCACTGTGAGATACTTATCCAACCTGACATGATGAAAAAATAAACTAATGATGTTTTATAGGCTCATGAAAAAAATATTTACTTACCTCATATGACTGTGTCAATAAAGTTTTAAACAGATTAAAAGTGAGGACAGATCCCAATGTTCATACCAAGCACCTTCCATATAAAAAAAAATAAGGAAAGAAACACAATTATCCCAAATTTAAGCTTACCAAATCTGATTTAAACGCATTAATGTCTGATGCAACATGTACTTGTTTCTCTTCTAAGACCAAGCAAGTTTTGCTATAGATTTGGCAAGTCCCTTGAAATAGTTGAAGAAAAATGGTACAAATGTATTTTGGGTAAGATTTTGGATCAGGATATGCAGTTTAGGAATGAAACTAAACTTGAAGTTAGGCTATTTCAGTCTGTGCAGTTACACAGAATCACAGAATGGTCAGGGTTGGAAGGGACCTCTGGAGATCATCTAGTCCAACCCCCCTGCCAGAGCAGGGTCACCTACAGCAGGTTGCACAGGACAGCGTCCAGGCGGGTTTTGAATGTCTCCAGAGTGGGAGACTCC
>NW_009646928.1:299777-332452 GCF_000708025.1 Charadrius vociferus | reverse complement strand
CCAGGGCAGAGTAGAGGGGGAGGATGACCTCCCTCGACCTGCTGGCCACACTCTTCTTGATGCACCCCAGGATGCCATTGGCCTTCTTGGCCGCCAGGGCACATTGCTGGCTCATGGTCATCCTGTTGTCCACCAGGACTCCCAGGTCCCTTTCCACAGAGCTGCTCTCCAGGAGGTCAGCCCCCAACCTGTACTGATGCATGGGGTTGTTCCTCCCCAGATGCAGCACCCTACACTTGCCCTTGTTGAATTTCATCAGGTTTCTCTCTGCCCATGTTTTTAAAGATACATCTGATATACCAGTGGCTGCTAGAGTAAGGTTTTGTTCACCAAAAAGACAGGGTACTTGCAAAGTAAGCTTGTGAACCCAGCTAAATGGAGCTGAATGCTATGGTGAGTACAGGTACATTTAAGTGTTCAAGTGTTTTAAGTGTTTGCCCAGGAAGTATAAATGCATAGGAAAATTGGGAGACGTAAGCAAATCCTCTACCTAGCACAGTACTCACAAAGTTGATGCTGCATGCCAGAACCAACCAGTTTGGGTTGTATGTGTGTTTCTTAGATGGGAGTTCTGGCACAGAGCTGCACTTCTGCCACAAAAAAAAAAGCTGGATTGGTAGCTCTTACATTAGGAAACTTTGGAATCAAAATTTACTGTATGGATAGCTCCATAATGAAAACAGACAAGTTTTGTCTATACAGCAGCTGCCAACCCAGCCCCAGTGAACACAGCGACAAGGCTGGTGAGGGCTCAGGGTGGCAAAGCAGGGCAGAGTCCGCGTGTGCAGACACACATGTGAGCATAAAATGGAGCATTTGGTAGATGGTACCAAGAAGGGGAAGTTTTGCTTCAAGGATGGAACAGTTCACAAGAAAGACAGAAATATCTAAAAATGAGCAATTCAACGCATTTGTGGTACTGAGTATGGAGTGCCATACAAGCGCATATCTTTCCTCGCAGCGTATCAGCACTATTGGCTTTTCTCCCATAGACTACACCAAATAACTAATGAATTTCCATATGGAAACAATTCTCAATGGCTCTGAGAAAGGGCCCATAGCACTCTGCCACATCCTTGCTGAGGACTTGCAAAGTCCTGCAGTCATGTAGCACTGGCTTTCCTCTTTTTTTCCTGGATGACAAAATGGTGGTGTGTTAAGAAACTGTTTAAAAATGTTTACTTTTTTCCTTGAACTTGTTCTCCCACAGAAGTGAATACCTGATGAGCAAATATCAAAAACGTACAAATCAAAAATGGGAGAGGATGTGGTCTGGGCATCATGAATGAGCCCGGACGACTGCCTTGGGAGGGGCTGGGATTCATGATAAGACAGTAGTAATCTTAACGCCGCTGAGAAATATATGACATACTGACCTGGACCTGAACTTGAACTTTGAAGGAGCTAAGCTTCTCTTAGCAGTGTACTGAGGAGTAAGCGTATATCAGCTCTCCAGATCTTCTCTGGATTTTAGTTCCATCTGGGAAAGACCTCTATATCTGATTTTATATCTAGAATGAGTTTTTCATAAGCCTACATGCTTCTGAGGAGGATAATATTTACTCCCCCCCAACTTGTTTACTTTAATTCAGACCTGCAAACTAGCTCGTAAAACAATGTGCAAAAATTGCCTAACGTATTCCTGCCCATGGGAAATCTGTAGTTGGCTTTTATTTTTTTAAATCAGATTTGAAAATATCTGAGCAGCCATGAATGTGATCAAGACTAACTGCTATGCAAAATGACCGCTTTCGGACAAGAGCGCTGACCAGAGCTCAGCAAGAATAAAAGATGTGAGCTGCGTTAGGTGATACAAGTCTATTGTGAAACGACTGGCAGTTCTTATGATCTTACATCTTTTTTTTTTTTGTTTTACTTCTTTCCTTCCCTTTAAAAAAACAAACAAAAAACAACCAAACAAAAAAAAAGATAAGAACAAACAAAAGAAACAACAACTAAAAAAGAAACAAAAAAATATGTAAACCAGAAGTGCAACAAAATACATTGGCATATGCAAAATCAATGCAGTAAGAAGTGACTGGAGCAGAGGGCAGCCTGCTGGGCTCTGGGTCAGGACTATAAATCAATACAGTGGGTGTTCAGGCTGGCATATGAGCCTCTTCATCCCTCCCCTCCTTCACATGCACGTATCATTCTTTTCTAATTGGCCACCACGGACTATAGTGAATGTTTCTGGCCCCTTTTCCAGGCATGCCCATTACTGTAAGTGCTACGTGAGTGTGCAGTTTGGTCTGTTTCCTTCTTGAGCTCCTTTCAGAAAGACTCCAACCTTTTGATCATTCGCGGCTACAGTAAAACCTGTCTACATGCTTCCTGGCAGAGCGAGCAACCCAATTTCCTGGCACTTGAGCTAAGCACTCACTGACCGATGAAGCTGCTGCCGTCTCCTACCAGCCGTGCTGGAATGGTGTCTGTGTCTCTGTCTTCTCCAGCACTGTCCAAAAGCAGTCTGAAAATACAGTAAATCTTCATTTAACTCTAGGTCAAAGATCACCTTATGAC
Organism: Charadrius vociferus; assembly: GCF_000708025.1. Taxonomy (NCBI): domain Eukaryota; kingdom Metazoa; phylum Chordata; class Aves; order Charadriiformes; family Charadriidae; genus Charadrius; species Charadrius vociferus. The sequence goes on along the minus strand of NW_009646928.1, from coordinate 329,929 downwards.
TGCAAAGAAAGTTAACTCTCACTTTAAAGCCAGGTGGTGCAGGTTTGAATGCAAAGCGGAAAGATGTTGAAAAAAAAAAATGGATGATGGATTATTTACTTAGAGTTGCTGTTCTTAAAAAGCATTTGCTATTGCCACCATGTAGCAGCCAAAGAAGAGTCTGGTGTAATTATTTCAGTTTTCTGAAATGCGTTTAAGGTGTTTAAGATTAGCACAAAAGTTTTAATCACAATTAGCAAGCTGCTTCTTTTTTTTTATTTATTTGATTAAATGCCTTTCAAAGTCTTTGTCTTTGCTTTCCCATTGCTTGCATATCATACAGCAATCATAACATCTCATAGAAAAAGCTGAGCAACCGGATCAACTACTTATGTCAGCATACCCTAGAAAAGTACCAGCTGGGGTTGGCAAGCTTCTTCCATCATTTCTTTTCATGTCCATCACGGTCTAGACGAACCTTGGTCAGAGAAGGAGGAGGAAGATTCCCAGTTCATTTAACCTTTGGGCTTTCTGGAGGCATACCAACAGGAGTATTTATTACTGCTGTTTGTTTTTAATGGGTTTACTAAAGGCCAGCAACTCCTCAAATGTTTGGTGGGCCCCTAGCCCAGCCGTGAGTAATGAACTGTCTGTGACAAACTCTGATGTGAATTCAGCCCGCACAGGGCAGTTCGCTATAAACATGAATTCACTGGCTTCCCTTTTGACAGTTATCTTTATCTCTCTTGTGGATTGAGCCAAAGGATCTGCTCCAAAGATCCCAAACTCTAAGACATTCAAAGTCTCCGTACAAACACTGCAGTTCAGGGCCATCTCTTAATCACTGCTGGCCTCAGTAAGAATTAGAGATGCAAGCACAAGATGCAAGGCTGCAACATCAGAAAAGATTGTTCTCTTAGAAAACACCCGGGAAAATTCTTCCGTTGAAAAGAACAACTAACCCATTGGGTTGCCTCCCTCTCCCTGTACAATGTGACAGAGGATGCCACCTCTCCTGATGAGCCCTTCAGTTTCACTGTAGCTGCTTCTATGTTTGTTCTCTGAGTCTCTCCCTGTGGTCCCACTGCATCATACAGCCCCCAAGAGGAGATCTCCTCTCATGGGAAATTGCCCTTCCTATACAATAAGCACAGGTGTCCAAGTCAAGTAACTATGCTAATAACTGCCTCTGAAACAAGGACTATCCATCAGTTTTTCCAGACTGACCCTTCCAAAGTTTTGAGATGCCTTCCTCACTTCATGCTATGTCCCTCCGCCTTTTTTTTTTAAAGTAATTGAGCATGACTTCTATTAGCTAGTCTGATTTACCTTTTGGTGGCTTGTTGAGCTTAGCTTGGGGTTTGTGTTGTTTTATAAGAAAATGTAATTCTTTCTGTGGGTGCTGGGTTACAGTTATGAGGTGCTAATGGGCCCTGGCGAGAGCAATCATGCATCCTGGAGCACGTTAGGGTTTGCTTTGGGCCTTTATTTCATTTTCTCTGCACTACAGCTTGAATATGTGTTCGTTTGCTGTTTGGCTTTACCTCTGTCCCATTGATTTCACTGGCTTTTGTTTCTTTTCTGCTAGACTGAGAATTTTAGCGTGATTTCTGCCATGTAGAGATACAGCCATGTGGAGTCCTGAAGCAGCTTTGCTGGTAGTTTGCTGATAAATACTGTGTTTCAGCAGGGAATGGGCAGAATCGCTCTGGTCCAAACTTTGTTGTGCATTTGAATTTGTTAATGCCAATAGATTTTACTGTTTCTTCGCTCCTCCTCAGGCTTCTTCTGTTTCTGTTCATTATAAGGATTTGCTCAAAAATTAACATGCTTGTGTTGTCCATACATGCGCACTTTGTTCTGATCTGTATTGTAACTTTCTGTGATCTATGGCCCCAGACACAAGGAACTGGCAAGGAAGTGCCTGAAATTGTGGTCTGGCTACAGATACGTGGTTTAGAGCCCTGTCCCCCTATTAATCTGCATTATAGACAATAGGCCAGGTTGGTACAACTCCACCAGGCTTTGATTCAGTGACCCAAAATTTATGCCAGCTGAGAATCTGGCCCAACGTCTTATAACTGAGATAAAAATTGCAGAGAGAGGTAATATCTTTTATTAGATCGCCTTGATTTAGTTGAGGGAGGGAACACAGAAGGTTTTGGGCACGCAAGTCCCTTTTCAGGGAGAAGTATCTTTGTGAGGGTGCCGCAGAAATTGTAGTCTATTTGCAGCAAAAAGACTTTGAGAAAAGCTGTACATGAAAAAGAGCGTGAATAATGATGAAGCCCTGAGCTTTCTCTCCTGGGTCCTGCACTCTTCCCCGCACTGAGCCCTCCCCTTTTGTCTTAGCTGTCTTACCTGGGGAAAAGACAACTTGTGGTCATCTCTCCCCAGATCTGACAGTCTCCTGTGCAACCAGCCTATAGCTTCCCATAACTGGTCTGTTTGTTAGGGTTGGTGTGGCATCTGGCTGTGCCTCCCTGGGAGTGCTTCTTTTCTCTTCCCTTGAATGAAGGGAGCGCACAGAACCATCTCGCTGGGTTTACGTAAGCGGGCTGGGACCTGGGACTACACCGTCTCCACCAGGTCCTAGGATGAGTCTCAATTTGTTGTGCTGTCACACATCCAGCGCTGCTGTTCACATCTCACAAGTAATGGGATGTGATTAGAAAATGTGAATTTGGATGTGCTCTCAGAACTACTAACTTATGATCTCTTGAAATGAGACTTGAGAAGAAGATGACCAAGACTGTTTGAGTGAGTGGCCAGTGCCAAGTTCCCCTCCGTGGGCCTGGGTTTAGCAGTGGTGGCACCACGGAGAGCTTTCCTTGAAGGCACGGTGAGGTGAGGGCTGCTGTGCCTTTTCTCCAAACAGCCAGAACTGCTGGGTCAGCGGGTGTGAACACCAGGTGTAGGTGTGTGATTTTGGCTGTGAGTACAACCGGCACGACAGGCCCCAACGAAGCAGAGATGGCAACACCGTCGTTCAATGCTTGTGTACACCGGGTGCTCGGAGTCCCATGTATAAAGCAGCACTTTCATAAACCTCCTCCAGCAAGGAAACCATTTCCTCAGTTCCCCTAAGAGCAAGAGAAACGAACACCTTGTCTGGGATCCTTACCGGCTGCTGCCAGCAGGTGTCCCAGTCGTGCCTGGGCCAGGGCCCGCTCTACTGAAGATTTACCACTTGGTCTGTCAGCATGAGTGCATCCCACCTTCTTCTTCATGCTTTCTGACACCCTGGTGGGGTTTGCTGCAGAGACCATGCTTAGATGTCTTCCCCGAATTGGCTGAGAGTGTAATAGGTGAAATGACAGAGGGAGCTCAGACTTAAACACAGAGGGTACAGGGTGTAACAGAAGGAATAAATCTTTGTCCCCCCTTCCCGGCCAGATGCACCGTAAGCCTGACAGACTTATGATTTTATATGGAGAGCAACATATGCTACAGTTTTTATTTCTCTAACCATTAATCAAAGTTATTTTGTATAAACAATGTAATTGCCAGCTCTGGCCGGCGTGGGTGGGCTGACAGAAAGGCTTTGCAGTTCTCTATAGCACAGATAAGCTTTGCCAGACGCTAACCCTGGTAGCCAGCAGCAGCTGTAAGGACCATACGCCAGCACCAGTGGGTGTGCGTGGCCGCGGACCAGGGTCCAGCCTCCTGCGCTGGCAGGGGTGAGCAAAGCTGCATTTACAGCTAGACCAGCGTAACACTGCCAGGACTGAGAATATTAGTGTTTCAGCAGAGGCAAACCTTCTTGCATCTGTCTGGGCTTTTTGTCTTCTTCATGGCTTATGGCTTGGGTTATGACCGCTCATTTTGTTGTAATACCAAACCTGTGATTTTTCTTTTCTTAGTTGCGCCAAAGAATGTAAAACTGCAGACAAGACAGCTTTGTGCACATTAGCAGGCGACTTCTTGCCCACAACCCAAAATACAGTTGGAAACTAGAAATGCTAAGAGGAATTTCCCTTGGTGCCAAGGGCCGGGGGGTGATGGGAGCCAAGTGCTGGGTGTGGAGGTGGGTACGATGTTTGGGCAGTGGGGTGCCTGCTAATGGTGAGCCGTGAGGGAAGCGCTGGGCTGGAAACCCATGAGTCTTCTGAAAACCAAGCCACAGGTCCTTTCCACCTCATGTAAGTCTGTGCGAGAGGAATGGCCACACGGGGCCGTGCCGCTGCACAGATGGTAGAACACCTTTCTCTGGAGGGCAGGGAGCTTTTGGGCTCTGCAAGGGTCCCTGCTGTGAGCAGATGGTGCTCAGACAGCTTCTGGGGAGCCAGCAGGAGAGGACAGCAAAGCTTCACAGCATCAGAGTTATTTCTTGAAAGGAAAACATTTTATTGTCCAGTTTTATGCTGCTATTTAACGTGGTGGTCTTTTATCTCAAAGGACTGTTTCCAGGCTACTGATGCCAGGTGATTTGAAGCTGCAGCCAGGCCAGGACTCTGGTGCCAAGGTGATATTGAATAGCAGCCAGCATCAGCAAGAAGTGCCAGGGTGTTAATAAAACGCTGCTTCTGAAGGCACTTCCAGGAATTAGCAATCCATTTTAATTTTAAGAAATCTGACAATTTTGTAAGGGTAGTTTCTAGAGCTCTGGGATAGATCTGCCAAAGAGCAAATGCTCTGATTCTCTTCTAGAACTATTCTTTGAGGAATGTAAAATACCAGACTTACAGTAGGATTAATGCACAGATGGCACCAGAAACTAACATCCGTATTACAGTGACAAAAATCATGCATCTTTGTTATTGCTGTCTTCCTCTATTGGGAAGGATCCCATCAACTACAGATTATCTCTCGACTCCTGTAGTTACCAAGAGCCCATCAGTGGCAAACAAGGCTAATGTGAGGTGTGAAATATGCCACTGGGTCAGCAACCCTCCCCCTGCCTAATTCCAGCTGTTATATGGTGTTAGTCTGTTTTGGGAGTGGCGGTTCTGCTACATTTAATTTCCCTAGAAATCATCATAAAAGCAGGGGACAAAGGGAAATGAATTCAGCCATACAAATTGCTCCAACAGGGTTGCCCTTGCATGTTTTATTTTTAATTTGGGCAGCTTTAAAGGGTTACAGAAAGCTTAGAGTATACCAAGAGAGATCGGCCCCAGGTAGCAAATTTCAAAGCCAAATCTTGATGCCCAAAGACTTGCGGAGATTTTTAGATCTGGAGCTTTGATTTAGACAGTTCTAGAAGTAAATTCCTTTCTTCAAAACTTGTGCTGGAGCCAGGCTTGCATTCCTCACCATCTCAAAATTTAGTGCTGGTTACTTTGTGGTGAAAGCAGATTTATATTTTGCTGGTCTTGAAGTGACTGATTTGCTGAACATCAGATGATAGAATTTGCTATAACAAATTGTTGGATCAATGATCTAACACGCAAGTGTGCTGTTACTGACAACATGTGATGATTCAAAGGCAACAAACATATCATGCTGTGCTGTCTCTTAGGGGAATAATTTCTTCCTGACACTTCTAGTGATCATCTTACACCATGAAGCATGAGATTTGATTACCGATACTTTAGCATGCATAACTACAAAGGTTGTTATTTTTAATGGAGTGGACGGCGTGTCTCACGAGAGTTATAAACACATCATGTGCGTTTGAAATGCGATTGTTGCTATTTGGCTGATTCTAATACAGAAGGCTTTGCACAATTAGATTAGCTGATGAAAACACAGCATTGCTCAACAAATCAGCAGGATCCATAGTTAACATTTGTCATGAAGTCTCTATGTAAGGCAGTTATTTTTCCCCTCAGCAATATGTCTATCTTGAATAGCAGCAATTTCTGCGGAGAATGCCAAGCTTGGGAACAACAGCATGGAGTTGGATGTACCAGAAAGGTCAGTTTTGTATGTCTTGAAGTGAGAATTGCAATGACAAGGCACTATGATTTGGAGTGACCCATCAATTAAGTAATGAATTCTCCAGCACCCTTTTGGCCCTGTCTTCCATGGTGGTAATTTTGGCCAACTATCTTGCAAATCAGAAGGACTGGTCTTCCACGAACATCTTTTCATGCTATTTATAACCACTGCTTCAAAAGCCAATATGAGCTGACTTCATTCTTTGATGCATAGGTGTTTCAGAAGTAGCACACTGCCTCAGGAATTTTCTAGTTTGCATGTATGCATTGTAGAAATGCTCTGTCTCAGATTCAACAACCAGACTTATTCTAAGCTCGAAGGCTGCACAAGAAGTAACCTTCCTCCAGTTGTTTTTCATTTGATTCTGAAGTCTCATATGAAATAAAAGAGCTAAAATAACTTCAGAATGGGCTATTAGCACAAGTTAAGCCTATTTCTCTTGTTTATGAATGACTTCAGAGCTCAGACAGTATGGGGTTTGCTGCTGAGCTGTACTCTCTGCACAGGATGACAGTAAAGGTGAGGACTTCTGTCACTTTTAGCCCCATACCTGGTTCTGTAGTTTAGCTCCCCAGAGTAATCAGTTTGAGGCTATTTACCTCCCGAGTGCTGGATTTACACCCCCTCTGGTATGCTCTGCACATAAAGCATGTACGCTGCATCAGAACGTGCTTCTGTTATTAGACTTTGTATTTTCACGGTGGGTTGTTTCTCTGAAGCGTCTCTTCCTGTTACTGGATGGATGCTTTTCCCTCTTGCACAATAACAGTATTGAAAACTTGGTATAGGGCTATAAAGGGTGTGTGTGGGTGTGTGTGTATATGGCTATATAGAGTATACAATCTTAGTATAGGGCTATGCTTTGGCAGATATGTGACTAAATTCTGCAACTTTTAAGTGATGCCAAACATTTGACTTATTCTGTGTAAGCTGATGAATGCATATCACAGACAGAAAACAGGAAAACATAAGTTCTCACTAACACCGATGCTTCAAAAACTGGGTGGGCTTCTTCTGGGCAATGCTTTCTGTTTAAAATGAGCTTTTGAGTTTCTATGTGGCACTTTAAGCTAACAGGCAAGTCCAAAGAATATGGGGGAACTTGACCACTAAAAAAAATCCTCCTGCTAAAGATAATGTTCTCATCAATCTTCAACATAAGGTAAAATCGTTTAGCGTTTGGGTTAGTTCCAAGCCCAGAAGGATGTATTTCTCTTTCGACTCTTCTCAGACAAATGATCCAAATGGGAAAAGCCTACATAGTCCCCTCCTATCCACTCTGATTTCAGCCACGACCTTCAGGCTGGCCATGGTTACTGTGACTTACAGCACGCTTTTCATGGCCCCTCTTCTGCCTGGCCCATCCTCAAAAGCTTGAAACAACTAAATAGATGAAGTTATTAAAAAACCCAAATATTTTAAAAATCACCTTTTCCTTGGTCTTTCTTGGTCTTATCACTGGACCGCGTAGCAAGGAAGTAAACTGTTTGTCCACAGCTGAGCTCCCACAGCTGAACCCTCTTTGGCTCTTTTTCAGAGCTGAATCTGTGTGGGTCTGACTGTGCTCTCCACCAACAGAGATTTTTGGACCTTCAATTTCAGTGAAACTAAATAGAAGTTACAAGCTGCCTACTCTTAAATATTTATGTAGTTTTAAGGGGCAGCTTTTTCTCTCTCTTCACCCCTTGTCCCCCTTGTTTTTTGATGGCTTTCTTGTTTAGTGCTTTTTGGATCCAGTCCCTGCATTTATAGATCCCAAGGGAATATTTTACTCACATGTCTGCCTACCCACCCCACCTTTCGATTTTCATGGAGACCTGTAGCAGTGACTGCATTTACAGTGTGGCAAAACAGAATTTAAAAACAAATTGAATCACACCTCGTGGCTACCACAACTCAATCCAAATGCTGCATGAGGACTTTAAGTTATTATGCAGAAACCCTTATTTTCTTCAAATATGCAGACCAAATGTTCTGTGTCTGTTTCACCTTTTCTTCATTTCACCTTATTTGAAATTAGAGTGACAATGGATATAGAGCATGCCTGTCTGCCTATGTCTGGCAGGATTTTGTTCATCTATGAATTCATATTGCTTTTTTAATATTGTTGATAAGTGATAGCTTTATTTCTATACCATCTAGGGGATACAGAAGATGCATTAAGCTTTACACAGTATAATCAGTGCAGTGGGCCATCTCGCATTCATATGAATTTACCAATAAACTAATGTTGCCAGATGTAAGCAGATATTTAGGAAAAGCCAAAATTTAAGACGTCTTGTAACCACGTTTCTTTTCGAGACTGGATGAGACTGGAGACGAGTCTTTTCGAGACTTTCGAGATGAGGTATTTATTTCTTATCTAAAGTAGGTGAGAAGTAAGGTGAGTGGTGTTAAGAGACACTGCTTACAATGCCATTCTGGACAGATTTTTAGTGGATTATTAGTGGGCATTGGATTGCCCATTGAAGGACCCTGTGCTTTACTCTTGAAAGGAGACTTGTGTGCTTCTGGATCACTAAAGCAATATTGGATGGCGATTATTCTGTCCTGGGTAGAAGTGCTATTGAGAGATTGCTAATATGAATCATCTCGCCCTATGTTACCACTCAAACCTTTCCAGTTCACACCAATAAACATGCTCATACTTACTATGGCAACACTAACAACCACAAGGGAAAAACCTAGCCTTTTGTGCCAGACCATAGTTATAAAAGCAACGAGCCTCTCTGCCTGCACCCGTGTGGTTTAGTGTTTTGGACTGTTTCATTAACCACTCTTTTGACAGCTTCTCAGTTTAACAATGGGTAAGGCTACAGCTGCAGTAGGTGTCTCTTAAATTCTCCCTGATGTGAAGAAATCACGCAGCTCCTCTGCTGTCTCCTTACTATGAAATGCTGCTTCTAATCCCCAGTAAACCAGCTGATTTGCTAAAAGAATTTCTAGTTATTTATTTTTATGTCTTTCATTATTGGCTGTTCATAATCACTCTCAGCCTTCCTAACTTTCATGCCCTAACATTTTATTTGTTCTAGTTCATATTGCCTTCCTGTTGGCTTCAGTTGGGCTGGGTTTTCATTTTTTGAAAGGCACCTGTTTGGCTCGAACAATATCTTGCCGTTTAACCATTTTATTGCTTTCCCCCATACTTTCCTGCCTCCTTCCCCCCATGCACACCTCCTTTTTGTGCTCTCCATGATCATGTTCAAGTTTCTTAAATAGCTTTCATGCTGAGTCTAAAGATTTTAATTTCCTTACTTTTGAATTTAAAGTCTTTTTAATATCTACTGCACTTAAGCACAAAGTTTCCCTTCCATGGCGCCTGTTGACACGATGAGCTCCTCCCTGGGATGCCGAGTTACAGCGTGGCCTCAGCTGCAAGGGCCAGGTCCTCCCTGACCACCTCCTGGTCACCACTGTTGCCTCTGCCCTCTGCTCCAGCCTGGCCCAGTGCTTGCATTAATGAACCTGGTGGAAACGTGCCCCAGGAAGAAAACAAAAGGGAGTTTTCTGCCGGTCTTGGTGGAAGGCACAAACAGCACCTTGCTACTTGCAGTAGCTCAGTGTTTCTTGCCTGACTCCTCGGACGGGGTTGGGCTTGGTTTCAGGTTCTGCCTGTGCCTGCACGGTATTAGAAGATGGATGAAAAGCTGTGGGATCATCTGATGTTTTTGGGAGCAGAATTAAACCTGTTTAACCAAAATATTTATTGTTCAACTGTTGGTTTGAGGAGAACTTGAGATCTTGGGATAGGAAATTCTGTGAGAAACTCTGAGCTGGCAGGAGCAACTTCAAGCCTGTCTGCAGGGACCCCACTGCTAATTACCTGCGCTGTGCCCAGACCATAATGCGCTTTTATGGGGGCACAGCAATCCAGTTGTGAGGATTGCTCCAATTAATAAAATCACAAGAGGTCTCTACAGATTTGCAGGCAGACTAATTGGGATCAGAAGATCTGGAAACAACAGAAATCAGTGAAATGTGCTTGCTTTTTGTTTTTATTTTCCTTTTTCATCAGTGTTCTCTAATTTTTCTTACTACTAGGCTGTAAGTGATTACCCTCCAGGGAAAAACCAAGTGTGTATTTTAAATGTCCTTTTGTATTACTCTTACACCCCAACTTGTTTTTTCTCTGAATCAGGATTATGCTCCCATTAGGCTGAAATAAACTACGTCTAAATCAAAGTAACTGCTACCTGGCAGTTTGCACCATTTTGCACCAATAAACTCCTGAAACCGGATTTTACAGAGTTAGTTTGTACCATACAAACGTGCTATACTAGCACTGCACTCAGCCTGTACTGACCCTGTACGCCCATGGGGCAGCTGCCTCCCTGGGGCCAGGCTGCCCATGGTACATAGGCTGCTGGGAGCACGAGAGACACATTTTCTCAGCAGGTGCTTCGTGCACTGTCCCTTCTCCCTTCAAGTGCATCCCTCGGGTGAGCTCAACACGGCAGAGGCTGTTCACAATCACATAGCCAGCAGCACAAAGACTGACTTGTTGATATTTGAGGCAAACAGGGAGTTTGTCACCAGGTTTGGTGACTTCACCTGGCCCCAACTCAGGATTGAAATGAGACTGGTGACACCTGAGGAGTTGATAACAAGTGTCAGGAGAAACTATTTTGGAGGAAAAAGCTGTGGATGGATTTTGGTTTTTGGGTTGCCTGGGTCTGTTGTGGTGGTTGTGTGCTGCAGGTTTTGGCTGACCTTCACTGGTGTCAAAGAAGACAGCGGGGACTAACAGACTGAAAAGCCATTCTGTAGTATGTGAATCCATATGCAAGAGGTTTAAGTCGGTCCTTTCAAGCTAGGATGCCTTTGTTTTTGCACATTGCTGGTGTTTAGTGAATCGTAAGAACTGATACTTGGAGGTAGAACATGTGAATGTAACGCAGTGGAAGAAGGACACCAGCTTCTCCTACACAAAACACCCAGAGACTTTTGGTGGAAAAGGACAAGCTATTCTTTAATTTTTGTGGCGTAACTCCAGGAAATTTGGGAAACTTGGAAACTTGGGAGGGTGGTGGTAAAATGTAAACAAAGATTTCAAGGTACAAATTCCTTGAGTTTTAAGGTAGTTCTTTTCCAGAGTTCAAGTCTTTCCTATCAAAGACTGAAGGAAGAAAACAGAAATCTGAGCTTTGCAGAACTGAATCCAAATTGCGCAGCTCCAGCTCCGCTCTGTTTTCCTTCTCTCTGCATTGTTACCTTGAAACTATCAAGGTCTATTTTTAGTTACTAATTTATTTTTTGCCGTTCTCTAGTGACAAAGCGCAAAGTTTCAGCCTCAAACAAATTTTTATGATCAGGTTCCAAACCCCTTAAACAGGTTATTTTATTGAAAGTACTGTTAGGCCTTTGACTGGGGCTGTGCTAGCAAGGGCCGTAATAATACATAATGGCACTGAGTGCTGTAGCTGCTCTCTGTTACCACCCAAAGGAAATCCAGAGTGTAGAAGAAAAGGAGAACTTTAGCAAGTGAAGATTTCCCCATGGCCAATGGGACTGTGCTTGCTAGAAGGGTCCCTTGACCATTGTTACAAGATAAGACATGGAAAATAAATTATTGTTATTTGTAATGACTCTTTATCATTGCAGCAAAGGTATGGCCAGTCAGGATTGGTAACGAGTTTAGGTGACTCCCTAGTTTTGTTAAATTCCTATGCCTGGAGAGTTTATTTAATTGAACTGCTGCGTTTTTATTACCAAATTTTCCAGGCTTCAACATAATACGAGGCGGTGCATAGGCAGAAGCGTGCTAGGAGAGCATGAAACAGCTTTAATTGTTTCAGATTCCCATACGCTGTCTCTCCTCCTCCACCACTGCTGTCTCTCCAGAGGTGCCTCTGGGTTGAAGTTGAATTGAAAAGTCATTTAACGTAAATACTTTAACACGCCTCAGTCCCACAGGCAGTGGGCAAGGTACCAAACTTCCAGGCATTTTAAGAACAGCCTGAAGACTGCATGCCATAGCGACGTCGCTGCTGGCTGCAATCACGGCTTGCATGCTTTTCTTCACCAACACTGTAATTCCTGCTATACTTTAAACAAGAACAGACACTGTCCTCTAGGTTTCTTTCCATAAACGCATACAAACCAGGCCAAACTCTTTCCTCAGTTGTGCTGAAGTAAATCAGAAGTAATTCCACTGACAACTATGAACGTTGCAGTGAAGTTACACCAGCTGAGGGTAGAAGTTGGACTGCTATGCCTGCCTGCATGTGTAAAAGCTGTTGCTGCCAGCCAAGCTGAAATGCTCATTTACTGCAGCACATGGATAGCATTATTGTTGCTTCAGACTTTGTTTGGGTGGAAGTCAGTGGCTAAACACCTGAAATCTCAGTAGACAAAAGACTATAAAGTTTTACGACTGTAGAGTAGGAGATTGCAACATGTAGGTTCCATTAAAAAAAATCAGAAACTATGTTATATTACATACTTTAGAGGTTTTGTCACTGAGTTGATTAGTATGACTTAGTTATTAGCTGTTACTAGAAGCTTTCCACTGAGAAATGGAATTAGAAATACCAGTTGCTGTATTTTTATTCACAATCTTGTTGAATTCATCTCAGTCTCACAGATGCACAAAGAATGAGTCCTAAGGCTGTTTTATATGTTTAAGTATTTGCCTATTTCTTTGTGGGGGAAAAAAATGCAATCTGTGGAGAGAAAAACCAATGTTTTGTAACAGCTGGGCTTCAGATGCACACACCAGAGCAGAAAGAGATGAGGGCTGTCAGCCACATTTGTACTCAGCCAGCTGTAATTCTGGTGACTGGGATACTTATTTTCCCAGGCCAGCACTAGTACCTGAGTTTCTAACCCTCTCCAGCACCCCCTGACCTTCTCCTATCCCTTCAGTTTCCCTCCTCTTTTCGCTGCCATCCTTACAATTCTCCTTCACTCTGCATCCCCTGTCCAAGCACTGCGGCAGCTACCCTGACCACTACAGAAAGGCAAGGGATTCGGTAAGAAAACAAGGACTCTGCCTTTTTCTCACACGCACAAGATCTCACAGGTAGATGTAAAGTTATTGCTCATTTCTGGAATGTATTTAATGTATTCATAATTTTTCGGGGGTTTTTTTGCCTTGCAGCTAGATCATATACATCTTTAAAAAAAACAGTTGGGTTTTTTTGGCCTATCCCTGATTGGACAAATACAGGTATGTTCACTGTCAGCACATACATGAGAGGATTTTAATTTGGTGGGGGTGGGTGTTTATAAGATGTGTACCTCTGGACTTGACTCTGAAATGCAATTTCTAGTTGTCTTTTAGACAACTAAATTCACTACTCAGAAGGGCCTAACATTGGAACAAAAAAAGGGCCTTCAGCCTCACTGTAGTGCATCCATTAGATATACAAAATAATGCTTTCAGACAATCATTTGTAGTATCTGTCCAGCCCTGTTCCCATACAAAACCCCCTGTTTCTTCCTCCTATTTCAGTTCCAGTTTTCACATCTTATCCTGTGTATCTCCATCCAGTACAACCAGTGAGATCCAGCTTCTACCTGAATCAGGTGCCATTACGTAAATTCACTGGGCAACAGCATTTAGAGGCAGGAAAAGCTTGTATTTAAGCACAGAGATTTGAGAGGGCAAGTTAATAATCAAGACGAGCTTTTGAAAGTGTGGCAGACCCCAGATCAGCCCACCCCAGTGAGTTTTACCCGTGTGGATGGAAGTGAGCAAGTCTTGGTGTTCCTCCTCTCTCTTAAAGCGAGCAGCTAAAGCAAATGGGCCAGCTGCAGTGCATCCTCCTCAGCTAACATAGCAAAATACTTCCAAGTCTTACCTTCTGACCTGATCATAAGAGACCTTGATTAGAGCATAAGGCATTGGTAAAGTGAAACTTCCAATCGCTTTCACATTTGTATTTGAGCTTGGTGTGCCCGAGGGAGACTTGTGGGTGTTCAGGAGTTAGCTGGTAATCTTATTTTACCTGTTTTTATTACTGATTGAAAAGTGCAAGGTTGAGGGGATTTTTTTTCTTGTCGTGTTTTTGCTGGTGGAGAAATGTGAAGAAAATAAATCCCTTTTGGCATGGGAAATGACGTTATATTTTATTTAATAAAGAGTAAATTTTATTGTGCACCAAGCCAATTTATAAACGTGATCTCTGTAACTCACACTTTTAATTACAAGGGGAAAAACGGAATTAGTTCATTAATGCTGTGAAAAGGAACAGTGACCTACCTGCCAAATGGCAAGGTGGAAATAATTAATCTGGTCAATTAAAAAGAAACTGATAAATTAAAATGCAAAGCCTTTCATGTGGTGCACTAAATTAGGGAGTCATGATTTCCAGAACGCGTGTTTATTGTCAGACTTGATCCTTCCTTTTCTTGCTTGACTTGATTCTGTGTTTGGCAAGTCCTGTTAGCGAGTTGTTTGGCATGCAGGGCTAACACACAAATTCATACAGCCAGGCATATTTTGCAAAAGAGAGCTTGCAAGATCAAGCTCTTTATGAAATCCAGCTGATGAAATGCACTTGCCTTGTTTTTATTATCATATTACAAACCGTTTTATTCCCTTTGCTTTGCTTTGCTTTCTTTCCCACCGTTAAATGTCACTTGCCTTTCCTTGGGCTTTAAAAAATCCAGGCACGGTGCTGAATTGCCGAGGTCATCTCAATCAATTTATAACCTTAAAAATCTGATCCACACGGAAACTACTGAGCTGCTGGAGCTGAACCCTAAAGTATACAGCATATTTGCTCCACAGAACTGGAAATAGTAAAACAGTTTCTTTTCTATAAATACCAGTAACTCCTCTTGACATTTACAAGTACATAGTATTTTTTTACACGCTGCATGATCTCAAAAGTGCTTAACAGATCAGTGAACTGTGTATCTGCTCAGCATAGGTAACTACAAAGCCATTATGTGCCCTGCACCATCCCTCACAAAAGCTCGGGACATTTACATTAGCTCCTGTCCATCTCAAGGCCATAAATTGCAATAAGAAATATGGGCTACTTACTGAATGGTTGACCAGTGCTCTGGTGCAGCCTACAGGAAAATATGAATGTTATTGTTTACTTTAACTAGGGCATATATCATACAGAGCCAAGGTCTTCTCATTTGTTAAGATGAGAGTTGCTCTCATCTGAAATACTTTGGGGCACGTCCTGTTACTAGGGGAAAAAGCAAAAGCTAGGCAGAGGATGGTCTGAAAGTTTTATATCTGAGGTGTTAGAATTGGCAAGCATTAAAAATACAGTGAGAGAGCCAAGTCAGACGTTTCTGTGATGTGGTAAAAATAAGCAGTGCGTGTTGTAGCCTCTTCAGAAAGGCGTGGGTTTGCCTTGTGAGGGGGAGCAGTACGAGATGAAATAAACAGCTGCGGCCAGAAATCAAATTCCTGGCAGTTCAGCAGCTCCGGTCCTCCTCCTCCAAAACTACAAATCACCAGGGGGATTCCCCTCACCCCACCTCCTGCCAGCAGCTCTGCAAAATCACGAGACAGCCCCCACGACATGGTTTTAACTCCTGAATGCTCACGTGTGTCGATAGATTTCCTCGCTAAATCCTTAGGACATCATGATTCAGAGCTGAATTATACACTCTGCACCCGTTTTTCCCATCTAAACCAGCAAATCATTGCCTGTGTCTGGTTGGGAATTTCCTCCCGGAGAAGGGGGACACAAGTGGCTCCTATCAGGGACCAAATACAAGGGTGCAGCTTCAAAGTGAACGACATAGGAAAGGGGCAGGCAAGGGAAAACAAATTTATTTACTGTAAATGAGCACAGAATATATAAAACCTGTCCTGCCTGGTATGAAACTTGCAAAACTCTGTTAAAATCATCAGGTTTCCCAACACCTCTGTCAACTTCTGCTGTAACGCCCTTATAAAAACTGAGGCGGGTGTCATTGCTGTGTGATGAAAGCTAGCACAATGAAAGAGATAAGCCCTCCAAAAGCAGCTCAAGTGTTGCTGAGGCCACATATGTATGGGAGGCTGTCCTGACATGGCAGCTTGTACAAGCATTGCCAAAGTTGAGGGAAATCCCAGCACTCCAGTGTCACCGGGAGCGGCTGTACCGTGCTCCAGGCTTTGTCCAGCTGGCTTGCTTGGCTTGCTCTCCTCTCCTCCCTCTGTCTGTCCCGCTGGCCCGCACCTGAGGGGTGTTGGTTCTCATGTACAGTCCCATGTCAGATGTCCACCCAAGCTGTGCGACGAGCCCTGCTTATGCTTCCTGAGCACGTAATGAAGTGCTCTCCTTGTGTGTGTACACAGCTTAGGCTGTGTAAAGGAAAAGGCGTCTTCCCTCCTCATCCCTGTGTGTTTTGCCTCAGTGCTTTGCTGCCACAACTGATGGTTGTGGATTTGGTGAGCTTGACACCCTAGCACTGTATATAACAGCAGAACTGGTGTAGGAATAAACAACCCCCAATTCGTGTTTCATGACAGCACCTGGTTTTAAACCCACAGCCCGAGCGTGGAAGAAAAGAGAGGGTTTCAGACAGACAATAAACCCAAACCACTTAAAAAGTGTTGCCAATAGCCCACTGAGCTCAGCATCCTGTTTCTGAGGCTCAAAAGCAGGAGGTGAAGTCTGCCTGCTCAGCAGGGGTGGGGACGCTGCTGTTTGGTGCCAGGAGCCGTAGCCTGGCCAGCTCCTTGCTCTGCAGAGGGGCCAGCAGCCTCGCAATAGCAGCAATGTACCCCAGCACAGGTGTGTGCTTTCAGGTGGTGTCTTAGCACGCCATATCCTAAGGCACGGATTCCCAAAGATTACATGCCATGTAGATCTTGGCCCAAGGGCTCCATTGCTTCATCTGCAGTTACTTCACCCCTGTCCTTGGGCCAGAGACGGATATGGCAGAGGGGGTGTAAAGATCATTGTAAGCCACTTCTGCACCCAGGGCCTGGCCTCAGCACCTGCATGGTTCAGGCCCCACTTCTCCATCCCTGGGGGACAGGAGAAGAGATGCTGCCTGCTGCACTGGGGGCTGTCCCCCCACCCAGGGCAGCCCCCATGGCTGTCCCCAGCCATGGACAAGCCCTGCTCAGAGCTGAAGGAGTGGAGGTGAACAAGGTGCGCAGCAATGGCCGAGCATCAGTACGGCAAACGTGATCAAAACCTGAGTCGCATTTGGCCTTCCCCGCTCATGAAAATTTGTATTTTTCCAATGGGCTGTGCCTCCTTATGCTATGGTTTAATCTTCCTCCCTTGCTCGTTCTGACCCTGTCGCACCCACGCTGTACTTGTCTTCATTTCAAAATGCAAATGCGTGCCTCTGAGCAAGCTTCCAGGCTGTGGCATGTTTTATGCATCTTTATTAGCTCTGCTCCAATGCTGGAGTGAGATTACATGATGTCTGGATTTCCTTGCAGTCAAACTTAATATCCTGAGAAATGGGAAATTGTACTGAAATCCTGCAGCACTGGCCAGGGTGTGGGAGGGTCCACACCGCTATTTCCATGCCTATGTTGTTGCCATGGATGTGCAGAATTGTATGACTTGAATATATTCCTTTTATTTGTTTGTTGTGTTTTTTTGGGTGGGTGGGAGGGTTGGGGGGGTGGGGTTTTTTGTTTATCAGGGTGGGGCAAATGTACTTTAGGTAATTTTGCCACTGCCCAGTTTGAATTACTGTGAAGTCCTGACAGGAATTCAAGATGTGTAAATATGAACAAACCTATAGGGGAAAAAATTATGGTGAAAACTGACCATGCTACGTGAAAGAGGCACTCGGCCTATTAAGTGCTATGGGAAAACAAACAAAAATAGCTGTGAGAAATAATCAGGAGGATATGAAATGCACGCCGGTTCTTAGCTAGTATAAATATTCATTGCTTCGGGGGAGCCAGGCAAGCCGACATCAGCTGAGGATATTAGCTACATGTCATGAACTGAAATATTTCTTTTTGTGTGAAGAAGAAAGGAGGTGGCCGTTAGCAACTGCGTTTGTGGGCAGAGCCGAGGCCAGGTCCCTCGGAGGCACGGGAGCGTGTCCTGGCTCCTCTGCAGCCTTCCCCAAGCCCCAGCCCGATCCCCCTGTGACTCCTGCCCTGGGGAGCCCAGGCTTCCTCCAGTGCCTCTCGTGGGTGTCCTGTCCTGTGCTAATTTGCCCACTTGAGGGCCTTTATCCCATGCCAACCCCCTTGCTGCTGCCGGCACTCCTGCTCGGCTGCTCCTAGCCCGAGTTTCATTTCAGATGGGAGAAACGGTGCAGCGTTTTTCCTTGGGGAGCTCTGCACTGGGCTCTGTTGTACAAGCAGGATGCTTGGAGAGGGAAGGTGCTGGAGGGTCTGTATCAGAAGCACTAAGCTGGTCCTGAGGGCTATGCAACCACACAGCATTATCCATCTGCAGGGTTACTGACACACGGTGACAGGCTTGAAATGGCCCACCTGTGAGATCCCCACCTCTGCTCTCTAATGAGGGCAGGCAGGCTCTCAGGGAGAAAACGCATGAGCAAAGAGCTCCTCTACAGGCTAGGGCATGTACAAGGAGGCAGCGCCACCAGGCTTCCTCCCCAAGTTGAAAGTAAAACTCCTGCTGAATGCAAACTGGCACAAATCCTCTTTAAATGGAGATGTGGTTATTGTTAGTACTACAGTAGCGTCCAGGAAGGCTCCTCTAGGACTGCATCAGATCGCAGGGATTCAAACGCAGGAGGCAAAGAAAATGGCAGTCAGGAAAATGTGTTAGTGAATCTGTCTTTGTTCAGTGTCAGGAAATTAATGCCAGCTTCTTAAGGCATGGGAAATGACATTGGCTGCCAAATACAAAGTGCTCTGGATTTCATGGGAATAATTATGACAGTGAAATATGTTCTTAACTTGACCTTGGGCGACATACTAAATGGAAAGAAGTAAATTTGGCACTACAAATGCAAACTGAGCCACGGTAACTTATACCCGTGGATGATCTGGCCTTACAGAGCCTGCTCCACAGGGCCAAATCCCGCTGTCACTTATGTTGGTGTGAATCAGAGAGTGTTTTGCTGAATTGGGTGGAAGTACTGGGGCTTGCACTGGGTAAGTGTGAGCATAATTTAGCACTTGGCGAGGACCGCTGCCTCGTGGAGGTCAGCAATATCCCGACTGAGCAAACAAGCGACTCATGCGGAGCTCTCACATGAAACAGGAAAGTAAAGGTGAGGCATAGTTATCCCCATGCTCCCCCCCCCGGATGGGGCTTGATAGAAACGTGGTCTGAGGTGACAACTGGGAAAGAAAAAGTCCTAACTGGAGTCACATCACTGTTGGCAGACAACCAATCAGAGATTAATTGACAGACAGAGATGCCTTTCTAAAAGGCTGAGGTGCACAGTCACCGACAGCTAAAATGAAACCTCAGTTTTCATAGCTCTGGTTTGTACTTCTGGATGCTTCTAATCTGTTGGTTACCAACCTAGTCGTGGTTGTTTGCCTCCTAACTTTGACACTTCCTAAAGTTCAAATGAAGAAGCCGTTATTAGCATTATTACGTATTTCTTTGTACTAGTTCTCACCCCGCATTAACACCCGATGGTTCTGGGTTCAAACAACAAACAAAACGACAGTGCCAGGAAGTGAGATGATGATCTGTTTTGCATTCTCATCCTGGGCTTATTTCCCCAGTTTAATTCAAGGATAACTTTAGAAAAATTAAAAAAAAAAAAAAAGTGCTACCACTCTATTGGTACAACAGGATAAACAAAACCTGGACTCAGACCAGCTTATATTTTCATCAGATAAAGGGAGAACATGTCAGACAGGCAAACATATTTTAGGAAGGGAAATAAAATGTCACAGCCCACCTTTGGTTTACTTTTCTGCAGTAGCTACATGGCAGAAATATTAAGCAAGTGTCACGTAGTTTGTCTTCCTCATCATCCTGAAGACAAAGCTGATTACTTAGGCTAAAACTCAGAATGCAAGCATTAGTTGTTTAGGTTTCTCGTTAAATATACATCTATTTGGCAAATGGAAATTAGAGAAATAAATTCCAGAAAACTTGGTACAGTATGAAATTATGGGAGGTTAATACACATCCTCAGTGTTTTCAAATGCAAAAGATAGGAGGTATCTATTTAACGTGTCTCCC
This sequence comes from Charadrius vociferus, assembly GCF_000708025.1. NCBI lineage: Eukaryota > Metazoa > Chordata > Aves > Charadriiformes > Charadriidae > Charadrius > Charadrius vociferus. The sequence goes on along the minus strand of NW_009646928.1, from coordinate 310,010 downwards.
TAGGGAGGAATTATCTGATTTCTAACATGAGAAAACACCAAAGCCAAGGCAGAGGCCTGCTGTTACTCCATCATGGAAGAACATGTTCCTTTGAAATTTCATCAGCTAGAAAATCAATGAGTAGGGTTTCAGATTTCATAGAGGAATTTTACTGTGGGGTTTTTTTAGGTCCAAATGATAAAAATGCTATAAATTTTATCTTAGACCCTGCAAGTGAAAGGTTTAAGAGATTATGTGAGTAAATCATTCATCCCTTCTGAATATCCTGCTGATAAAAGGGATCCCCTGATGTGATATGTACTGTCAGGTTTGAATTTGAAGCAGAGCATTTCTTTCAAGTTCCCTTTAGGGAATCTGTGCATTTTACACTGAATATTAGGATCCCTTCTCCAGGCATGGAGAGGAAGCCAGAATGAGACCCTAAAGCCATAGAAAAATTATCAGAAAGAGATAAACTGGTTTCCTTTTTTATTAAATTCTCCTATAACCAGCTTTATAACCTAGCAAGTCACAAAAATTTCACAGTACATTACACATGCTCACTCGCAGGCATTTCACAAAAATAGGGAGGTGTCTGTGCGTTTTCTGGCCTGGACTGAGCACAAAGGCAGAGGGCAGGGCTGCTGCATCTCCCTTCCCAGAGACTCCATCCTGCTCTAACAGCTTTATATTTTGTTGACTGTTTCATTGCTATTAACTCTTGTTACCAGTATTTTGTGTCTTCTGAAGCCCTGATTTGATTCTTGGGCAGGAGCAGGCCAAGGGGCATTTAAGTGTGACAGAAAAGAAGGTGCCACATGTGCCAGGAAAAGCTGTGGCTGCTCCCCCATCTCTGCAAGAAGGGTGATCCCTGTCTTGCACACGACTGTAAGGGTTCGGTAGAGACTGTTGGGGAGGTGCTCTTATACGTGTAAACAAACGCTCCCTACGGTAAAACCAGCACAAGTCTAGAGAAGCTCTGGTGAAGCCAGTGTCATGCCCTGGACTGTACAAATATGTACAGGTCAAATCTACATCTACTTAAGGGCAGGTTCTCCTCCAAAGTGCAATCCTTGTAAGGATGCTACAGGGGCATGCAGGGCATGCAAGAGGCTGCAGGGGTGTGTGGCATCACCTTCATCTCCAGGGTGAAGGCACTTGTACCCAAAATTGCTCTCTCCCTACCTCTCCGCTCCCCCAGCTGGTGGTGATGCTGAGAGGCACTGTAAAAACCTCCCTGCCTGCCCATGCACAGCCTTGTTCCTCCTAAAGACGGGGAAAGCAGCAGCAGGGAGTTCCAGGGGAGCCCAAGGCAGGCCAGCGCTGGACCTGAGGCAGCAAGTGATCTCTTTAGGGCAGAGACCGCCCTAGACTACTCCTTTTCACCGTTCGTTTTTGGCTTCCCTTTTTCCCTTCCTTCTCTCCAACCAGGAGGAGCAGCGAACTCTAGCGTGGGGCTATGGGAGAAAAGGGATTATGTTACCCATCTGTGTCTGGAGTGAATGTTAGCTGCCGGCATTTGTTCGGTCTCATTGCCGGCAATCTGGCTGTCCCCCTCCGGCGGCGGGCACCCGAGAGGGCGGACGCGGGTGCCGGGGATGCTGGCGGTGCGGTTCCCCGCCCGCCGCCGCCGGGGCTCCGCCAGCCCAAACCTGGCGCAGCAGCACCCTCTGTAGCCCGGCTGGAGCACGGCAGCAGCCGCCCAGCCATCTCCCTGAAGGTTACACAAAGGCATGTGCTGCCAGGGAAAGAATAATGCCGCCCTGATAAATCAGGCAGTATTTCCTAATGGAGCTGTCTCCACACCTGCCTCGCACCTACGGACAGTTGCGGGGATAATATCGGTGCGGTGGCTATCTCTGTGCTATCGCAATGGCTGAAGTAGCGCTCGGGTGACAGCCATCAGAAGATGTGGCTGGTTTTTTTGTTTTAAAAATGCGGTGTGCGTTGACCTGCTCTGCAGGGGAAGAGTGAAGGATTTGCATGCGCTCTGAAACCCCTGTCCCTCAGCTCTGATGGAGAAGCAGACCCTCCCGCTCCGCATGGGAGCTGCAGTGATAAATACTATTGACAGAGCAAGAAAATCGGATACGCCATGTCAGAGCTCTTGCGTTTCTGTTTGCCGTCTGTTTGAGCGGCCGTGAATCAGTGGAGGAGGACACAAAGAGCTCTGTGAGGCACCAGAGAAATGCAGTTAAGAAAAATCCGAGCTGTGTTAATTTTAATTTGGAAGACGGCTGTTAGAAAACAGTTCAACCCAACAGGATCTGAGTGTTAGCCAACTCTTTCTGCCCTCTCCCACGGGAAAGAGGGCTATAAAATAAAACCGACTCATAAAAAGCTGTTAGTCAACCTGTTCCCTGCTTGTGACACAGGATGGCAATGGTCCTAGAGGCAGAGTTGGGGGGAAAGGAGAAGGTAAGCAGCAAGAAAGGCTGAAACTCAGAGAAGGGAATGACTGTGTGCAGCAGAGGACAAAAGCATCACAGAGAAGCTCAGACCGTCCACAGCCAGTGTATAAATTCACCTCGGGAAGTTTAAAAGTTTGCAGTGCTGAGTGATGATTCCCACATTCCAGAAGAAAATCTGGCACTTGTGTTTTCAATTTCCCTCTCCAAGCAGTTCCCGGTGGGGTGGCCACTGGGATGTGGGTGTCTCCCAGGGCTGGGGCTGCACTGTAGGGGTAATCCTACACTACATGGATGGGAGGCCTCAGCCCCGCACTCAGAGCCACGGCAGGCTGCATGGGCTGCTGGTGAAGGCTGTCCCCGGCTTGGTCCAGGTGGAGGATCAGGATCTTCTGCAGACTTTTTCCTCTTGTTGTACAACAGCGATATTTTCTTAATGTGCAGCAGTTGCACCATGGAAAACATGGGGTTAGCTGTTTTCTAAGCAGCATTTGAAGTGGGTGGAAACAAGGTTTTTTGTCACTGAATTTGACTGGCATTGTAGCATTTCAGTACTTTCAAGAAGCTGCTCTTGGATGACTTGAAATAGCAGTCTGTGAAAATGGATATTTTCTAAGGTGACAATTTAAAGCTCATTGAAGTCAATGGGAATTTTTTTATTGGTTTCCCTGGGCTTCAGTTTGGGCTATAAACTATACTGAATTTAGGGGAAGAAGCCCCAAAATAGCAACATTCTGGACTGAAGCTATTGGATTTGGCAAGGTCTGCTGTACAAGCGGGCTTTATTAGTTTAAATTCAGGAAAGGTCTAGGAAAATGATGCTAATCAAGAGGTTCTTTGGAAAATGAGATCAAATGTCTCAATTTTTCTACTTAATGGAAAAGTGCCAGCCAAAAAAAAAAGAGTTGTTTTGCTGAAAGTAAAGCCTAAAAGTTTGTCAGGACTGAAAGCCTCTTTATTTAGAAAATGTTTCTTGGCGAGCCATGGGTAGGTCATACTGTCCAAATAAGGTGCAGAGGACTGCAAAACAGCTTTTGTTGTATCAGTTACATCTCAATATTTCTCTGCAGTGTCTTTCAGATCATACACACACTTGGATGTCCTTATATTACTGATTAGCAGCAAATCTATTGAAGCTGGGAGGATTTTAACAGTAACTTGCTTTTCACCATTTCCACATGTGTAAATCCTCCCCGCCACCCCCTAGGACACAAGCCAGGTTCCTTTCTGCTGCTACTGACCTTCATTGTCTGTGTCCCCACACCAGCGCAGAGTGACAAAGCCAAATGTGCCTTCTCAGAAAGGCCAGCCTGCGGTTCGTGAAAGCTGGTGTGGCACCTCGTGCAGGCCCCGACAAAGGTGCACACCACACAAGCATCAGCGCTGTGCGCCCTGGCGCTGTGCACTAGAGCTTCAGCAGGCACGGGCTGCACCTTGCTGAAGTCTCCTCTACTGCAGGCCACCGTTTAAATGTGGTGGATGTGCAAGGAACGCCTAGAGACGCCCCTTGCTGTGCTTCTGAAAGGAGGTGGTGTTTTACCATCCTCTCTCAGCTTTTTGCGCTAAAAGAGGTTTTTGCAGGAAACGTGTTTTGTGGACTAGTTCTTGGTAAACCAGGTGGTGTTCATGTGTTTATCTTTCTTCTGTATGAACTACATGTCATGATGTGAAAAAGATGCGTGTTGACCCAGGCATACCCACTCCTTAAGATGACAACAGGATTTAGCAGAGCCCTAAAATTTAGAGGAGGTTTTATTTGCTGAAAGGCCAAAGGGAGATAAAAGAGAAGCCTGGGGGAGAGGAGAAGATGGATCTTTCAGTGCTTATCTTTCAGCCCACACAGCCAACGTTATCACATCGGTGCCCCGAATCTGCAAACCATTAGTCAGGGCCAGACTCTGCTGCCTTTGCTGGAGGCTAAAGCCAATGTGGATGTGTGGAAGTTTTGAACTCAAGCATCTAAAATAGGATGTTGTAAATAAGATATTGTGGAACAGGCTGCCTAAATCAGTTTTTATTCTTGTATGTAACTTCACCATTTTGAGAGAAATAACATTCCTCTCCTCGTCCATCTTCTCATGGGGGTGGCTTCCCCAGTAGAAACACCCCCAACCTCCCCAAGGAAGACTGTAATCACGTTCCTCCCAAAATTGTACAAGAGGAAGACTCTTTTGTCTCATCTTTTACATCTGTCTTACGATAAAGTCAGTCACCCCTTGATTAGTGAAAGTCTTTGGTCAGCTCTGACTGCAGAGTTGATCATGAGTGTCCCTGGCATCCGCTACCTCTGCTCTGTGGGTAGTGTCAGCAGATGTTTGATTAACTACAGAGATTTGAGCACCAAGGGGATTCAAGGTGGAGCATGAAGTAAATCATATCTCAGGCCCTTCATACCTCCTCTGTTCCACCCGCCAGCACAGGCTGGCTGCTGGCAGAATGGCAGTTCGAGGCCTTTGCTCGTGCAACGTGCACTGTAATTACTGCAAGGGTAATTGGGAAAAAAAGAGCTGCCTACTGCCGTACAATACAGCTTGTCACCTGCAACACGGGTTTTGTAAGGTTTGAGGACAAGAACAATTCAGAAGATGCACTGTAAGGCCAAGGTGCAAAGAAGGCTGTTAGTTCAAATAAAATTCTGGAGATTGGCCTTGGCACAGTGGTGTTGTTCATGGGAGGCATCTTGTGCTGCTCATCTTTCGGGTACTGATGCTATAACAGAGGGCTGAGGGCTTCTTTCTCCTTGGTTCTGGCAAAAAAAGCAGAGGTTCTTGCTTAGGAATCCATGCTTATCTGCAGCTGTTTGCCCCCTGCAGCTCCCCGGGAGTATGGTCAGCCGTTTCTGGGTAGTGTTTTCTGTTTGCACTCTTTTTAAATGAAAACAGTGATTTTTGGTTGTGGACAAAAGAAGAACTGTGCTGGCTTAGAGCGTTAATTTAGGTGGATTTTACTATACTTCTAAGGAGCATAAACCATTATTTGGTGTCCTCCCTTTTCTCTAAATAAAAATGTATGCGCTTTCCTTTAAAAATGTATTTTGTGTGTGAGTCACATAGTGGTAACATTAAATGCGGTATAAAGATGGTAATAAAACTGGTTGTAACATTTATATATTTTTCATGACCAAAGTGCTTTGCAGTTGGAGATGCTATAAATGCATGCTTGCCCCTGGAGGAAGCGACACACTTACACTGCAAAAGATGACAGCCACATGACCCCAGGACCCGTTCGATCCCTCCGGGCACAGGAGGGGCTGGCAGATCTCTAGGACAAAACGGGGGCTGGGGCATCTGCCCCCGCCATGGGTAGGTTGGGTGGCTGTTGCTGAGGAAGAGCCTGTGGTGGACAGGGTGGAAAATACTGCTGGGATGGGGAGGTGACTCCACGCAGAAGCATCAGGTGATGCAGCAGAAGAGGAAGTGCCTGTCTCGGGTCTCCTCCTGTTGTGTCTCAGCTGCTTCCCCCTCTCCTTTCAGCAGCAGAGGCCTCTCTGCTTTGCTGATGGTGTTCAGTATCACCCAACCTGCTCAGAAACCTTGGGTTGTCTGGGTGTGCAGCGTACTCTGGGAGGAAAAGCAGGTAAAAACAGAGGAGGAAAAGGGAAGCACAGAGAAAATGCTGCTATTGACATTTTCCCCAGGATTCTCCAGTGGTTTTTTGTCCACCTGATCTGTTCTATCAGGATGAAGCAAATTCCTGACATGCTGACTGCCCTCTAGCAGTATCTTCTAGAACAGCCACATCTTGCACAACTCCATGACCTTTTACGGGGATTTTTCTTTTGCATGGGGAGCATGGCTATTCTCCCTCCCTGCCTTGCAGCAGAGGGCCCTGTGCCTTCCGTGGAAGCTGGTGGGATCAGGGACCACATGCCAGATCTGGCCGATCCTGTCACCTCGTCTTATTCGTACTGAACCCCTGTGTGGCCACAGAAGGCGAGAAAGAGATGAAGCGCTTAGTGTGGCTAATCCTGGCAGCAGCGCCCTAATGAAAGTCATGCACCAGTTCTATGGAAACCACTAGAGCATGTGAACATCACCAAACAGTCAGCCATGGAAAGGTCTCTAAATTGCTCTCCATTAGAGGGCATTCAACATTTGCACAGGCACAAATCTGCAAAGTGATTTTTTTTTTTTTTCAAATGTCTACTGACTTTTACAGAATACGCACAATGAATATTAAATAAAGGGCTGATGTTCCTAAGTCAGTGCCCATTACTGCACTTCAGATGCCATTATGTGGCGTGACTTTTAAAAACTTTTTTTTTAAAGGTCATGCTGTTTATGCTGCATAATATATAATACAATTTCACTGTAAATTAGAAACATACTTTACAGCCTGCTGCTGTGTTTCATGGAGGTGAACAAAATTTGAAATCACGGGTCTCCTCCTTGTGGGGAAGCACTTGTGGGAAGTATTTAATATCACCATACTCGGGGGCTTTATGAACTAGTAATGAGCTACGAAGGCCTCTCTAGAACACATTGCTGCATCTCCTGCCTGCTCTTTAGCCTCTCTAGAACATTTTCCCATTCTTGACACTGTTAAATTTGATTTTACTTTACTGTTATAGGAAGTTTTGGGTAAACTGTAACATTAACCAACCCACAGCTGTTTTCTTTAGCTACAGAGGACATGCTCAGCCCTGACAGGTTTCTCTCCCAGTAGATAAGAAGAGTTGACTTTCTGTATGTTGAAATGGTTGCAGGCCTGTTCAGACACCATATACACTAACTCTCTGGAAGGAGAGTATTCTTAAGTATTCTACTGCTTTATAATAGAGCAACTTTCAAAAATGCTGTCCTCTTTCTTTCTATGTAAACTACAGCATAGCAACTGGACTTTGAGGGACATGCAGCCTGATTCCAAAATTCCCCCGTGACAGCTCTTCAAGGAGCCAGGATTAAAGGTAAGCAAATGCGTTAAAGCTGCGGATTTTAGACCCTTATTTAAAAAACTTCAGGTCATGCATTGCCTCAGAAGGCAGAATACACAAAAAGGAGAGTAGCCATGGGGCACTGGGGCACAGAACCAGACTGCATAAAAACACTGAAAGGTATTTTGGTCTCACTTCACTGTGAAACACGTAATATGGTTGAAAATGAATGGGAAGACTATTGAGAAAATACACTTTCTGATGCCAGTGCGATGGAGATGCCAAGTAAAGGCATTAAGCAAATAAACAGGGTTTCAGAGAGGTGTTAAGAGATGCAGGAACACTAACACAAGGAGGAAATTAAGAAGTGGATTTCTTCCATCTAAGGGTAGAAGCTGTAAGCCTCACGTGAAATGGAAATTACATGCTTTTTGAGAAATATGGAAAATAATATGATTTCACATTCACAAGGTCTCTTACCAGAGACTGGTATATTCTAAGAATGGTATTTGTATTAAAGGGACAGGCCAGGCTGCAAATGGAGGACTGTGTTATTAAGTAAGCACTTGCTACCAAACAGGTCTGCGGGCCAACAGCTGCTGCTCGATGGCGCAGGCACAGGGACTCTGGGGGTCGCAGAAGCCGAGGGGCAGCACTGAGCAGTGTCTCTGAAGCCAATTACGTCCAGTCATAATGAACTTTACTGCAAGGGTAGACCTAAACTGAAGTACTGTCCTAATATAGCCTTCTTGGAAGATATTCCTGCTCCGTGTATTAGGTATACAATTTGCCAGAATACTTGTGCATTATTACTGAGTTAGCAAAAGACAATGTTAATTTCTGCAGGACAGATTTTCTATTGTAAAGCCATTTTTTGTGTTTAAATATACTATCAACATGGTCTGTAACATATTAAAAATACCTTGGGAAAAGCAGAAGAAAAAAAACATTTCACACACAGGCACAGGTTAGAGAATTAAACCAACTCTGTTTCTTTGATTTCTGCGCTAGAAGAGATAGATAACAGATTATTTTCAACTGCCAACCAATACATAGAAACCTGGTCAAAATTTCAGAAGGACAAAATATTTTATAGGTAAAAACTCTACGGTATTTTTGTAATTAAGTTCTTGGTCAACACATCCGAAGGCATATTTAACGTGACAGATTACTGAGAATGCCCCTAGTTATTTGGTGCTGATTAATTTCATGCAATTATTCTATTTTCCACTGGATGCTGTTAAAATACAGGACAAAATCTTTAAAGGTAAGCAATCAAGAAAAACCCATATTACCATGGACTACCAGGGTGAGCATCACCTCGCAAACATAAGAGAAGAACAGACACAAAGTTCTCATTTCTACTGTCCAGGACTGCCACTTATGCAGTCCACCCAATGATCTTATACATCAGTGCTCTCAGAAGCCTGGCTTCATAGGTAACTGTATTTTTCCCACTGTGCATCCTCTTCTCTTCAAGGGGTTGCTCAATGACAGCTGGGATGTTTCTTCCATACAGCTCACACTGCTTCAGAAACTGAATGCACTCTTGAATAACGCTGTCACGGAGCATGATCATATGCTTGGACATGTTCTCCAGCAAGGACAGGAAACACCGTTTGGCATAATACCATGTATCAGTGCTCAGTTTTTTGTTATATGGCTCCAGGCTTTTAATGACCCTTGAAATACCGAAGTCATAGTTTCCCTTCACACAGTAGAGGGTACCAATGACTAGATTGACTATGCAAAGATGGTAGATATTTTTTTCAGGATTGTCATAGGACAGCTGCTCTTCTCCCTTCTCGATCTTCCTCATCAGTTCCTCTGCATCTTCATTCTGGCTTGTCAGGATGTAGGAAACACAGAGGTTAGCTAACACAATGGCACTGACATGGAGAATGTTGTCATAGTGCTTTTTAACTATTGGCTCATAAAAGCTAATGGCTTCTTTATACTTGCTATCCTGCATGAAGAGCACGTGAGCCACATTGAGCTTCCACACTTCATGTTCGTTACAGAACTCCACCGATTTGCGGAAAATCTTTTCTACCATTGTGTAGTTCTTCATGTCCCAGTAGATCTTTGCCTGGGCCATCAAGACAGGTACATATTTATCCAGAGTCTCATCATACTCATTAACTGCCTTTTTTACAGCTTCATCATCCCAATTTTGCCTAGCTTCCTGTACCTGCTTTGTGAGTTTTCTCAGCTGCTCGGTCAGTGTCCCTGCTGAATCATCTAGCTTGTGGAAAGCCTCCTCAGGGGCAGTTTGACAAGTAATAATGGCATCCAAGAAGTTGTACAAGTAAGGTGTGAGCAGTTTGTAGGTCAGATGGGCATTCTCTGCCAGCACATCAGCTGCCAGGTCGTAGTACTGATGCTTGCAGTAGAGGAGTAGCAAGTTTCCAAAAGTTTCTGGTGGACAGGGGTTCTGCAGCAGAAGAAACTGCAGTTTCTCAAACCCTTCGGTAGGCTGGCTGTCCATGTTCATTAGCGCTTGGTTGTGCAGCGTGACTGGATCCAACTCCTCTTCAGCCCTCGGCGGCATATCCGTGAGCGCCTCCTGGGCCGCTTTCAGGTTGTGCAGCTGGTACTCAATGGCTGCCTTGAGGTTGAAGGCCTCCACCAGGGCCGTGCGGTGCAGAAGCAGAGTGTTGCCTACACTGCGGACATCAATGCCTTCAGTGGTCATGCCCACACTGAGCTCTGGGTGCTGGTGGATGCCACGCTCTATGATATCGGAGATATGCTTGAGGGCAGGGGCGTACTGCTTGGCTGCGTAGCAGCACAGTGCCATGTTGTAGGACAGCTCAGGGCAGTAACCCAACACTTGCATGGCACTGGCAAACTTGCTGCTGGCCTCTTCATGCCGCCCCTGCCGGTACAGCAGGCAGCCCAGGTTGATCTCGGCATCAGCCCGTTCTGAGGGGTCCTCAGCTGCTCCAGGGCCACCCTCTGCAGCAGTGGCGA